>NC_134477.1:31035404-31123404 GCF_964194025.1 Convolutriloba macropyga
CGTGAAAAATCACTTATTAAACCTCTGAAAACCTTCTGCTCATCTTCAGAGGCTTGTAAACGCCCTTCTTGTGTCGCTCGCTGAGCAAACCAACACGTTTTCTCCCTTTCCTCTCTTGTTAACATTGATCTCGCAAGAAATCTTCCGAAGCCCGCATAGTCATCTCGAGATCCCCTGAACGCGAGCAAGTTTTTGCCGTTGTAAATCAAACCAGAGCTACACTCCCTTCGTTTTCTTTCCGTTTCTCTTGCATTCTAAAAAAACATTGCACAGTTTCTAGAATTACTAACTCACGAAAACGTTAAAAAATGCTGTCTACAATCGTTTAACTTAAACAAATTTGAAAGCAAGTCAAAAACTTTTACTTCTAATTTGGGAAACCAGACTTACAATTTTTCTCAAACATCTTGAAATCTGAAGCATTTGATTTCTCGCTTCAACTTGGACAACATTGTGCCTTCTAAGAGCTTCTTCAATCGACTTCAAGCAAAGAATTGTGGTCGCTGTAGGGCGCCAAGGATGTGAATTCGAGCTGGTAGAATTTTTAACTCTCGTGCTCTTCATTTCTATCACAAATAAAACAAGTGGAAAATGGAAAAAATCTGACGTGCTGAAAACTTAACGTATTTATATATTTACCTGCCCCAATATTTTAACTTCTGCTGATTTGTCTCTGAAAAAATGAAAAATTACCTTTTGTTTACAATTTCCCAATTTGCAACCGACCAAGTTTGACCTTGAAAATGCATTTCCATATTGACAAAAACGTGATAAAAACTATCCAATGAACACAGCAAGTTTGCCTAAGAGAAAGAAGAGGAGTGAAAAGCAAAGGAGTGTTACAAATTTAAAACAATTTTGGCAATTGAGACATTTACTCAATAGATCCTGATACACAAAATACATTAAAAAATGAGAGAAGCTTTGACGTTGCGCCCCTGTCAGATCACAACAAAATACTTGATGTTAATGCACCACAGGTAAGCATTTGAATAACACAATAAATATGCCTAAGAGAAAGAAGGGGAGTGAAAAACAAAGAGGAGTATTACAAATTAAAAACTATTTTAGCAATTGAGACATTTACTCAATAGATCCTGATACACAAAATACATTAAAAAATGAGAAGTTTTGAGGTTGCGTCCCTGTCAGATCACAACAAAATACTTGATGTTAATGCACCACAGGTAAACATTTGAATAACACAATAAATATGCTTAAGAGAAAGAAGGGGAGTGAAAAACAACGAGGAGTGTTACAAACTAAAAACAATTTTAGCAATTGAGACATTTACTCAATACATCCTTATATAACTCAAAAGAAGGGCAACTGAATACGTGTAACAGAACTTTGAACAAATCAAGCACACGAATTAGAAACAAATTTCTTTATCGAAAACAAATTTGGAAGTTAGCTTATGTCCCTGCCAGATCACAAGCTCTTTATTAATTTTCATCTACAGGCGGTATATTCTCCTGTTCGGCTTTCTTCGTCTTCTTCTTCTTCTGGAGATCTACTCCCTGCTGGTTGACATATCTAAGGATATTGCGGTACCGCGCTTCCGAAAAATCTTTTTTCATGATCATTCCCATTGCCTTTCGCAAAATATCGGCACGTTCGTCGTCAGCAGCTTTTCGATCACCAGAGAGAGCTTTTCTCGGTTCGATACAAAGGTAAATTCTTTCGTCTTCGCTCCAGATTTCGTTGGCAATGATTATTGCCCTCTCTCGATACGTGTTGCCGCCCAGACCAAGAAGATTTTTCCCATTAAATAATAGAACTTCAGTTTCATCAGGTAATTCCTCGCCATTTTCGTCGTCGACGTCATCTCTATTTCGCAGGGCGTTCTCATGCAGCCTGTTAATTTCCTCCATCGCTTTTCTTGCAAAGCTCATGAACTGCCTTGTTACTTCCGTGCTCGCCTCAATCCTGGCCTCAATTCGTTCCATGAGATGACGGAATCTTTCAGGTGAGAAATCCTTAAAAAAACCTCAATACTCAAATAGCCTAAACGTTTTTAGTCTAACAGGGCATTTATTGTTCTAGCAGAAAATTGATTTTGAGGAAGTGTAAGGCAGAACGTCCCTGACAGATCGTCTACCTACATTTAGAATATTCTTTACTATTAAATTTTAACATATTAACCTCAAGATTGTCATCTTTACTTTGAGTGTTCATCTCTGCTCCAACACCTTGCGGAACCTGACTTGAAGTACCCTGTCCAGTCCTGTTTTCTTTAGCTCGTACGAAATTCAGGTACTCATTAAATTCATTTAGCTCCAATTCGGGTTCATCAGGAGAATCGGCCTCATCATCTCCCTCCGGTACAGTTTTCCGAACCTTACGATTGTATTCCGGACTCGGTTTTTCGCACTCAGGTTCCGTTTCTGAATCACTGGCGTATTGCGATTGCACTTCTTGCGTGTTCGGCTCAAAATCTCTGCCTTTAATCTGACTCACATTAACGCCAGCTCCTCTCATTTTGCACATTTCCCTAAGTACTCGCGTACTATCTTTCCTGGTGCCTTGCCATTTGAACTCTCTTTGTTCTTTCTTTTCCCTGCGTTGCCCACACTTAATTTCAACAATATCACCCTCGGACAAACTTAGTTTTTTGGAATTTCTCATTTTTTCAGGCCACCTCAGCGAATTCGCTTCGATTCGGATATACGTGTCATCGCAATCAAAGTAGAATATGTACACCCATTGATCCGGCACATCAATAGATTCCGTCGACACGTTCGCTGCAGCATTGGATTTCTCCTGCACTCTGGCGGATCGCTTAAGACTTTGCTTATCGGTTTGACTCATTACTGCAACAAAAATCATTCGCCAAAACAATTTCCAAAAATTTCATTAGCGGCGTTAGAAAGCAATTTATAAATAAAAAGTTTGCGCGTCCCTGACAGATCGCACTTTTTTGTAAACAATTAGGAAATGTTAGAACTTACTTAATATACCAAACTTAAGTTAGGTAACACACTCACCGAAGAAAAATTGGAGAAGTTTGATATCGTGAGAGTGCAAAGAATGAGGGTATGAAGAAGTTTCAAATTATCTGAAATCGAAGAATTTTGAGTAACTGAGCATGGAACAATCTTGTCAAAAACAGAATGTGCGTACAATTCGAATTTGAATAACGAACACGGAAACGAGAGTTGAGTGATCGTTAGTCATTGCAGTTGCTAAAAAGTTTTCTTAGTAGCTCACTGATGATGCAAAATAAACGCCATTAACTAAATGATTTTGAACGCTCAAAAAACTTTTGTCTCATCTTGAGGTGGCGACTGTATTTTTCCCGGTTGAAAAAAAAACAATCAAAATTTTACTTGAGGAGAAGAACCAAATATATCAAACAAACCTTAGTGAAACTTTACCTTAAACAGACATTGAGATCAGTTAATAATATGATCAACAACTAGATCGAAAATAACATTCAGCTATTTGATCGGGTCGTTTTACTACGCTTATGTCCCTGTCAGACCACAACCTCTTATTATTCTGAGTAAAAGTATTCCAAATCATCAGAGTCGCTTTCGTCGCTTTCTAGCCCTTTTTGCTTTGCAAATTCTCTGCACAAATTGCTAAGAATGCGCACACTCATTGACCTGGGCCCCTGCCACTTCAGCTTTCCGGTTGAATACAACTCGCCTGATCCCCCACGCCTGATGTCAACTAAATCTCCTTCAGCTAAAGCAAGCTTCGCGGCATTGCTCATATAAAGAGGCCATCGTGCTGAATATGCATCTACGCGAGCAAACGCTTCATCAGACTCAAAGAAGAAGATGAAAACCCAGTCATCAGGAATTTCAACCGTTTCCAGAGAAACATTAGAGACCCCCCCTTCTTCTTGACTGTCGGTTTGCAGCAGAGGATTAAACTGTGGTTGCTCACTCATTTCTACACTACAAATTTCCGATGGAAGACATTCAAAAAAGAGGGCTTTCTCATGACTAGACAAAAAACCTTGCGTTGACACATAGCTTAAAAACAGAAATAATTTCTTACCTCATCACGAGCTAAACAATATTCGATTTCAAGTTATTGAAGCATTTTTTGCACGTCCCTGGCAGATCGCGCAGTTTTCAACAGTTACCAAGAGAAAATGGAGGTAAATTTATGAATTAATAATAGTAAATTCATTAAGAAAAAGTTGCAACTCACCGAAAGACTTTTAGAGAGTGAAGTAGCACTTTTTCAGTGATATTTAAGAGCAAAGAATCTGAAATAGAGAAAACTTTTTCATGGATATAAAAAAGCCAGACTAACAGGTGTTCAATTTTGAATCTGCAGGTAACCCCCTTAACCCCATGGATCATTTTGGTCATTTGGTACGGTACCTTTATATTGAAATAACTCGTCGTAGAGTGAACCGATTTTTGATCTGTTTCTTGATTTAAACTCAGCTTGAGCCGTACTTGAATCCCTGTAAGTAGCGTTTCTTTTCTCTCAGTCGTTTTCGAGAAATTAGCCTGGATAGATACCCCTATTTTGACATTTGGGCGTCCGGTGTGTTTCACGTTTCTGTTTAGGAAAATGTGAATATAGTGAATTTGGCTGTATGCATTGGTGCATTGAACTCCATTTGTGATGGGGAAACTCCTCATATATACTTTGTATAGCGTTTTCAGGGTTGCAGGGGTTCAATTTTGACTCTGCAGGTGACCCCCCCAACCCCCTGAAAATATGCCCAAAATTCAGTAATCTCATTTGGAATTTTGTTAAAATTGTGTTTATACAGTTGATTGTAAGCTCCCTAGATGCCATATTATGTGTAGATACTAGTGCGCCGGGGTTGTAGCTAGGTTTTTGGTCTTTTGGATGGTGTATTTTGGCTCTGCAGACCACCTATGGCACACCCCCATATGGAGCATGGCGCCACCTGTGGTGATCATAAAAATGTGTTCATGACTTTGTTATACTGTATATAAACGGTCATGTAGACTCCAACTAAGGCACTGAATATTATGTCAAAGTGTCATTTTCGAGGGTCAAAGATTGAGTGTCACATATGTGTAATTTTGACACGTGTCATTTTGGGCCCAATATGGGCCTGTATGGGTGTGAATATTCTGCTGAAAATGTCTTTGGGCGTGTATAAACAATAAACTATTGCTCGACAGGCTAGTTATGATGTCTCAGGGGTCACTTTAGAGTTTCAGCTTCATGTGTGAAGGTTTCGTGATGACACTTATATGAAATTGTCCTATCCAGGTGCTGGTAGTCATTTAGGGCGGGTAGTACCCCCAATGCTTGTTTATCGTACGTTTGGAATCCAGTACCCCACTCATCTCACTACAGTGCGCCTGTAGACAACATCTGACTGTATAGGTGCTCGTTTTGCGCTTTTGGGTTAATATGGGGTTGATAGATTCATGTCACACCGCTTTAATGAAATTTATAACTGACCTTCATACTTAAAGTACTTTGCTCAAACCTCTTGAGTGGTTGTTGATACCTTCTGGGCATCATTGGAGCGTTATTGGGTCATGCACTGTAGTGTACTAGTGTACTTTTGTGCTCCTTATCCTTGCTCACAATAATCGTATAGCTTAAAGATGTACAATGCAATTTTTCAATCAACTTTCCGCGGTCAAATGATTTTTCGTTTTTAATCGCCCAATAAAAGTATCTGTCGACTAACCTACAGTCCAGGGTGGCTCATGGTTTTTAAACTATAGACCATTTAGTTTGGTTGACCCTTGATAATAGAGATTCACCTATTGTTACTGATCGCTCCTGGGCAGTGGTTTTGTGCAGTAAAACTTGGGTCGGAGTGTGTTGCTTGAAAACTGGCAGAAACTTTGGGTTTGGGAGAACTTTGGGTTTTTTTCGCAGCAATTTTTTTTGACGCCAAACATTCTTTTATGAATTTGTTGTAGATAGACCTTAGGCGCAATTTATCTAACGTTTGCCTCCGTCTCTATGCAAGCTTGGGCCGTATATCATAGTCTAGCAGTGTAAAGCACAAGGTGTCTTTTTGAGTATTTGAGAAAAATATTTGCAAATTTTTTTTGTGAAAGTTTTTCAAAATTTTCTCAAACTCCCAGAATTTTCAGACCAAACAACTATTAAGTTATTTAAAGCTATGATATACAGCCCAAGCTTGCATAGAGACGGGAGGCAAATGTTAGAGAAATTGCGCCTATGTTCTATCTTCAGCAAATTCATAAAAGAATGTTTGGCGTCAAAAAAATTTGCTGCGAAAATTCCAAAGTTCTCCCAAACCCAAAGTTTCTGCCAGTTTTCAAGCAACACACTCCGACCCAAGTTTTACTGCACAAAACCACTGCCCAGGAGCGATCAGTAACAATAGGTGAATCTCTATTATGGTTACTCAAGCACGATATACTAAAAGGAGCGCTCTGCAACCTCACATTTTCGTAAAATTATTTGAAGTTTGACAGCATTTCTCTCCAAGCTCTGGTACCACAAGGGTCAACCAAACTAAATGGTCTATAGTTTAAAAACCATGAGCCACCCTGGACTGTAGGTTAGTTGAAAGATACTTTTATAAGGCGATTAAAAACGAAAAATCATTTGATCGCGGAAAGTTGGTTGAGAAATTGCATTGTACATCTATAAGCCCTACGATTATTGTGAGCAAGGCTAAGGAGCACAAAAGTACCCTACAGTGCATGACACAATAACGCTCCAATGGTGCACAGAAGGTATCAACAACTACTCAAGAGGTTTAAGCAAAGTACTTTAAGTATGAATGTCAGTTATAAATTTCATTAGAGCGGTGTGACATGAATCTATCAACCCCACATTAACCCAAAAGCGCAAAACGAGCACCCATACAGCCAGATGCTGTCTACAGGCGCCCTGTAGTGAGATGAGTGGGGTACTGGATTCCAAACGTACGCTAAACACGCCTTGGGGGGTACTACCTGCCCTAAATGACTACCAACACCCGGATAGGACAATTTCATATAAGTGTCATCACGAAACCTTCACACATGAAGCTGAAACTTTAAAGTGACCCTTGAGACATCATAACTAGCCTGTCGAGCAAGAGTTTTATGTTTATACACGCTTATAAAGACATTTTCAGCAGAATATTCACACCCATACAGGCCCATATTGGGCCCAAAATGACACGTGTCAAAATTACACATATGTGACACTCAATCTTTGACCCTCGAAAATGACACTTTGACATAATATTCAGTGCCTTAGTCGGAGTCTACATGACCGTATATATACAGTATAACAACGTCATGAACACATTTTTATGATCACCACAGGTGGCGCCATGCTCCATATGGGGGTGCGCCATAGGTGGTCTGCAGAGCCAAAATACACCATTCAAAAGACCAAAAACCTAGCTACAACCCCGGCGCACTAGTATCTACACATAATATGGCATCTAGGGAGCTTACAATCAACTGTATAAACACATTTTTAACAAAATTCCAAATGAGATTACTGAATTTTGGGCATATTTTCAGGGGGTTGGGGGGGTCACCTGCAGAGTCAAAATTGAACCCCTGCAACCCTGAAAACGCTATACAAAGTATATATGAGGAGTTTCCCCATCACAAATGGAGTTCAATGCACAAATGCATACAGCCAAATTCACTATATTCACACTTTCCTAAACAGAAACGTGAAACACACCGGACGCCCAAATGTCAAAATAGGGGTATCTATCCAGGCTAATTTCTCGAAAACGACTGAAAGAAAAGAAACGCCAGTTACAGGGATTCAAGTACGGCTCAAGCTGAGTTCAAATCAAGAAACAGATCAAAAATCGGTTCACTCTACGACGAGTTATTTCAATATAAAGGTACCGTACCAAACGATCAAAATGACTCATTTCGGGTCCTGTTTCTCTACTATAACCAATAACCACTCGTTATAACCACCTGTAAAATATATATGGGGACAATCCCCATTATCGGAGCAATCTAACGAACTAACTATGGAGTCTAAAATAGCGAGTTTTGATGGTGAAACATGTACATACAGCAAAGGTACCGGACACGAATTGGCCAAAATAGAGGTATGTGTCCTGGCCAATTTCTCAAAAACGGCTGAAAGAAACAAAACGCTATTTACAGGGATTCAAGTACGGCTCAAGCTGAGTTCAAATCAACAAACAAATCAAAAATCGGTTCACTCTACATGGAGATATTCGAACATAAAGGTACCGTACCAAATGGCCAAAGAAGCAGAGTACTCGGTCTGCAGAGCCAAAATTGACCATCTAAACCTGCAAAAACGCTATATAAAGTATACATATTCGGATTCTGCGTTAAACGGGCTATTCAAAACAGTTTAATTTATACCTTAAGTGACGAAATTCAAAGTGACGAGACCCGGACCCAGTCCTGTCAAACGCTTCTAGAGGTAAAATCAAGGTCAAATTTACTGGTCAATTTCTCTAAAACGGCCGAACAAAAATAAACCCCCTTAGTACAGTTTGTAGCACTGCTTGAGATACGCATCATATCGAAAAATGAGCCCAATCGGTACATTCTTCGAGGAGTTATAGCAATTATAAGGTACCGTACCAAATGACCGAAAAGCGTGGTGACCTGACTGCAGAGCTAAAATTGACCTTCTGAACTACAGAAAACGCACTATAAAACATATATGAGGAGAATCCTCACTATCAGGGGAGTCTAAAGAACCAATTCGCGGGGCTAAATTCGGCTTTTTTGTTGGTCTAACATGTACATACCTGAAATATACCCGGACACGAATAGGTAAAAATGGAGGTATGTGTCCTGGCCAATTTCTCGAAAACGGCTGAAAGAAACAAAACGCCATTTACAGGGATTCAAGTACGGCTCACGCTGAGTTCAAATCAATAAACAGATCAAAAATCGGTTCACTCTACGAGGAGATATTCCAACATAAAGGTACCGTACCAATTGACTAAATAGGACAAGTACGGCGCAGGTTTCGCTAAAATTGACCACCTGGACTACGTAAAACTACATACAAAAAATATATGGGGAGACTCCCCACTAACTGGGGATTCTAAAACACTAAGATTTGTAACATAGTTCAGAGCTTCAAGGTGTGTCAATGGTGTCAACGGATGGTGTCAACCGCTTCTGGGGCGAACACCGAGGGCAAGTTTACTGGCCAATTTCTCTAAAACGGCCTAACCAAAATGAACTCCCTTAATACAGTTTGGAGCACTGCTTGAGATAAGCATCATATTAAAAAATTAGCCCAATCGGTACAGTCTTCGAGGAGTTATAGCAATTATAAGGTACCGTACCAAATGTCCAAAAAGGGAGGTGACCGCCATTCAGAGCCAAAATTGACAACCTCAACTACATAAAATACCATATAAAATATATATGGAGAGACTCCCCACTAACACACTAACACTTGCTGGGTAAATCGCGTGTTTTGTTGTACCGAAATTTGGGTCACCCATAATAGCCCGAAAATTCGAACTATTTCAATTTTGAACATTAATAACTTTTTGATTAGGCCGATTTGGGAAACCAACCAAATACTGCAACCAAGAGGGGTTCAGTGCCAACAAAATGCGAACATTCCCGTTTAATTTGGTCCAGTACTTTAGCAGATATTAACAAAATACTGTTCTGTACCCCATTTTTTGGGCTAAAATCGAAGCCCAAGATCTCTGAAACCGACGTAAAACAACGTGAAACAGCGTTCCCGGCGTATTTGTGGGTGTAATTCTGGTCCACTTGCACGTTCTAGGTCACGGCAAACCTTCATGGTGAGGTGGGAAAAAATTTCCCACCTCACCATGAAGGCTATGATGTTTTGTGTGTTTTGACATAAAACAACATCCACAGAAATTTGATGAAATCGTGAAAAAAGAAAAATTGTTGAGTTGACCCCATTAATTGACACAATTGGCTTCTCGATCTTAAATGTTGTCCAGAAAACATTTAAAGCCAGCCGGAAAACGTGTTCAATTACAAAAAACACCACTCAATACTTAAATTTCAGAAAAGATTTGTTTTTCCGTGGTTCGGCCCCTTACAGATAAAAATAGCCCAATAAACTCCACAAAACCATACAAAATTGGTAACTGGGATACTTTTCCTTATCAGACGAACCTAATAAACTTATATAGGTAGGTTTACTTTGTTATTTTGGGTACCGAATTTTGTATGATACCAACATGAACTAAAATTTCAGCTTTTTTTGAGAATCGACCTTGATTAATTTTTTACTGTCCCGGTTATAAAAACCAATCACGGGAAAAAGCAAGCAGATATAATTGCCAACAAAACAATTTCATGATTGTTCAATTTGGATCAGTAGTTTTGAAGAATTGATCAAACATTTTGGCCACACCTCATTTTTTGGTTGCCTTAGTTTTGGAGTTGTTGAACGAATTCGGATGGTCCTTCCTTTCTTTCGATTAACAAAATGACTTTGGCCACTTATTAACAATACCAACAAATTGGATAACCTTAAATAATCACCAATGGCGACCTTTCAAACTTCTATTTGTAGATTTCGATTGAAATTGTTCAGAAATTTTAATCAGACTGACTTAATTTCTTAATGATTTTACGGTTTGATTTTTCTTGAAACCTCAAGTTCATCCAACAATTGTCTTAAGAAATTAATCTTAATTAAAAGTTCTTGTTACTTGGCATGATATCCCTATATAACGCATTAGAGAGTAAACTTTTAACTGAATCATCAAAATTACCCCAAAAACCAATTTTCTGCTTCGACAAAGTTTTGCTAAGCGAATACATTCTATGCATCTCAAAACTCGTTTCATGGCCCAAAACTGTCTCTTGTTTCTCATATGAGTGTTTTGTTTTTGATTTTGTGCTTATAAACATTTATTTTTGCGTTTTGCAAATCAGATTGCTTTGAATAACGATTCTCTAGATTGAACACATAAAGTTTGGTTGCGGAGTCGTTGGACAATATCTGATGGTCCTTCATTTAGTCTGACAGGTTACCGATAGCTACTAACATTGTTGTCAATTATGACAGAGATGTTTTTGAGCCGATAGATAGCTTTTTGAAGATCGCAAAATGGTCTTTTTAAAACCACAAGAGAAAATACAGAGGAAAATAATGGATCTGTGGTCACAACTTTCTACATCAATTTCCTTCCTCTTTTTTGGCAATAATAATTTCTTTGCGGAAGAAGTATAGTGTCAAGTTCATGATATGATCAGCAAAATCAACTTCGGTACATTCTTCGAGGAGTTATAGCAATTATAAGGTACCGTACCAAATGACCAAAAAGCGAGGTGACCGCCATTCAGAGCCAAAATTGACAACCTCAACTACATAAAATACCATATAAAATATATATGGAGAGACTCCCCACTAACTGGGGATTCTAAAACACTAACACTTGCTGGGTAAATCGCGTGTTTTGTTGTACCGAAATTTGGGTCACCCATAATAGCCCGAAAATTCGAACTATTTCAAATTTGAACATTAATAACTTTTTGATTAGGCCGATTTGGGAAACCAACCAAATACTGCAACCAAGAGGGGTTTAGTGCCAACAAAATGCGACTATTTCCGTTTAATTTGGTCCAGTACTTTAGCAGATATTAACAAAACACTGTTCTGTACCCGATTTTTTGGGCTAAAATCGAAGCCCAAGATCTCTGGAACCGACGTAAAACAACGTGAAAAAGCGTTCCCGGCGTATTTGTGGGTGGAATTCTGGTCCACTTGCACGTTCTAGGTCACGGCAAACCTTCATGGTGAGGTGGGAAAAAATTTCCCACCTCACCATGAAGGCTATGATGATTTGTGTGTTTTGACATAAAACAACATCCACAGAAATTTGATGAAATCGTGAAAAAAGAAAGATTGTTGAGTTGACCCCATCAATTGACACAATTGGCTTCTCGATCTTAAATGTTGTCCAGAAAACATTTAAAGCCAGCCGGAAAACGTGTTCAATTACAAAAAACACCACTCAATACTTAAATTTCAGAAAAGATTTGTTTTTCCGTGGTTCGGCCCTTTACAGATAAAAATAGCCCAATAAACTCCACAAAACCATACAAAATTGGTAACTGGGATACTTTTCATTATCAGACAAACCTAATAAACTTATATAGGTAGGTTTACTTTGTTATTTTGGGTACCGAATTTTGTGTGATACCAACATGAACTAAAATTTCAGCTTTTTTTGAGAATTGACCTTGATTAATTTTTTACTGTCCCGGTTATAAAAACCAATCACGGGAACAAGCAAGCAGATATAAATGCCAACAAAACAATTTCATGGTTGTTCAATTTGGATCAGTAGTTTTGAAGAATTGATCAAAAATTTTGTCCACACCTCATTTTTTGGTTGCCTTAGTTTTGGAGTGGTTGAACGAATTCGGATGGTCCTTCGTTTCTTTCGATTAACAAAATGACTTTGGCCACTTATTAACAATACCAACAAATTGGATAACCTTAAATAATCACCAATGGTGACCTTTCAAACTTCTATTTGTAGATTTCGGTTGAAATTGTTCAGAAATTTTAATCAGACTGACTTAATTTCTTAATGATTTTGCGGTTTGATTTTTCTTGAAACCTCAAGTTCATCCAACAATTGTCTTAAGAAATTGATCTTAATTAAAAGTTCTTGTTACTTGGCATGATATCCCTATTTAACGCATTAGAGAGTAAACTTTTAACTGAATCATCCAAATTACCCCAAAAACCAATTTTCTGCTTCGACAAAGTTTTGCTAAGCGAATACATTCTATGCATCTCAAAACTCGTTTCATGGCCCAAAACCGTCTCTTGTTTCTCATTGGAGTGTTTTGTTTTTGATTTTGTGCTTATAAACATTTATTTTTGCGTTTTGCAAATCAGATTGCTTTGAATAACGATTCTCTAGATTGAACATATAAAGTTTGGTTGCGGAGTCGTTGGACAATATCTGATGGTCCTTGATTTAGTCTGACAGGTTACCGATAGCTACTAACATTGTTGTCAATTATGACAGAGATGTTTTTGAGTCGATAGATAGCTTTTTGAAGATCGCAAAATGGTCTTTTTAAAACCACAAGAGAAAATACAGAGGAAAAATAATGGATCTGTGGTCACAACTTTCTACATCATTTTCCTTCCTCTTTTTTGGCAATAATAATTTCTTTGCGGAAGAAGTATAGTGTCAAGTTCATGATATGATCCGCAAAATCAACTTCGGTACATTCTTCGAGGAGTTATAGCAATTATAAGGTACCGTACCAAATGACCAAAAAGCGAGGTTATTAGCGAGGTTTAAAAGCCCCTTATTATCTGAACAGCCAGTTTCAGCCATGTAAACACAAAATGAAAACCAAGAGGAGCACGCCAAAAACTAGTTACCTACAGCAAGGATTATAGATGATATAGCGCATATAGGGTAAATTGCACGCATCAAATTTTTGCAGGTAATTTTGCACGTATTGTTACCTGCAATTTTGCTTACCTGCAAACGTTGCAGGTAAAATTACCTAGACATTTTTTAGAGTGAAGCTGTGAAACGATTTTCAAAAGGATTGGAAGGCCAAGAAAAAAGACAATTTGCGAATTTCACCATGTACCTATTTTATCAGCAAAAA
The DNA here is from genome assembly GCF_964194025.1 of Convolutriloba macropyga. Lineage (NCBI taxonomy): Eukaryota > Metazoa > Xenacoelomorpha > Acoela > Convolutidae > Convolutriloba > Convolutriloba macropyga. The sequence continues at coordinate 31,048,943 of NC_134477.1, forward strand.
AAAGTTATTTCACCCACCACACAAAACGTATGATCTTTTGGATTAGAATTTTTGCAGATTGAATCCTTTTTCTTTTTTTTTCTGGGGTTTGAAATTCGGATGTTAATCTTGCAAGAATCTTGCAAGATCTTGCAAGATTAACATCATCTTGCAAGATCTTGCAAGATTAACATCGTCTTGCAAGATCTTGCAAGATTAACATCCTTTTGCAAGAATCTTGCAAGATCTTGCAAGATTAACATCGGGTCTCGACCAGGGTATGGATCTTCCAGGAGCACCCGAGGGGAGACAACAACAAATAAAAAAATCGATTTTAGCAAAGTTTAATTTTTGATGTTCTTGTCTCCCCCTCGTGTGTTCCTGGAACACCCATACACACATTACTAATAAAAACCAACTGTGAACTTTTATCAACCAGCCGGACGGGACAACCCCTTACATGAAGCTGTGAACAGACAAAATCAAAGCATTAGCAAATATCATTCAAAATAAGAAAAGACGTATGTACGGAAAAGATTGAAAAAAAAACAAAAAAAACTGACTTATATTGGGAATCATCTGATTTGATAAAGATGTTGGAGTTTGCTGGAAAATCAAAAATTAGGACACAATCAAGATTATGATGATAGCGTGACGAAGAATGCAAGCAATTGGTTGCAGTCTAACTGAAAGAAAACAAAGAAAGGAAACGTTTCATCTTGACTAGAGATTTATCTAGTTAATTTAGAAAGTTCTCATGACTAGTATTCAGCATACTAAAGATGTCTGCAGCATTTATTTATGAAATGATCCAGAAAGGAAATATGGGGCGTTATCCGTAAGCGAACTATGGGGCGTCATCCGTTATCTAATCCGCCCAAAAAATACGCAGGATGAACATAGCTAAACCGGTGTATTTGTCAGCTGTATTTGTAGCAATCAGTTCATTTATGAAAAATGCTCACTCAAAGAATTCAATTCAAAACAGTGTCGACGGAGAACAAAGGCATCCAGGTTAGGAACAGGGATTTCTCGGATCAAATTCAAACAAAAACTGCTGTTCAAAACAAACCGCTCGTTCTCTATTGGATGGAAATTTCCTTTTGAGAAAATAACTTAATTTCAATATATTTGGTCCCAAACAATAAAACAAATTTCAAAAAGAAATAATTGAGTCACTAGATTAAAGTTCTAACAGAATGAGAGTGAGGATTAAAGTTTGAGTTAAAAAATAAAAATTTTCCTCTTTTTGTCGTTTTGGGTATTTTCTCGTTTTCGTCTGCTTTTTTAAAATTTTAAATCACAACAGACAAATGTTTTTATGCATAAAATGCAGAATTTTCACTGTTGCATTATTGGTTAAATTATTTTAATCGAATTTCAGCAGGCCCAATTTTTTAAATTATTTTTTGGCTGAACTAAAAAAAACCTGTTAAAAAGCCTGAGAAATGTAATTCTAATTATTCCAAAACATTTTCTGCGAAGTTTTATTTTTTAAAGTGTGCATATCAAGAATAAATGTGCCTAAAGAGTTGACTTACTTTGCTCAAGTTTTTGGTTTTTTGAACGAATATTTTTGTGTGCTGCCCCGAAAATTAAGAGCAGTTTTTAAAATTTCAATGTCCCCTTAACGAGATGGTCGTTTTTTGAACATTTCAAAGGGCCTTTTGACGTTGTAGTTGTACATGTAACTGCCTAAAAAGTAATTTTAATTTTTTAGGGCTCAGATTGTTTGCACTTTGTCATAGCCGATACTGTTTAAGATTGTACAATTATTAAAAGAATTTCTGTTGGCTTCTTTCTTTCTTCAATCTGATCGACGACAATACACTGAGAGAGTATCCGGGAATGGTAATTCCAATATGTCAGGAGAGAGTAAATCTTGTTGACAATCGGATAAACTATCTGGGCTTCACTGGGTTTGGGTTGATTTTCACAATGTGCTTCACTTTCCATAAGCATCCCCAAGAAGCAATCTTCAAGGAGTCCACCTTCGCATCTCCTTCCCAGCCTACATTCGATTTTTGTCGGGACGAAAATGTATGTGTAGAGACAGTTACTTTTCCGGAGCCGAATATTTGCCACTTCGATGACGGAGGTTTATGCGCTATGTATATAAGGCTGATGCTGAATAGTTTTAGGAAGTTATAAAAGATAACGTAATGAATAGTTTGCAAATCAAATACTTTCAACAAAATTGACAAAAAACACGTCAAGAAGATCATTTCAATTGTAAATTTAGTTCCTTCCCGGGTCGAGGTGTCACCGCCATTCAACGCAAAATTATGTAAGACAAGCGGTGAATGCGGAAAATTTTGTAAGATAAGCGGTGAATGCGGTGAAATTACATAAATCAGGCGGTGAATGCGGTGAAAAAACCTTTATCGCCTGGTAGCGGTGAATTTACTGAATTTACCGGTGAAATTACATGAATTCAGCGCTATGAAAAAAAATTGTCCAAATTATGTAAGATAAGCAGTGATTGCGATGAAATTACTCAAATTCACCGCTTAATTTAGTGATGAAATAACATAAATTTGCCGGTTAGAAAACGCTTCGAATTGTCTTTTGTTCAACGAAGTTAAGATACATTTATCAAAAGACACACGGAAAATTTACCCACGAATAATCATACATTTTTTGAAACTTTTTAGGCGTTGAATTTATGTAATTTCACCATTAGAGTAAGCGGTGAATTTTCATAATTTCACCGCATTCACCGCATTTCACCGCTAAAATTTGTAATTTCATATAAAAGTTCAACGCGTATGTAAGAGGTTCGAATCCGTGCAAGGACTGTAAGTTGTAGTAATCGGTGAAATGTGGTGAATTTTTGTAAGTTCACCGCTTACTCTAGTGGTGAACTTACATAATTTCACCGCATTCACCGCATTTGACCGCAAAATTATGTTCGAAATTTGCGGTGAAAAAACCAACGTTTCTCTGCTTATCTTACATATTTTTCCGATTTTTTCTCGACCCGGGTTCAAACGACTACTGAAGAACGACGAGAACTGGCACATATTTCAACTCACCGCGTCAGCCGTTGTTCTGATTTAGTGGGGATAATTTTTTCCCGGTTTTCGGTGCTCTCGAGTAGTTTGAGTGAACAAAAAAACTTTTGAAATAATGATCTGAACAGCTTTTTTAAAGAACTATGCTGAAAAGATCTGAAATTGATTTAAAAATTTATCCAAATGTTATTTATAAATTTTGTAATATCTATAGCACACGCTAGGGTTTAACTTTTGTTGAAAATCTGTAGGTCAAATAGAGACAAATAATTGGAGACTGCTTTTCCCTAAACTGAAATAACCTGTTGAAACGATGAGGGGTGTTAAAAAATACGGATGAAAAACGGGACACCAATCTGAGAATGCAGCTTTAACTGAAATAAACAAACCATTGAGGTTAAAATTTCTTAATAAAACGCATAAAACCCCCATATTAGGTCCCCTATATACACTGGAAAACTGTGGAGGTCAATTTCGAACAAAGTGTCTATATGGAATTGGAAGCTTCTTTCGGAACACATCGTCACGTACGGATTCTGGAGTGCCTGCAATCTGCAACAATGGAAGTTTCTTTGCAAGCACTGTATACTTCCGTGAATGGATTGCAAACAAGATACATACTCTGTAATCCTGAATTCTCAAAAACAGAAGATGAGCTTCTATTTGTTGCGAGAGTTATTATTTCGGGGTGCTGCTTTCATTTGTTGCAAGTAATGTTGCAAATAAGATATGTAGAAATATATTATCATCAAATTGTCTCTCGGAAGTTGGTGGCAGAGCAAATCAGCGCTGAATCAGTCTAAAGACATTCTGTTTTTTAGGATGGCCAGTAATCTGTTCATTTCACAATTTACACTGGCCAGTACGATTTTTGAGTAAAGTTTACGTCATCAAAATTAATATGTTCAGCTTAACTCCCGCCGACAAGGTTTGCTTTGTATGCCATTCGAACTTCCGCGTGCGCGCTTGTGACATTTAATTTGCGTAACAGGTCGTAACCACTGCGCTAAATGGGCTTTGTGGTAATTGCCGACAAATTACATTAAGTATAAATAGTGTGTATACTACTTTAGTAATTACCAGTTATAAGCTACAAAAGCATGTCATTATTCTGCTCAGTCTTAATTTTGCGGTATGAGTACTTTTGAGATTGAGCAGGATAAGTTTAATCTGTGCCAACTCTATGACTTCAATATAATCATAATGAAGAAAAACTGCACATAAAGAAACTTAAAATATTCTGAAGATACAATGTTTCGGGACTGAATCACTTTTTTTAATTCAAACGCATTAGCGCTTTGTAGTGCAATTGCCTATGAATAGATTTTAGCTCGATTTCAATTGTGACCTCAATTTTAGCTTTACTATTTCTTTTGCTTCCGGGCTTTACTTAGTCCCAGTTTTCTGCATCTGTGCTTTATTTTGACCGAAAGTTTTGCTTCTGGAATTTATCTCCACCCAATGTTTGGCATTTGGAATGTACCTCGGCCCAATTTTCTGCACCTGGACTTTAACTTGACCCAAAGTTTCGCTTCTGGAACATTGCTGAACTCAAAGTAATTACACCGGACTTTAGCTTGACTCAAATGTTATGCTCAATTTTACTCGACTTAAAAGGATGAATTATTAAAATTGGTTCGAGCTACAGCTGCTATTGCAAAATCACGAGGTGGGCGAAAGTTTTTCATGAGTGCTTTTTGGCCTCAAAATATTAGGCACAACTTTGTTGCTCACTATTGATTATAACGTAGTCAGCATGCTTGCTTCTTCATAATCTGCTATTCAGTAGAACAACCAAAACTTGAATAGTTTTTTATTATACTTCATGTATTATGGAGGGTAAACAAAGAAATAACGCCACATTTTCATCATGACTATTGGGATGAAGACCACGACAATTAAACTACCTAGCTCCATTCAATGAAATAATTTGATAGTATAGTCCAGCTGCAATAACTGACTTATCTTAATGATCACAAAAAGTCCTAAATATTCTGGCAGTTTTCCATACGTATATTAAGTTGGACGGTAGTGGTGAAACGCTGTGTAGTCATGTTCCATTGCTGCTTCAGGAAGTACTGAAGTAGAAAATCTGTTAAAAAAATTCCCGAATTTGCAATAAAGCAGAATAAGGAAACATTTTTTTCTCCACCCAATAAAAAACCATGCTCCACCGATGAATTAACCTCGGCCGGACTATTGAAATGCTATTTCTCGACCCGTTAAAAGACAATGCTTGACCAAAAACTCCTATGGAAAGACCTTGCTGGACAACAGACCTTGCTCGACCCAAAATGAGTATGAAAAGACCATGCCTAACACAAAATACCCATCAGAGGACGTTTGCTGGACCCATAAGAAAACTCTCCTCGACACAAAGTGTAATTTTGGTCAACAATAATCCCCCTCACAACACTTTTTGAATCTTTTCATGAGTCAAGGTCTAATACTGGTCCTTCAAAGTGAAGTGTAGAAAGAACAAGAAAGAAAGTTGGGATTCCCCTTTTTAATGGCCATAAACAATAAAATGTAACTACCAGTAGCTTATTTTTGTTATTTTATTTTTCATTTCTGTTGTCTAGAAATGCTTACGACACATTTGAATCAGTTAGTACTCATTTTTGTTTACAATCAAATTGCTAAAGGTTTTTGCAAATTTTGTTAGGAATTACGAATATAAAAACTTATACTGTCACAAAACAGGACTTTTCGATTTGGTTGACTAAAGTGCAGCTAATATCTCTCTCTTTTATTATCAAAGTTTCCTTTGAATATCGCTCTAAGGTTTTTCTTTCCAACATTTTTGCCTTTTTCAGGATTTTTTATTATTATTTATCTAAATTATCTTTCAAAGTTCAATTAGTATTTTTACATTTCTCCTTTACCCAGTGACGCCCTAACGGTGACAACTGATTGGAAAAATCAATAAAACTCAAACTATCGGTGAAATAATTTTAATTTTGGATTTTATTTTTCAAAATATTCACTTTTATGTATTATTGTTTAAGTACAAAGCCCAAAGAAATCAAAATGTTTCCTTCTTACAGAAAAATAAGTAGTTTTTCATCAATTTTTTTTGGACTACGGAGATTTTGCTTCAGTTATGCGGAGTTTGTAGTTTTTTGAAAAGAAAGAGTCTACAAGAGCTCTTAAAATCATTTATGTTCTTTATCATCAGTATTCCAAAAAGAATAGAAATCTAGGAAATCGTATATAGTACAGAAATCAAATTAATAGCGCGTTCAAATAAATAAATTACGCAGCGTATAAATAAATTATGTTTTGCTAATTTGAAATTCGGCACTTTTAAAGAAATTATAGTGTGCGTTACATTCAAAATCTAAGCTATTTTGAAGGGAAACTGGTATCCATTTTCCACAAAAGTGGACATAGTACAACTTTCGGAAATTGGTCTGTACGCCTACAGACCTATTTCTCATTTTTCATTTTTTGTACAAGCGGCTATTTATAGTACGACTTTTGTACTATAAAGTTGATGTACAGCTTTTGGATACTGGTAAATAGAATTTGTAACATTTTGAAGGGACTTTAAAAACGGATCAAAGAGACAGATCAAAATAAACTCCATCTACAACAAATTAATCAAATAATAACAAAAAATAACAATTTTCAACAATAACTGTGATTTTTTGTGCTACTCTGTATATATTTAGCACGAAAAAGACTGAATTGATCTTGCGTGCTCTCAATGGTGGCAGACTTTAGTGAGGGAATTTCGTATGCAAAATTGATTACTGTTATTATATCATATTCAGTCAGTCGTTCATCTTTTAAATTAAATTCCATCAGTTGTGGATGTGATTAACACACAATTTAAGATAATTATTCATAAATAAATTTAACGACGGAATTTTGATACTTTATCTCCGGATATATGTTCAGCCATTTTTGGATAGAAAAGACGATGAAATTGTGAATATTGATTACACTAAAGTTGTATAAAATTTAGATACTCTGTTTGTGCACAAAACAAACGCTTAATTTGCTGACTTGTACTGTGCGTCATTGTGAAAGTAATTTGCAGACAATAGGCAAAATTCCGTCACAGTTATCCTTAAATAACAAAATCTAAGCACTGCATATTGATAAATTTGATGAACATATCCACTTTTGAGTGATTTTGAACTAATTTTTCATACTCTGTGTTGTCCACGCACGCTTGTAAAACACCTCTTAAAACATGGGTGCGGATAATGCTTACAATTTGAGGTACATGTACTCAACAAAACTACGTTTGGCAACGTAATGTTGCATCTAAAATTTCAAAGAACCGGTTTTCGGAAAAAAGCGTACACAGGATCCAGTTTTCAGATTCCAGCAACTCAACGTACTAGAAATCATTCAATTTAGGTCAACCTAGCAGTGTTATAAAGAAAAATTGAGTTTAAGGGCAAAAACTGGACAGCACAAAAGATAGTCGCTTTTCGCTTTTGCATACCAGTTTCAGACGCGAGACTACATGCGAAAAAGTCAAACTAATGTTGATCAAAGAAAATATGTCAAAACGCGAGAAATTACCATTCCCAAACGCATCGTTTTCATCGATAATTTCAGATCAAAGGATATTCTGGAGGTTAGAAACAATTATAATTTGTTATCATGTTGCTGTTACTCGGACCCTGTTGGAAGCTTGACAGCGATAACAAAAACATATTGAACATAATATTGCACGTATATTGCACAAAAGATAATGCACATAAGATGGGCTGATCATCTGATCATAATTTGAAAAGAAACTAAACTTGATCTTCCCGAACATAATTAAGGAAAATATGCCTCGAGAAACAATCAAGAACATTAGAAAGGACAAATTGAAACAAGTTTTTACCTGGACAATTTTCTGTTTTTTTTTCAATGTCATGTACTCTAAAAAGTAAACATTGATCGAGATCGTGACTATAATATCTTATTTCTGATATTCTTTAGATTAAATAGTCGTAAACTTGTGGCACATATAATTCTAGTTGATGTTCCTTCCCATTAGTTAAGGGCGCAAGGAAATCAAAAATTAGACCATTAATGCCCCAACCTTTGAGGTTATCATAGATCAAGAGGGGATATTCCCACTAGGGGGCGTCGGAGGAGCGGCAATGTGGAGTACATTCAATTGGATTACAGGCACTTCGGCCTATTTCGCCTCTAATCTTTTCTTCACCAATAGGACAGTTCTTGGTGTACGACCAATTGTGTTTGATCGAAACAAGATTCTGAACACTTTTGAGGATTTTGTGTGTCCAAGAACTTTGTGGGTAATGATATTCCACATCGTAGTTTTCATTGAACGTGTTCCCACTCAGTTCAGTGCTTTGCGGTTCTGTTGTTTGGTCATTCTCTAGATTGGCATTTTCATTGACCACTATTGTGCACTTAGGTTGTCGATTTTTTACGTGGTCAAACCACCGACTTTTATAGTTGTATGTCATTTTGCAGCCCATAGCTGGACCTACAATTGAAAAACAAATGGGTTGCATTACTTGGAAAGGATTCATGTGCAATACCTTGCCAATTCCATTGTGATAGATTCTGGGATATCTGAGCATCTTTTTTCTTGTTGCGAAGAGCCTCGCACAACTTTTCTCCCACGAAAGTGTTCGAACACTGAAATTCACTAATTTCACACTAGTATTGGCTGCATTAGCACTCCAATTGTAATTGATTTTCAACCCATACATGAGTGTTCTATTCTTGCAGCTCGAATTTTCTTCTCTCTCTAAGTCAGTTCTGAGAGCACGCAACCAATCTTTGACGTAACATTTCCACCTTCGCGTTATAAACTCTTCATCATGCAGGGTTTGAAGGCAATCTAATGCCTTGCTCATCTTACTGCGAATGCAGTCTTGTTGTCTCTTAGAGGGACTTTTTGTGCGAGGGGTCAATGCTTTCTTTCTGCATGTGTGACGGAGCATTTGAGAGACTTTGTTGAGAAAAGCAGCCATGTTGTTGATGTCCTGTATTCATTGCCTAGGTGCATTTACTCATCACCTCGGCTTCTAATTCGGTTTGACCATTTAGAGATGAACCCAGATACTTAACTTCAGTGACCTATTTCTGTTTTTTGCGGTGAGGGTGTCATTACGTGCGATCACTTGCTCTTTCCTTAGTTGCTATCACAACTTCACTCTCTGGATTTTATATTTCCAAGTCGGCGTTTTCTATGCCCGGTTGAGTTCATTTAGCTTGCTTTGCGCTTGTAGCTCTCTTTGTGCAAGTATCACGCAGTCACCTGCGTTAGCAAGATTAACTTTCAGTGCTTGAATCCGTCTGAAGACTCTGTCAATTATTACACCAAAATTTTGTTGACCAATCACACATCCTTGTCCAACCCCTCTTTCAAGTTTAAATTGTTATCGGAGTCAACTTCCACGTAAGAGTTTTCAAGCATCTGCCATATCAGGCTGATAGTGGGTGCAACTTTGATAGTTTCTTGGAATCTCATCATGTCTTCTCTATCAACCAGGTCAAAGTTTTTGACTAGATCCAAAAAGACTATTACCAGGACTTCCCTTTCACGTCTAGAAACTTGTATGAAATCCCTCGGCCGCAAACTGCTTGCAGAATGTTTCATTTTTTGAATCCAAACTCAAATTTGTCCAATTTGTCATTGGTTCTTTTTTTAAAGCAATTCTCTAACCAGCCAATTTAATTGGACGCTTTCTCCGATATCACTTTTCTTAAGGTTAATCTAACCTCGACCTCATTAGGCTCACTGCAGAGTTCTTCAGAACTATTTGATTCCTTTAAGAAGGGGGCTTCCAGCAGCGTGACATTTTTAGTCTTTTACTGCTTTAATCGCTTCTCTTAATGATCTTGAAACTGATATTTCCTGAGGGTGATCGTTTTTTTCTTGTTGGGTTCGAACAAGTTTACTTGTTATGTTCGTAAGGTCTCTCCAGATTTTTTTGGCCATTCTTGTTTAACTATCAGCTGTTTTCATTTTTAAGGTCTTTGAAAACTGCTCTTTCCTTGTTACTTCTGTGTTGATGTCGTTCACTTCTCTGTTAATTCTATCTCGTTCTATCTTTCTGCTCTCAAAACTTTCTATATGTACCGTTTAAGTGCTTCCTTTCTCTTTCGATGATTCTCTCCTTCGATCAGCGTTAGCTGAGCTGCCCAGCAATCAGTTGTATTAAACGGATTCTCTTCTGCAAAGTAGTAGTTGTTGATTACTTCACTCGGCACAGCAGTCACTGTGCTAACAGTTCTGCTTTACTTAGGTTTTGTATGTGAGTTCTGAAATCACTTCTCAGCTTATCAGGGTCGAATGGCTTTGAGTGGAATTGGGAGCCATTTGCTACGCATATATTTTTCCAGCATCTTTTGCGCTTTCAGGGGCTTCCGCGGATTCCTCCTTGACCTTTCTCAATGCACAACAACAGCCTGGTTTGATTGGAGTCCGGAGTATCTACCGAGAACTTTTTGACGTCTCCTACTCCGCGTTTTTTTAGTACATATTCCTTCGGAGATGGCTTCTTGTTCTTGGATGTTGACACGAGATTTTCCGGGCAACCCTTTTTCATTGGAAAAGCATTTTGACATTCACTTTTTGGTTCATTATCAAATTCGACAAAGGCAAACTATTCGGTCTAATTTTATCGCTTGTCGCAGCCTTCCATATATCTCTTGGCAGATTGTTATTCATATCAAGGCCTCCAAAAATGAGCATGTTTTTTCAATAGATGTTCTCCGCCAAGCCTTCATCAGAACTTTTAGTTGGTGACCATTTACTCACAAATTTAGTTTTTGCAAGCTTTCTTTCTGCAAATGTTTTTGCATCTCTTCCAGCAATTTAAACGACTTTAAACATCTTCACTAGTTTTGTGTCGAAGGTCACCCCAAAACCAGCCAATGTTTATTTTGCCTCAAAGGGTACTCCACTGTTTTTTGTTGTGTAATCGCCAAAGCAAACAGACGTGTTCGGTGCTTTCACATTGAATCAGTGACGGAAACAATTCATTCATTGCAACTCCTATTCCACAATTTTATAATTTCAATCAGTGAAGTCCTCTTAAAACAATTTTCATGGCTTTGAAAACTGGCTAAAAATCTAAAACAAGTTACTTTCAGAGTCTGATCTTTCGTTGAACTACTTTTTGCTTGAGATTTTCAACATGGTGGCTTGATAGACCAATCTTTGGCTTCGGCCCTTCTTTATCGGGGCTTTGCCCAGCTAGTGGCTTTTATAGAGTTGTCCTAATGCAGTTACGCTCCAAAATCGAGTTGCCCTGAAGCACTTTAATATCAATAGCCACTACACTGAGGTTATATCTGATTTACCTCCCCATTGGTTAAGGGTGCAAACAACTCGAAAACGCCGGTATTTGGTCGTCAGACATTCGAAGGTGGTATTTGTCAAGAAGGATGACTACCACTAGGGGATGTCGGAGGATCCTCATAGCGGGCCGCTCCATACAAGTTAATATTAGTTTGGGTTAGAGGGCCTCTAGTCTCTGTTCCACTAATTGGGCAGTTTTTAGTGCTCAACCATCTGAGTTTGCAACAGTAATGGTTCTGAACGCTTTTGACAAGTTCTGTGCCTTGTGGTTATGTTAGTTGATCATTTAGCTAGGTGACATTATTCATGTCTACTATTGTGCACCGAGGGCGCCCGTTTTTCTCATCGTCGAACCATAATGTCAATTTGCCGTCAATCTGAACTTCACCATGATAAAGACTAATCCGGGTCAAAGTGTCCAGACAAAAAATGACCTCTGATCAGCTCATCTTCCAGCGCACAAATGCGTACGGTGAGTTTGATTTACGTGGTTTTGAGAAAGTTTCGAGTGCTTTTTAGTCTAGACAGATGCCTGGAACACGTCTGATCTGAGGTCACTTAAGTCCGAAATGGTCCAGTCTGGACCAGATTTGAGCGCACACTAGTCGGTATAGAGAAATTCTCGAGCGCAATGAGGTATGAGTTGATACAAATTTGAGCGCATTTTTTCTGTCAAAATTTTTTTCGCATTTTTTACAGATGTTGTTTCTGCCAAGAATCAACAAAACGGCAACCTCTTGATTACATACTCACCGAGTCTGTTGGCGCTGATCAGAACAATGGGGACCAGCTCATTGTAATTGCCGATCCCCATTTACATTAGTTTTCAATAACTATAGATCAAGACGTTTTCTATGCAAAGTTGTTTGAGTTCATTTTAATAGTCAAAAACATAAATTTGTGTCATATTATAAACGTTTTTTTAACTTTGATTTTGATTTTATTGGCAATAAGCTATAGAATGAGCTTTTCTTTAGCTCATTATATTACTCAAAACATATTTATGAAATGTTTTATGAAATGATTATATATTATAGTGCACCTAAGAGTTTTGTACTTTTTCTGATCAAAATGTTTGAACGCACTTTAGTCAGACAAGAGGTGATTTTGAGCGCACTTTATTCTGATTAGTGGCGATTTCGAGCGCAACTTAGTCTGAAAAATTGAGATTAGAGTACACTAGTCTGATCTGGAATAACTTTCAAGCGCACGATAATCTGGTTAGAGGAGGTGTTCGGGTGTACTTCAAGCGAATGCAGTATTTACAGCAAACGATTGTCTGATCAGAGGTCAATTCACTCTGGTTCGGCCAGATAAGAGGTCAATTTTCTGGAATGGTCTGATCAGAGGTGATTTCGGCCTGGACCTCAACCTTGGAAGGTTTATAAAATTAGCCTACAGTTGTTGCTGCAAACTTACCTTATCTTTCGTTTGTAACGTTTACTTCTCCAAAATGAAACATTTTGTTATTATTCATTCCATTATTTTGAGCTCTCAACTGTTTTGATTTTTTTCCTGGACAAACCAAAGATCAGATCATTGTATTGCCAAAAAGCAAACAAGGCATCATCTTGAGCAGTTATCAAAAAATTTTTATCCAGGTTATTCGTTTCTGAACTGCATAATTTGCAGAACATGCTCTTTACTACTTTTCTTAACAGTAGATGACTTAATCTATTGAGGCAATAATAGGTTCAACGCCTGCTACGTTATGAGTCAACAACACTATAACTCACAATACTAACCCGCATTTGCTTTCGGGTTGGTTCGAACCCGTGTAGGGAAGATTCTTTTTTGTATGAATACTAACAACGCGGTGAAAATAAATAATTCACCGTGATTCACCGAATTCACCGCAAAAATATGTAAGAAATATGCGGTGAATTTTTTTTTCTTCACAACTTTTCAACCCAATTCTTACAAAAATTCGCCGCCAAACCTCGACCCGGGCACAGCAGTCGTCATGCGTTTTTGCTATGAAAATCATTCTAAATTTTTAGGTGATGGCTTCTCAAATTAAGGGTAATTATTGTCTTATTTTTTCTGCATTTCTTTGATTAAAAGGAGCAAAACTTTTTGAACGTTTCAGAGTAGTTAGCCTGGATTTTTAGACACTTAAACTGAAATTTTTTAGTGTAAATTAATGATATCAACATGATCAAATTGATTGCAAGTCAGTGCTCGAATTTATTAGTTAAGATCACACGAAAAGTTTTTCAGTGACCAAGTGTAAGCTTCAATTTATGCAAAGGCGAAGAATTTTTAGGGCGTTTTTAAAATTTAAGAAAAAGTGATTTCAAGGAAGAGTCGAGCAAAAATTTTAGGTCGAGCCTGAACATTTATTGGGTCAAAAACAGCATTTAATTAATTCAGTAAATACCTTTCTTCCGTTGAGCCTGATTTTTGCCGAGTAAAAGTGCTTTAATATGTCTGTTGTTGTGCAGATATGGAGCCTTTTTGATTTGTTTTTGTTTTTTATTTTCTGAAAGGAACAAATCAGCAACAGATCAAGAGTAAACATTATTGCACCAGAGCAATCTAAGTGAAAACGCAAATGAATAAATCCTTACAGATATAAGAATTTTTTTTTCTATTGTTAAGATAAATCAAATATCGCAGATAGACTGTATTTCCACGATTACTTAATTGGACAAAATCAGGTAGTTTAATTTTAATGGTCTTCTTCCCACTGGCAGTGGTGGAAATGTGGCGTTCTTAATGGTTTTCCTTTCACAATTATTTTTGTTGGATTAGCTGTTCTTTAGAATCACAAAAATTGATGAGGCTTACATGCTGACTGCATCCTAAGCAATAACCGGGAACAAATTTCCACCTTAAATTTGGCGGACTCATAAATAGGCTATTGATAGACTCATGATATGACAATAGAAATCAATTTTTGTACTTCAATATTTTGGTCGAGTAAAAACCTACCAGATCAGTTTAGTTGAACCAATGTCCAGTGGCTTTTATGAGTACCTGAAAAAAACGAGAATGACCATTTGCTTAGAGCTAATTTTCAGCTGTTCACTAAAATTAAGCTAATGTCGTATCATGGGCTATTTGAATTCGAGCACGATTTTTTCATACCACTTTTTGGTCCAATTTCTCTGTGCATTAGTTTTCAAAAAAATCCCCGTTAATCTGTGACACGATAAGGTTTCTGAACTGCATGACTATTTAATAGTGACATTTTGTGCATGTAAAATTTCCAAATATGACTACTAAGAATTGAAAACTTATTTCGATAATTTAAACTCAAAAAGGTTTTGGACAATTTTCAAGTTCCTGCTCAAGTTTTTAATAGATTTTTTTTAAAATTTTTGAATCTTATCAAAATTTTTTTTATTTAGTATGACCACTAACATTCGATTACTGTGTTTAACTCAGGTGCATAGAAATAGAGCCTGTTACCTGATTGGTTTAGAATTATTAGATTGGGTGTGATTTCGAAAACAAATATTTCATGTTTTGTCATTAATAATAAACATAACCTCTGTTTAGGTTGTTAACTAAGTAAACTACAGAAATTAACAGCAGTGGTCGACATTTAAAACAAGGATTATTTGTATTGAATGGCCTGAGGGTATATTGACATACTATAAAAACTAACTTTGCTTGTAATAGCGTCATAATTAGCTGCTAAAATACATAATGCAAAATAAAATTTTCTTCATGATAATATCATGTTGTTTTATCCCTAATGTTACACTTTTCCAGTTTAAAAAACCTGCTAATGCGGACAGTTTTAGGCGCAGCTTGGTTTTTAATGTTATAAATGGCTACCCTACTAGGCACAGGCCTTTCTCAGTTGTGTTAAAGCGAGTAGAGGACAACCAAATGTTTTGTGGAGCGGCTATCATTGACGAATTCTGGGCTATAACAGCAGCACATTGTGTTCACCAAATTGACGGTGAGGTACTTTAATTCTAACACAACACCGGCCCGGTATTTTTCAGATCTCAAAGAAAAAGGTTTCCGTGTACATTGTTGAAAAATTGACAAGAGCTTCGAAAAAGCCTCAACTACAACGCAAGTAATTTTGTTCTTTGCCTATGACGTAGATTCATTTTAGTTTTGATTCTTGTGACAAGATTCAATTCCGTTTCCGATTCATTGGATACGTTTATACTCTCTTATATGGTATTTTTTTAATCACCGGGTGCGAAAAAGTTTAAAATCATAACTGTTCTTCATTAGCTGAACTGCGAAAAATTGAGAACTCAAGATTCAGCTAGCAAGGTAAGCTTTTTGTTGATGTAGTTGGTTGCACGTTGGTTTAGATGATCAAGATTATGTAGCTTTTCTGCTGATCTATCTATAGCATTTTGGGAGTCAATCATAATTCTTCTAGCTCTTTTGTTACGTTTTGCATAAAAACAGTGAAACAAAGCCAACAATTTCAATAAAATATGGGTTTTTGCTACAGTGATTTTTCCATTCTTCATCTCGATTTTATTGTACAATATCAGAAAATTCAGTGGCACCTAGTTGGTTTTTTCCGAGTAACTTTAAAAATCAGTTTAGTAAAGTTTTTTTGTTCTCTATTCTCCCTTTAACTGATTTTGTGATTCACAAAAGGGTTTATATTCATAATTAAAAGTATCAGCGATTGTACTTAAAATTTTTCGAATTAATCAACATAGACCACGAATATCTGAGGCTAGTGTTTGTTATCCAATCTTAGGTTTCTTCAAAGTTCGTTTCTGTAGAAAAATGTGTCTTAACTCTGGCCCCATTGTAATTTCATCTTCAGTTTGATTGGTTCCTTGAAAGTAACTGAGTGCTTTTGAGCTCCATCTGTTGACTGTCTGGCAAATTGAGTCACAAATAGTATTAGTGTGTTTGAAAGTTTTCAATGTTTGGATTGTGTAGGTATGGCAAAAGAAAGTCAAAGGTATGGCGATTAAAGGCTTCCGCGACTACTGTATCAAACATTAGTAACATATTACTGTCTGCAGCTCAGTGAAAACCTTATGGTCAGTTGTATAATATTTCAGTCACCTTGAAAAAATCAATCGTCGTAAACTAATGTGTCCGCTCTCGTTGCGATAACTTTCAAAAAGGATCAATAATCGAAGTCTTTATAAAAAAAACTAATAAGAATTCAAGACTTAATTTCTTGAGATCAGCAATGTATCGGTACAAAGTCGATATAGCAAGCAAAATCCTGTTTCGGTACAGGAAATCCAAATTTTTTGTATTTCACAATGTATAAGATTCAACGTATAAGACTCAACACCTATAAGACTGATAAGACTGATAAGACTCAACGTAAGAGAAAAACGTACGTAAGATTTACATCAGACAACTAGCAAGGTTGTTGGCCAAACGTAATTGATGCTCTTTTCAAGGTCGGAATAGGTCAAAAATGCTATTAATTTGACCTCTGGATTACATCTATATAAAAAAAAAGAGATTTGGTCCCACCGGGATTCGAACCGCAACCTCTAGATTAAGGGCCCTAGGTCCTAACCATTAGGCTATTTCCCAGTTGGAAGAATCTGTGCAAACGCACAATTAATATGCTCTTTCATTTACGCTTACACGCAATTGCGTCAGCAACATCTTCAGGCCCCAAAACTGATGATTCGAAAACTGGTATCAAATTAACAATAGGGCGAATCAATGAGCCGGATTTTGTTTGAATTTGAGCGGACCGTGCGATGCCGTCGTTACCATAACGTAGACTCAAAATGCGGGCCAGTGGATAATAGCCTCTTGGGCTGTCGCTATCGATAATCCAAACTAGGTCACCGGTTTTCAAGATTTCATCGGAAGGAGTCTTCCATTTACAACGACGATTCAATGGGGGGAGATATTCTTTTAACCATCTTTTCCAAATGGCATTAGCGTACGCTTGCGCTCTGGCGTATCGCTTTCGGTGATTGAAGTCATCGACAGGAGTGAGTGAAGGAAGGCAAGTACTGCGATTCCCCAAAAGAAAATGGTTTGGCGTTAATGCATCTAAATCGTTGGCATCGGAACTTACGGAAGTCAATGGGCGGTTGTTTAGTGACTGTTCCACCAGACAGAAAGTAGTGAGGAGTTTTTCGTCCGTAAGTCGACGATTGCCAAGGATTGCGTAAAGTGTTCGCTTGAAACTCCGAACTAGCCTTTCCCAAACACCTCCGTGGTGCGGTGCAGCAGGCGGATTAAACTTCCACTTGACTCCCTTTTGTGCCAGCTCCGAAGCAATTTTCTGTTTGTCCAAGTTTAGAAAACATAGCAACAGTTCTTTCTCTGTACCAACAAAGTTAGTGCCGTTGTCGGAACAAATGACCAACGGCATTCCACGACGAGCAATGAAGCGTTCAATACCCATAACACACGAATTTGTATCCATCGAATGTGCAACCTCAACATGAACGGCTCTGGTCGTGAGACAGGTGAGCAGGAAACCCCACCTTTTCTCAGAGGAGCGACGGATCGTGACGTGAAACGGACCAAAGTAGTCTAGACCGACATTCGTAAAGGGCGGACACTGGAAGGCAAGACGTTCGGACGGAAGGTCAGCCATCAAAGGTTGAACAGGCTTAGTGCTTCGTTTTCTGCAAAGGACACAATTAAAACGAATCGAACGGAAGATAGAACGAAGCTTCAGAACAGCATACTGCTGTTGGACAAGTGCGCGAAGATAATCGTTACCTTCATGATGATTTTTGAGGTGCATACGGCGTAAGAAAACGTACACCAGTGGATGTCGACCGTCGAGGATTATGGGGTGCTTCAAATTGAACTCCAGGTCAGCGAAGCGCTTAATTCGGCCACTAGAATGGAGCAGGCCACCAGGCCCGGCAAACGGCGAATAAGCAGCAATAGGGCTTCTTTTACTGATTTTCTTTGAACTGCGGAGTTGCATAAGCTCAATGGGGAAAGACTCTGCTTGTGTAAGAAGCTGCAATTTTTTTTCTGCTGCGGTAATTTCCTCGGGTTCCACTATTTTTCCATCTACAGATCGGTAGGTGGCGTGTCGTGGAAGAATACGTAGGACATACGCAACGATTCGAAGAAGTTTTGGATACGAACTGTATTTGCGCAGATGAATGCTGAAATCAGGATTTAAAGAGTTGGACTGTAGGGCTGAGCAGTTGTCCAAAGGGTTGGGATTAGCTGCTTGACGCTTCAACTTGATGTTTGACACCACTTCGGTGCCCGGGCGAAATGGAAAGTCAGATGTACGAAGAAATTCAGGACCACGTAACCAAGCGCTGTTCTGCAACGCCTCCGAGGACAATCCCCTCGTGCCGGCATCGGCCGGGTTGTTCTGCGTTGCCACGTGATGCCATTGATCGACCGTTGTTCCCTCTAGAATCTCGGAGACACGATTCGCGACAAATATGGGCTGTTTCTCTAGGGAATTCAACCACTGAAGGACTGTGGTACTATCTGTCCACATGAACGTGCGTTGAATCTGAATGGTGAGCGCCTCGCAAATTTCTAATCTGAGGCGGGATGCCAGCAAAGCCGCTTGGAGTTCGAGTTTAGGAACGGTGAGCACTTTCATCGGAGCTGCTCGTGCCTTTCTAATGACGAAGGCTAGTTCTGTTCTTTTTCCGTTGTCTGAGGAATTCACGAGAGCACGCAAAAACGCAACTGCGCTGAACACCTCCTGTGAACTGTCACCAAAGACATGTAATTCCAAGTGCTCGAACGAACCGGAGAAGTAGCTCCTAGGTATTTTCATTAGCCCAAGTTTTGGTAATTCTGCGCTCCAGGACTCGAAGCGCTCAATCATTTCCTTTGGGAGTACATCATCCCAGCTCTGACCGTGAAGTCGCCAGACATCTTTGAGGAGGAGCCGCGCTTTCACAGTAAAAGGGGAAACAAGACCAATTGGGTCAAATATTTTTGATACAAGACTCAATACCAGCCTTTGTGTAACAGCTTTCGAGGCATCACATATTGTTCCGCGGCTTACAACTAGTGTGTCATTTACATGATCCCACTTCAAACCTAGAACGTGGGATGATGACTCCTCTTTTGATGGGCCTATTTCTTTTGGAGCCTGTTCAACTGATTTGTCCTCCAGTTCTTCGAGGAGACCAGGGACATTGCTGATGAACTTAGTCAGCTTGAAACCTCCCCTGTTCAGTAATTCGATCAAATCGCGCGATATTTTTTGTACTAAGATGGGTGACTCCATTGAGTCAAGGTAATCATCCATATAAAATTTCTGGCTAACGGCTTGCGCCGCCTCGGGAAAATCTGAATTATTGTCTCTCGCGGTACGCAGTAACGCATAATTAGCGCAAGTTGGTGAATCTTTTGCGCCGAATATGTGTCTTGTGTACTGGTATACCTCAATGTTCCTTGAGGGATCTTCCCGCCAAAGGAAACGCAAAACCGACTGTTGCGCTGGCAAAACACCTACTTGTAAAAACATACCCTCAATATCAGCGGAAACAGCGAATTGATGCTGACGAAAGCGCATCAGAGTGTGGATTAGTCTCTGCAACAGATCTGGACCGGTGAGTAATACACTGTTCAAAGATATACCCCGAAACTTTGAAGCACCGTTCAACACCCTACGAACTTTTTCTGGCTTGTTAGGGTTTACAACCGGGTGATGAGGTAGGTACCATTCTCTTCCGGCGCAGTGCTTGTCGTCTCGACTTTCCACTTTGATAACATATCCTTTATCGAGATCGTCTTGAATTGTCTGTGCATAACGCTTGTACAAAACGGGATCTTTACCTAATCTCTTTTCCAATGATTTGAACTGCACCATTGCTGAAAAAAAATTGTTGGGGAGTTTTACATCGTCTGAAGACCAAAGCATGCCTACATGATATCGGCCCTCATTGTGTACGGTGGATTGTTCGAGGATCGCAGTTGCTCGATGGTCAGATGCTGAACGGGGATCGACCTGCTTGAAAGCCCCATATAACTCCATGTCATACCAGGATTTTATTTGGGTTGCTAACTCCGAATCTTGTTTAGCTACTGCCTTGAAACAAGTAGAAACCAGACCAGATGAAGATGGCAACGGACCGCTTAATACCCATCCCAACGGTAAGCGAACGGCAACGGGTGAGGATTTTGATTCGGTTTCAAAATACTCGATCGGGCGGATGGCGTGGTAAGCGTCTTGGCCTAGTATCATCTCGACGTTTGCGTAGCCATACGTCTTGTTCGGTAACACGCTTAAGTGAGGATACTTTTCTTGAATGGCAGCATTATCAATAATGTCGGAACCTACTCGTAAATTTGTTTTTACATAAGGGAGTAGATCAAACGGAGAGCAAGTGTCTTCACCTATTGGTTGGACAGTAACCTGTACAGATTCCGTTGTTATAGTTTCTTGAGTATTTATGCCATTCACGGTCAGCTTTAATGGGGTACCCTTCAATTGAAGACGACTAGCGAGCTCACTGGATATCCAAGAGTGACTACAAGCTGTGTCACAGAGAACAAGTGCTCTAGTGCGTACATCTGAGGGACTTAAAAGATCGACTTCAAGAACCTGAAGAAGCCCTTTTACATCAGTTATTGAAGTGAGTCCCGAGGAACTAGCCGTTCCCATAGACTTTGCATTTTCAACTGTATTTGATGACGTTTTTGTGGAGTTTACTTTAGTCAGCGTGGCAACGTTGCTTTTCTTCTCAGTGCATACGGGAAAAACGCGTTCTGCCCCGTGAAGTAATGTGCTATGAGTGCTTCGACAGCCCTCAATAGTGCATTTTCGTTGACGTGGACATGTTCGGAATGAGTGCTTGCCGTTCAAGCACGAGAAACAAAGTTGGTTTTCTGCAGCAATCTTAGCACGCTGCGTAGGAGTCTTTTCCTTGAAAGATTGACATCTCCAAATGGGATGTTGACATTTGCAAAGGGCGCAGGGCAATTGATCATTTTTTGCACTCTGGGAAGCTTTACTGGAGATATGTTGTTTTGCATTTGCATTAGCAGTAAAGACTTTTGAGGAGACTTTTGTTTTTGTTACACTTATGTTACCATTATCCTCGTTTTTTCCCTTGAAAGAGATTGCTTTCATGCGCTCATGAGCTTCTGCTTTCTCCTTCAGCCAATCGTTAAAATCTAACATGGTTGGCCTCAACCACTCTTTCTTCACGGTGTGCATTGACCAAGATTCTTTTAAATTTGGTGGAAGCTTTTGAACTGCCTGGTTTAAGAGGGACGAGCTACGAAGATCTGTGTCATATGACAATGACCTGAATACGCCAACGAGACTTGAGACTTCAGTAGCAAAGCTGATTATACTGTCTGAGTTGTGCATTTTTACCGGTGGATAGCTTGACAATTTATCAAGATGCGCAGTTACCACTGCCTGTGGCTGTCCAAACTTACGCTCAAGCGTTTTCAATGCATCTCTGTACATTGAACCACAATAAGCAAATTCCGCAATTGCAGCCTTTGCTTTCCCTGTTACCAATGTTTTCAGGTACGTTAGCTTAACGTCATCACTCAATGTCTGCGAATCAATCGCACTACTAAATTGGCCGTACCATTCGTGCCATTGAAGGGGGTCGCCGTTGTATTGAGAAAGTTTCCACTCGGGAAGGGGATCTCTCTTGCTGAAGCGAAGTAACTCGGCAAGATCTTTTACTGTTACTTGTTGAGATGTTGAAGAGTGCGGCAAACAAGGATGTTGCATGGGTAGTGGATTTCGAGAGTAAGGCAGCGAGGATGAAACGGGGGGATATCCCGGTAGGAATGGTGCTGTTTGCAGCGCCTGGTTATCTACTATTGCACTGGAAATTGGATTATGGTAGTACGTTGTACCACCTACGGTGCTTACTGAAACAGGTACGCTTGCCGTGACATTAACATTGGACCTCTGCGGAGCGATCGGGAAAACATTTGATGTGGTGTTTGATGGAACATTAGCGAGGGTCCATGTATTCAAGTTAGGCCTGTAGTGACTGTGTGGTATTGATAAAGCCTTGTTGTGGAGTGGGCTTGCCGAAGCTGCAGGCAAATTTGCTTCTAATTGCGCTGCCAAGTGGTTGAGTTGAGCGTCGGCCGGGAAAGCACTATCTTGATTATGTTGAGGGGTGTATGCTGCTGTCGAAAAATCATGAGCTGGAGATGAAGTTTGTAAATTTCCGGTGTTTTGCGGCTGGTTCGCGTATGCATTGCCTTTCAGAGACAAGCTAGGTTGATTTGTTTGAAAAAACAAACCACGGTAGTAAGCAGATTCTTGATCAGCAAGAGACTGCCAGAACTGCAGTGTATTGTTCGGCAAGCCTTCATTTTGATTGTTCACTTCGGAGATCGGATTATTGAGTTCAGGATCTTCGCTGCCTTGATTGATTTGCTGGATAAGATCATCATTTCCAATCAGATCTGACGGTTGAGAAATCAATTGTGGTAAATGCCGTTGGTTTTGATCGTTCATTTCTGATCGATGGTTCTCAAAAGTATGATTCTCGACAGTATTACCCTGTTCTTGGACAATAGAGTTACTATTTTGTGCATCTGCTGCCGCGGAAGAAATAGCTTGATCGAAACAAGCGCTGGATTTTTTCTGTTTGCGCGTCAAGATGGCTGTTTTTTGACTACCAACTGACTCAACCCAATCTTTGACGCGATTTTCGCTCTTTGTTGAGTAGATACTGCCATGTTTTGAGGAGCTATTAGTGGCGGTCTCTAAAAGCAAAGATTCATCGTCCATTAAGTTGATTTCCTGCATTTAAGCTTCAACGAGACGTTTTCGATTTTCCTCGTGCATTTTCTCGAGGTCTATTTGACGTTTCTTAGAAAACAATTCTATCTCATGTCTTCTCTCAGCCATTTCACGTTCTCTCTCTGCCATCTCAATTTCATACTCTCTTTCAGCTATTCGAGCAGCCGCTTTGTTTTCTTCCTCCACTTCTTCTCGTCTAATTTTTGCTAATATAAAATCTTTCCTGCGAGCCGTTGAAGCCTTCGAAGAGGTACTAGCAGACAAGGATTTGTGGGATCTTTGAGAGCTCTTTTTTGAATTTTCGTTGCCCTGAATGGAGTCTATATAGTCTCGGGCATTTTCCATATACTCATCGTGTCTTTTATTCACAACTGCCAGCCATTCTTCTAATTCTGACTGCAGTTTCTCTGCTTGTTCAGTCTTAGCTGCAAGGCCTATCAGGTTATCATTTTTTGCTATACAAGTTTCGAGTAGGTCTTTGCATTTGGTAACCAAACTTTCTACTCTCACTCGCCTCGCTTTTTCGTGGATAGCGTCGTCAATGCTTTCGTAAAGTTTGCACAACTCTTTCTCAATCTTGGCCCTTACATCATACACCTTAGAAACTTTGCTTGTATAGGGATTTGACATAATGGGAGGAAGAATACAACAATAGATTAACTTACAGATTTGGTGTACAAACAGAAAGGAAAGATGAAACAATATTTAACTTGGTCTGCGAAATTGGGATTTTAGGACAACAATTTAGGAGATAGAACAAATTGGGAGATAGAACAAATTAGATAGAACAAAGTGATCAATAATTGGACAATTCTCGTGACAGGGGAAATATAAGGTGGGGCGTAACTCGAGGAATGGGAGATTGGGAGGGGAGACTGACCGAGTCTCAATTACTATAGTTTCTATAACCCCTGTAGTTCAAACTGGGGACACAGAACATACAACCTTTTGAGACTCAGACAGCAAAACCCCAAAGCGTAATAGGAATATAATATTCGCGCGCAAGAGGAGGAGCGGAAACGGTCACGCAGCGAGCGAGCGACGAAACGGGAAAAACGGTGGAGCGGCGGATGCGATAATTGAAAACCTTGACAATGTGAGTGGTGCCAATCGAACGACACTACAATAACCACGCAACGAAAGCAGGACACGACGGAACGACTGAGTCCTACAACTAACAAGCTCTATAACCTCTGTAGTTAAACTGAGGTCACCGAGCCGGAAAGAAATAGGACTCAGTGGAGACTCGAAGTTACCGCCGCTTCAGCGGCGAGTTTCTTATTCTTTTTGGCTCTACGGCGTCGTTTATTGAGTTTGCTATGACGAGTTTTCTTAAGCAAACGGCGAAGTGATTCCTGATGCGTTAAAATTAATGTTAACGATTTAAGTTCCAAATGAACTTTCTGGTGCAATTGATAGTACTCTTTTACTAATTTTGGATCTTTCTGTTTTCGCTTTGACACTAGGTCAATCAGTACATGGATAGTCAAAACGTCTGTTTGCTTAAGAAAACCAAAGATATTTGGTGCTCCGTTTCGTGGGCAATAAACTATAGCTTTCAAACGAGTTTGGTAACTTTCTAGCACTTTAGAAAGTTCGGAAAACGCTAGTGCTCGAAAATTATTCGTTCGGTGAGAGGTCAGCGAATTGTTTATAGCGTCGTGCCAGATTATGACATCAGTTTTGTGCCGGAAGACGTTATCCAACTGATATTGTACCGTTTTCTTTCGTTAACAGCAAAGGGATTCAAGCTTAATCCCGGAAGTGAAAATACAGTGCTTTTATACCGTTTTTGGGTGCCTTTTGGTAGACTATTGATGGCGTGGAACAGCGAACTAGCACCCAAAATGAATACCATAAGCTCGCATCAACGTGTCTTTACCGTATCGGGACAAAAAACTACGAACCTTTCTTGTTTTTTGATGTTTTTTGAGATTTTTTCTCAAAAATCGGTAAAATCGACAATTTTCAAAAATTTGGTCAAAATTCAAATTTTTTGTTGAATACCTGTATTATACTGTTACCCCAACTACACTGAACAATAATTTACCAGTTTATCAAAAACTTGACCAAATTTTTGAATTTTCAAATTTTCGACCTAAAAAGTGCAAAAAAAAATTCGATAAATTTATCGAATTTTTTTGAAAGCTGGTTTTTCAGGTTCCTACACCTTCATTACGTTCGACCAATATCAATTTATCAGTTACGAGTGAGTTTAATTTTTTCGAATATAACCAGTTTTTTTTAAGTTTTTACGAGTTTTTTCGTCAATTTTCGGTCACAATTGCCTTTTCTGGTGAAATCCGTCTTTTTCTAACCCAAATTGTCTCGGTCTTACAGTTTTTGTGATGCTCGGTTGCACTGCCCCGAAGACCACGTCAGGATGTTCCAGTCACCCGATTTGCATGTAAAAATGATGACTGAAACCACCTCTCTCACTTTTTGGGCTGGGAAGCCGACACTTCACAAGTGTTCACAAGTCCAGTTGTTGTTGTGCTCCCTGATTTTTTCTCTCGGTGGACCAAAATGTCCGCTCTCGTTGCGATAACTTTCAAAAAGGATCAATAATCGAAGTCTTTATAAAAAAAAACTAATAAGAATTCAAGACTTAATTTCTTGAGATCAGCAATGTATCGGTACAAAGTCGATATAGCAAGCAAAATCCTGTTTCGGTACAGGAAATCCAAATTTTTTGTATTTCACAATGTATAAGATTCAACGTATAAGACTCAACACCTATAAGACTGATAAGACTGATAAGACTCAACGTAAGAGAAAAACGTACGTAAGATTTACATCAGACAACTAGCAAGGTTGTTGGCCAAACGTAATTGATGCTCTTTTCAAGGTCGGAATAGGTCAAAAATGCTATTAATTTGACCTCTGGATTACATCTATATCAAAAAAAAGAGATTTGGTCCCACCGGGATTCGAACCGCAACCTCTAGATTAAGGGCCCTAGGTCCTAACCATTAGGCTATTTCCCAGTTGGAACAATCTGTGCGAACGCACAATTAATATGCTCTTTCATTTACGCTTACACGCAATTGCGTCAGCAACATAATGCAAACAAAAACTGTCCTTTTGAGTTTAGCAGCAATTTAACAGAAGAAAAAAAAGACAGTTTTAGTGATTTAATTTTTATGGAAATTTGATAACCATAAAATGGTCCATATATCCTTTTTTATTGCGTTTTATGCTAAGTAAGATACCAAAGAAGTAAATTTTAAGTTTTCTTGAAGTTTAATGAATCCAGAAATGGGCTTCAAATAATTTGACAAATGTGATATATCGAGAAGTTGCGAACTTAGCAACATAAGTTAAAACTTCGATATATAACGAAAACTTTCTTACTTGATGTTTGGTGAAATGAAATTGAATAATGGCTTCTAATTTGAACCGAATCGTCGATTCAAATTTGTTGATACCGCAAGTTTATCAGTGTACATAAACCATAAATTTGGTTGATAAATTCGACCTTCCCACCACCAGATATGATCAGATATGATCAACTCTCCGACCCGAAATGACATGTTCTCAGTTAGGGAGAACAATGTGTTAAGTGCAAAAAACTGCACTAGTACTTGCCATATACGGCAAGGGGAAAAACTTGTTCTCAACTAAGGTGTAAATTAACCCATATCAGTTTACCTATATCTAGATGGATCTGTAAATTTTCACTTTACTGATACGGACTCTAATTACCTGTGAAATATTGTACATTTAGGCCACTTTGAATTCAATTATTAAAATAATAAATTTCTTGTTACTCGTGCTTGAGACCACGACAACAAATGACCAAAAAAATGGGCATTTTATACTACCGCTTTTTTAATGAAAATTTGTAACCATAGAACGGTCCATAACAATTTTTATGGGCCAAACTTTTTAATTATAAGTACGGCACCTTAAAACTCAAGCAGAATTTTTTGAAATTTCATGCACATAAACCTTAAAAATTATCTTAAATGAGCTAATTTGTGTCCCTTTATTTTCTATGAAATAATTACTCTCCTAAAGTGAATTTATTTTATGTATTACCCTCGATAAAGATATCATCAGATCCTACCGTAAAACATGTCTTTTAGACCGCTGTTCGTGGAAATCTTCATTTATCACAAAACCGAGCAAAAACGACTCGAAATTTGAAAGAAATATTTTGTTCTTGACATGAGAAGTTTTTGTGTATACTTTAGTTTTAGAATAAGTCTTAGCTTTGGTCTGTTTGGTTTCAAAACGTAGAAGTTCGATTGTTGCTTGAATTAAATCGATAAGCCGACAGCAAATCTAAAAGCAGGACAACTATAGGCAAACTGCATGACATCCGTCAACCGAAACGGCTGGGATTGGCCAGAAATAACAATTCTCATAAATTATAGTATTCCACCTCTGATGCCGGTTCAAGCCTACAGCTAGGAAAAATTGAGGAAGCAGAATCTCCAAAAAGTTATACATGAAAACTATCGAAAGCCAAGTTTGTAACAAGACTACAATCAGTAAGCTATGTTTTAATAGCGATTACGACGACTCCGACGTTTTAAACTTATCGCACCAACGATCATGGATTTTTTAAACCAATATAATTGGTATTTTTTTGCGTTCAAAACCGGATAAGAATTTAGGACGTTCGAAACCGACCTCAGCCATAAAATTTGCATCTAAGGACAGAAACGATTGATAATTTCATACGCTTTAAAACATACTTACCGACATCTCTTTTGTTTGCCACCAAACTTTCCATTGAGTTCTTATGATTTAAAACCGATTACACGAGAAATTTCCTTCATTTGGAAACTGAGCGTACTGACAGTACCGGAGAACGAACTAGGGGCATTTGTCGCTTTAGTCTGACTAAAACCAAACATACCGAACCGATGATTCTCAGACTGTTGAAACATGAAAATTTTATGAGTGGGGTATTCATAAATGTAAGAAGAGAATGCTGTTTTCAAAGTGAATTTTGTTTGCAATACAAACGGCTTAAAATATGTGAAATATGCTGAAAACCAGGTAAAGAATTTATATAATATGGTTCTGCACAGGAATATTTGCTTTATAATGCTGATTAATGTTTTCCGATACTTTGTTTGCCCCTTTTCAGCACAGTGCGCGCATTAGTGTTCAACGCAGAAACGTATGCTGACCTTTCGCTAAAATTGGGCTAAAAGTTTAAAAGTTGTGAAATTGGAGCTGGTGTCTTTTCAGAAAACTTCTTCTACAT
This sequence comes from Convolutriloba macropyga, assembly GCF_964194025.1. Taxonomy (NCBI): domain Eukaryota; kingdom Metazoa; phylum Xenacoelomorpha; order Acoela; family Convolutidae; genus Convolutriloba; species Convolutriloba macropyga. Next base: position 31,077,097 of record NC_134477.1, read on the forward strand.
TCAATTCGCAAACTTCAAAGCAAATAATCAAATGATTAGAGGCAGAGCCAAGAATCGTGTGGTACTTCGGAAATTCATTCATGCCGAGTAAGTAAAAATTTGAACCCCAGTTGAGAAGAAAAAGATATTAAAGTAATCGTCGAAAATGAGTAGGAGTTTTAGCCGTTTTGCGCTGAAATTATAACGAACAATATTTTTTCTTCTGCTTTTAGGATATTTCTTATTTCTTCGCGACCAATATACACTGCTCATATTTTTTTTAACTTAACATACCCTGTCCCATCGACGGATGGCAATTGCCACCCAAATGCGCATCAAATCGGGCAACGATGCCAGCAGTTGTTGTTAAAGTTCAGCGTTTTGTGTTTACTTTTTGACGTGTTTACAAGTTTCGACATATTTTATGTACTGGTCCGTGAAACGGGTCACAAGAGTTCAGTAAGCTGAAAATTCAATTGAAATTGAAATGAAAATTATTGGCATGTGGAAACGTTGGGTTCCGTCCCGAGGAACGTTGTTAATTATGGCTACTATTAGACATGCCCGGGTCAACAATCATACAAATTTCTTTGATTTCGTACTAGGTCATATATGATTCTTAATAATCATACTAGGTCATATGTGATTTGTATGAATTCTTGGTAGTCAAAGAAGGACCATATATGATTTCCTAGAAACCATACAGGATCATTCAAAAAAATTCAAAGACTAAAAACTGTATAATTTTGATTTTCCATTAAAGTTGAAAAAATTTCTTGGATATCATACAAGGTCATATATGACACATAATACATTGACTGGTGCCACAAATCCCCGTATAATGTAGTGAGAGGACTTATTAAATTATTATATCGCATTTGCAATCCACATTTGATTCTTTGTGTGCGCTAAAAGAATAACTTTGTGGTTTAAATGTATTCCGAAAACGAAATTGACGTGATATGCAATTTTTTTCTTGATTAATTTTTTTTATAAATGAGCATTTATATGTATAAACTGGCTTCAGAGTATGTTAAAAATTTTGTTATCTTTTGGGACTTACTCTTTTAGTTTGTGTCCAACTTGCAATTGATATTGTACGTTAGGGTCTTTTGGCAGATCACAATGTGATGCTGGGGTACTATATAGGTGATGCCCTACCGAAAAAAAAACAAAAAAAAAAACAAACATGGTTAAAAATTTTCAAAAAATAAATGTATGATTCTTGGTATTCGTACTAGGATCATATACGATTTCTTGGTAATCATACAAGGATCATATATGATTTCTTTGGTTTCATACAAGGATCGTACTAATAAATCAAGTATGGAGAGTATGAAATCATATATGATCCTTGTATGAAATCAAAAAAAACTTCAACCCGGGCGTGGTGAGATCGAGATCGCTATCATCAGAGGTCAGTGGATGTTTCGTTTGGGTAAGATAAATGGACATCTGGTATCTGATTCGTATGTTTATATGACAAACACAATATTGTCTAAGCAAAACTATAATAAACAAGAAGGCTCGGTAATAGGCGTTGGCACATAGTGTTCTGAAGAGCTCATCTGCATTTTTGACTTAGTTTTCGACAAACTGAGGAAGAGATAGAAAGCTCTCAAAGAGTCACATATTGTTCAAAAAACAACTTAACGAAAGTAATGCCACATTCGAGGTTTAACAAAGTCTGCGAATGACGAGACTACGAAACAAGACAATCGTTAAATTAAAAAAAAAACAAAATTATTTGGACGCAAAAAGACATGTATATGTTTTAAAGAAAAAGGATTAACAAACTCAAAATTGCACTTCAAAACACCTAACTAAACAAAATGACCTCTACACTACAAAGGAGACATGAAACTTCTCCTAATGCGACTTCGTAACACTCAGAGAAATAGCTGCAGAAACTACAAAGTTCAAAAAAAATTACATTTTTCTAGAAAACCATTTTCTATGCTATTAAAACCATTAGGTATCGACCTATCATTAAAAAAAGTTCAATTATACTTCTTGATTTCGGTTAATATAAACCTCATAGGGAAGCAATTCAGACGTTTCATTATAATATAATTTATACGAAACAAAAAAAGAACAACAAAAATATGCAAATTTTTATTTAAGAAAAAAACAATTTATCAAGAGAACGGTGCAGCAGCCGTTAAAACGATAATCGAATCACAGAAAATATTATCAGCTCAATTATGCAGTCTTTTAACACCAAAGAGAGCTCCTCATTATTTTGTTGTCTCGACAAGGAAACAATGAACAAGTTGAAAAACTCAGATATCGCAGATATCCATAATCGCATTTTTAAATGAAAATACGTAGTATCAAAGTCAAGAAAACATTAGTTAGAAAAGAAGCATTTTAAGACATTGGATTCGTTAGGAAAAGGGGGTACCGTCTGTTTTTACAGAGACTACGCTACTTTGAGGAAAGAAAATTAAAGTTACAAAGTTGAAAAATCATTTGATTTTTTATAAAACAAATTTATTAAAAGTCACGAGAACAAAAATTTTTTAATTAAAAACAAAAACAAATTGACTAAAAACTTTTTGGAACACAGTTGGGTTTGTTTTTAGTGAGACTAAATCATAAGACAACAATTAACTGAGAACACAGCCAGAGTTCAAAACTTAACAAATTAATTTACGAAACCACAGAGTTGAAGTCATTAAAACTACGAGGTTTTACAAACAATCAAAAACTATGATAAAATGAAGGTATTTTATTTTTTTTCGAGGGTCTCATTTCATCACCAGTTGGTCATCTTTGTGCGGGTTCTACCTGAAAGAGACAAAATTACTTGCAGCTTTGAACACTAAAAACAAAGAAGATCTTATAAACATAAATTTTAAAAGCCCTATACACATCAGTTAAAAAATGCAACCAACAAAAAAATTAATGTTTACTTCAGCAAATGGTTGTTAGTATTGGCCAAAAATGAAACTAAGTTAGCTCATGTCGAAATAAGAAAATCAATATTTATGTGAAAGTCATTATAACCACTATTTTTTGATAAATTTTTACTGAATTGGTTCAATTATACCTCCAAAACCAGCCTTATTGACATCCGTTAAGTAAAAGAACCAACGAAAATTAGAGTGCCCTTCAGCAAAAGGTTGTAGTATCGATAAAAAATGAAACTAAGTGAGATCAAGTCGAAATAAAAAAAAAACCAAAATTTTTCAGAAAATCACTAAAAGCATCCAACATAAAATGATTTTATTGAATTGGTTCATTTATAAGTTCAAATGAGGCCATTGAGATCTTTAATGATCTAGAAATTTCTGAACAACAAAAACAACAAAACAACAACAAACACTGGTTAAAACTAGAGAACTTAATAAGTGTTGCATGAGAACTGTGTCTCAGCCATCAAAACCATAAGGTAATCACCAAAACAAAAGAAAAATTGCATAGCGCTGTCTTTAGACGTCAATTGGAATTGTCAGTAGGATGATGATGTGTTTAAAAAAAGAAAATGGAACCTCAAAAATAGGCAAATTTCAAAAATTACAAAATTTTTTTGAAAACTCGTATTACCAAAGCCAACATTCATGAACAAAAGTTGAAAACATTTCAAAAATTAAATTTTAATTCACATGGAAAAAATTGAGCTTAGACAAAAATACAGTTTGACAGTAGTATGAAATAAAACGTGCATCGTTCATTGATATTTTCTCAAGACAAATAAATACAATGTTAAGCCTTCAGCAATCAATTGAATGCACGGTAAAGTTTTGTTTGTACCCAATGAACAAGCGCATTGGTTGTTTTGATTAAAGAGAATAAGTCATGAGACTGTAAAAAAAGCGCAAGCAGAAAACAAGAATTTGTTTCAAGTTATAAAAAGCTTTGTCTAAGCCCTAATAACCATGAGCTCATACTCAAAAGCTAACATTTTTTAATCATTGGAGCTTTTTTTGCAAATTGGACCTGGTTCAATTGATTTTTTGTTTCAATTTATATTTCTCAATTTTAACATAAAAAAATTGCAAAAAAATATTCCAAAAAAAGTTTGCGTCTCAATACAATCTGAACAGTTTTGGATTATAAGAGTCCACGGAGAGAACAATGCGGGCCCTAATGAAGTTGCGCGTCTCGCTAGACACCTCATTGTTCAATTTGTTCGGCAAGAAAAAGTTATGCAAATGAAATATTTCAATTTATCAAAATTAAATGTTGCATTTTGGAAACATATTGATAATTAGCGAAAAATGGGCAAAAGTTCATTCCAAGGTGACTCTTATAAGAAACTGAAACACAAGTAGTCCTCTTGTGAAGTTTTAAAACCTTGTGTTAGCAGTTTTCTGGTCTAAGAAATTGGGGTATAAAAGCATATTTGGCATCAGTTTTGACGAGAAAGTCTGAATTTCGAAAACATTTAGCAAAAAACTTGGATCAAATCACTCAGTAACCCTCCTTTGTCCATAGAGGTAAAATCAATAACACAAATAAAATTGTTGAGAATTTTAACAAATTCCAGCAAAATTAACGAAAATTTGGGCTAAAATTTCGGAAAATGTGAACAAAAAGAACGGAAATCGGTCTATTATTCACAAATGTTTTAACCTCGATATCTCCCCCGAAACAACCATATTAAAGAAAATATTTTAAATACTGTACTCTACGCTGGACGGCCTTTATAAAGATACCACTCAAAACTCTCTAAGATGAATGTATCGATCGGCGAAAATTGATTGAACAAAGAAATCTATTTAAGTATATAATTCCTCCTCCAAATAAAGTGGTGTTGGTACAAAAAATCAAATATAAATTTGCCCTCAAAACTTACTGTCATTTTAAAAGAATCAATCAGAAAATTGTTTTCTCGTTCACGGATTTTCCATAACTGAATTTCTAAAACTTCCAAACTCCAAAATCACATAACCTTCGTGGGTTTTTTTATTAGAGGTCACTCGCTAGAACAGTCAGAGATGGGTTTAAGAGTTGAAAACGAAACATCTTGAAGGCAAATCAAGACAATAAAATTTGCTAGAATTCCATTTTCGTGTTTTCTGTTTACCTTTGCTCTAACTGGTATATATTCTCTTAGGTTATGATCTGCCATAGTTGTTCATCAATCCTAAAAATATCTCTCAGTGGACTTCTCCAAAATATCGTTGCCTATTAGTTAATTGTTACAGGTGATTGCACTTCTAAACTCCCAGTGATTTACATCACATTTGAGATTCACTTCTAACAGATTCAAGGCCGTTTTCAGATACTATATTAAGTTCAATTTAACTCTTGTCGAAACATTTTTCCATCGGGAATACTGTTACCCAACTTTAAGCATGAGCATTTTGTGACATGTTTTTGGTCATTATTGTAGAGCCAGTCTTACTTGGAATTTTTTCAAAATTTTGACTTCAGACTAAGATGGGACTCTTTTTAACACACTTGGCCTGTTGAATTAGCAATCTTAATAATACTGACAAAATTCATGCTCTTGTTGAGCTTCCAAGGTATGTATTGAATTGAGGATTCATTTTCATTGAGATAGGCCTCAAGTGGTTTGTCCAGAATCATAAGATTCCGTGCATGTTTAGTACAACTGCGTGGAACTACACCACTGAAATTTTTTTTCTGATACATAATTGGTGGGTGCCCGGGCCAAACTATAGTCATTTCGAAGCACCTGCTGGAGGGATCTGCCACCCTAGTGTATACATCAGCTAAAACGCCAACGCCATCAACACAGTAGCCCAAGGAGTTATTCACGATAAAGCTGTCTTTGGATTTTATTCCTCATGAGCAAGAACAAAATTAAAGGCTTGCGTTTTTTCTACAACGGGAATCGTATCTCATGAAAAAAAACTGTTTTATTATTGTGATCATGATAACATTTAATAGCGAAAAATGATGCACATATAAAAAACCGACTTCATTTGGATCTGCTGTAATTCCGCCCTGAGAAATTGAATACTACAAAAAATATCCATATAGAATTGTCTGAAGTCTTAGTTTTCGTCGTTAAATTTGTCGTACAATCTATACTGAATTGTGTTTTCGCTCAGCGAGATCCAATGTTGTATCAGGAAAATGTCCACATGAATAGCAAGGGAATCAGATCATAAAAATTAAGAAGAATGAGCAAATAAATAAATGATCTCCGAATCATGAAATGAAATTAACATCAAAAAAAGAAAAACATATTGAACTAAAATGAAACTTACGTGAACTTAATGATCAGCGCCATAAATTAAGGTTTAAACAAGAATAGAATTACTAATGTATCACTTTCCTCCCATGAAAAAATTAACATTTTTACAACTTGTTTATAACAGAAATTAAATAAAATATCTACTGGTTATCAAAACTAATGAAAAAATTTTTCTAGTAAGTTTTTTGTCTTGCAAGCACACTAATCAGATTCATAGTCTGAGGCAAAGTCTGATTCAAAGTCTGAGGCAAAATCAGTTCTCTTGACTGTCATGGACGTTTTTTCATAATGTGGACAAACGTGGTATTGTAGTGGATTTGGGATATCAGTTGGGCAGGTTCCTATTTGTAGGTTAGTTTTAGGACCATCTGGAATTTGACTAGCTGTTTTTCTTGATTGTGTAGATTGTGTTTTTATTCGATTTTTCTTGTTAACTGATCATTTATCGTCATTTTTGACAAGAAGAAGTTCTTTTTGAAGTAAGTGTTGGGGGATAAGTTTGTGTTGAAATCATGGATTCATCTGACTCTGTTATAGTAGGCAATGTGCGTTGTCATTTACTCAATGTTTTTTGACTTGTACTAATTTCAGCCTGTTTTCTTGATCTTTGTGGTGGTGATGCTGTTGCTTGCTCCGCGGAAGTAGTGATCTCTTGTTTCTCTTCAGTTTGCGGTGCAATTGACTCTATCTTTTTAGGCATGATTGGCATGCTTACACGCAAAGCGCGAGAAACAAATGAAAGCATTGAGAATAGGCATCTCGTATAATCATTTATGCGTCGATTTTTAATCTTCTTCCCGCCTTCATTTTGTTTATAGCGTTCTGGGCATGTTTCTGAATGAGTTCTTCAGTCTTTTTTTACGTAACTGGTTTTGATTTACGGTCCGAACAATACCAACTCCTCTTGCTCAGCCTTAGTGCCAAATATGGCCAAATCTGAGTGGCGAGCCGTTACTTCTCTCTTCTAGGGCTCCTTTATAGCGAAGGAAGTTCGTCTGTTTTGACTACTGAAAACCCTGGGCTAGAACGCCGCACCGACCATCCAGGCTCTTCGTTTACTTTAGGGGTTATTTTTAGCTAATTTCAAATTTGATGATGCCTCTGTTCCAGGATCGGATAATCATATTTACGGATGTTGAAGTACTCTGAACCCTTGCGCTGGACCGTTGTTTCTAAGCTTGACTGCTTTTTGGATTTAGCTGTGACGTCTTTTGTTCAAGTCCAATGTCACTTCAAGATCCATCCTCCATGCGATCTTCGGGTATAAGTCCATCCCCCCGGTTAATTTCCAGATCTAAAAAATAATTCAAAATCTGTTAACCAATTTAGGCTAGGTTTTGCGATTACCAAACTAAAAGGAGTATTTGGGTTATGTCCAAAATGAGCCTCAAATGCTAAAAGATTGATTGTCTTTTGACGACAAATTTGAAGCCGCTAAATTATCGAATTTATTGAAGCCTGTAGAATAAATTGATTTTGCGCCGCGGTTTTAATGCATGTTCAGCGGCTTCTAGTTTTTGTATCAGCATTTCTACTAGTCCGATCGCTCTGTGATTGTGAATTGGAGCTTCAAAGAGCTTAATATTGTTTCGATTACACACTGATCAGATTTGCTGACCGATTCGACATTTAGCTTGGTCTAGCCTAATTGCGTGTCGTATGCCATGTAATAATAGGTTCTTGAAGGAACTTTAAAACATTTTATGCGTTCGCTTTATCGGAAAATTCAGAGGTGGGAAAATATGAAAATTGATCAGTTTTTGCATAGAAGTATACTTCCTGGTCTTTTTCATTGTACATAAGACCAACAAAAATCTATCTAAATTTCTTCATTACGAACTTTATATAACAATGATGGTGCCCAATCAGTTGAAGGAATTAAATTTTTTTTTGCGAATTTTAACGCAATGGTTGTGCTTTACGTTTTTTAGAGTAGATCGCGGTTCAGGTTTGGCCAACATGCAGGAATTGCCATAGCTGTCATACCCAAGCTTCCTGGGTGTATCGGTTGAATGTCCTCGATGTATGCGTCTCCTATCAAAATTGGGACCGCACTATTGTCGTGAACGCTTACTCAACTTTTCTTTATGTGGAGGTATTTCCCCGGATATAAGGCAAAATTCGCTTCAATCTCTTTTCGTTGTCAGTAAATATGCAATCACTTTTTTATCTTAGAACTGCGTCCTTCGATTTAAGGCTAGCCATCAACGCACTAGAAAAGATTTTTGAAAGGGCTTGTTAAATGAAAGGGCATTTCAGGTTGAAATGGTCTGCCGATAAAGTTTTACATTTGTGGTGTCTGTTTCCGTTGTGGAGGGTGTCCTGGTGCGTTGGGGAGCATTCGACGATCCGGTTTTGTCGGAAAATATGACCTTTGCTTGTGTTGCTTGATGGATGTTGAAAAAAGTTTTGAGATCTAAGTTGGTCATCATTCGTACTGGTTGGATTTTGTTTGCACTTTTTTTGGAATTAGAGACTGAAAAAAGCTACTGAATTTAGGCAGAGGATTGGGCAAAGAGCACATATGAATTGTTTCTTTTGTTGGCGAAAAGTATTGAGTTGGAATGATTGGTATGTAATTGGCTTTTCATTTCGTCATTACTACAGCTTTCAGAATATTCGTATTTTATCCCAACGATTTATCCGAATAGTTTGTCATCGGTATGCAAACTATTTGCGTTCATATTATTTGCCTCAATTCGCTCCACGAAATCCGCATAATTTTTTTCATCAACAGAATTTTTTTGCGCTGCGTTTGATTTCGTCTAAATTTGCAACCAAGAATTGCTCGTCATACGTACATATTTTAGCAGCTGCTGGTGCGGTTCCCGTGCGATGTAATCAACCAGACCCATTTTGATCAATGGTCAATTGTGATTTCAAACGGAAGTAATTGTTAAACCCATCGTTTGAGACGACTATTATATGGTTTATCAGCTCTATTAGCACGCACTGTTTGGACTAGATCTCTGTGGCCATTAATGAAATTGAGCAATTTTTTGAATAGGTAATATTTGAAAAACTCGGTTGACCAAACTACACCAAAATGTTCCAGTTCATTAACATTATATTTTTTTTCTTCTCTATTAGGAAAGTGCGAGGCGAATGCTACGTTTTGCCAGCCTTCTGAAGTACTTTGTTCAAGAGCAGCTCTGAGATCTTTCCTTGGAGTGTCACCTTTTATACTTTTTCAAAAATTGTGTTGAAGTGTTTTTTTCATCTATTTGTAATTCAATTTGAAATAAAATTTTTTCATGTTCGTCTACCAAAATAAATTTAGTGTTTTTTTAGTAATTGTCGTATAAGATGACAAACTGCGAAAAACTTGCGATAAGTTTTCCGAGATGATGAACAGAGTCCATGAATGATATTAACTCTTTAGATTTGTTGGTGCACTAAGGAGTTGTATTGCATCTGTTTAATTTGCTAAACATGTTATTCGGGATTGAGTAAATTTGTTACCAAGCCATTTTATTTGGGTTGTTGCAAAATGTCATTTGGCTCGATTAATTCGTAGTTCTCATCTTCTACTTTTTTGAGACCGTCTTTTACAAGGTGTGCATGATCTTCATTTTTCGATCTGCTGACTATTACAATGTCGTCACGAAAAGAAAAAATTGTAATGGATCCAATCAAAAAGCAATTAATAGATTGAAATTCAGTAGGCATAACCGTTAAGATAGAGAACTTGTTTGGGAACAGAATGTGCCTGTCAAACTTTATCTATCTAAGTCGAAATTGCAAAGGCATGCCGTATAAGCGTGTGAAACAAGTTGGCTAAAATTTATTGCAAATCAATTTTTGTAAAATAAGCGGTCTCCTGCGGCGCGTTTGATAGTGTTTGCAAAAACGTTTGATTTAGCCATTTGATGTTTTTCATGTTTTCAATGTTTTACATTTAGCGGGTTGACCTTTTAGCGTGTTCAAATTTATACATATTGTGTTTTGCGAGTGTAAGACTTATTTTGGTACATCCACTGGAATCAATTAGCAATTTAATTTCAATGCTGCCAATTGTAATGGTCATGTTTTGCGGGGCGGTTTAATCCGGTTCATATTTCTCGATCATTGCAACGTAATTTTTATCAAAGGAGTCATAGTATGAGTCGTACTGTTCATTTTAATGAACAGGTTTACGTTTTGTTCCTTTATATTGTCTGATTTTCACTCTGTTTGTTTGCTCGATTACCTTGTGATCTGTTTTTGTTGGTATTTTGCTTTTATCGACCTGACTTTGCGAAGTGGTTAGTAGATCACAATTATTTCACTTCCTGGCCATAGCGAAACAAACCTGTTGGTGATATGCGTCACATTGCTTACACATTTTCATCATTGATTTTTGAACTCATGATTGGAAGTGTTTCTGTTTCTTTATTGTGGTCTTGTATTTGCGCCGAAAAAATCGCATAAATTGATGAATTGCATTTCTGCCATTTGTTTTATTCGATGAAACTCTTTGTTAGTTTGGCGTTTCCATGTTTAATTTTTGGTTCCATGTTTACTGCATTGCTTGGTGCTCTCTCTGGTTCAACTTCATGATGTAACAATTCACATTTAAAGTCGTCAACTGCCATATTTCTAACAAAAATGTCTCGTGTTTTGTATTCCTCATAATTTTCAAAGTTGCAGTTTTCTGCTAGTTTTTACCGCGTGCTGTGGAACTGTTCAAAAGTTTTACTTTTTTCTGTTTTCTAGAGAAGAAAACATGTCGATCAAAAGTGATGTTACGGAGTCGAAAAGATATTTCTAGATTTTCCCAAAGTTTGAGCGTTGGCAGATGATAGATGACATCATGAGGAAATTTCTGTGTTAGTATTCTAGGTCCCTCTGTCCCTATGCATAGATACGCTTTTTTGATCGCACAAAGCCCATGGGCGTTCCCTATAAATGTTTTCCGATGTATGTTTTTTACCATTTGAGTGCCCATTGTAATTTGAGCAGCATTTTCCATATTCACCTGTCTCTTTCTGTTTGTTCCGTTGCATCCTCGAACGGCGCCTCGTATTTCGGTTCAGCTGGAAGTTTGACCCCCGAGAAATCTGGTTCTGTCTGAAGTGATAATTTGAAGCCAATAGGATGCGTCGTTATGTAGTTGCCCGTTCCCAAGGTGGTTCGATTGACAAAGTGGTGTTATGGGATTCTCGAGTTGTTAACTGCGCTATGTCGCACAGTCCATTTTTAACTGTGTTTGGCTCAGTGAAATCCATTGTTGAGTTAAGCTTGAATTTGGGTTTTTTTCCCGGTGCAAAATTGGTCATAATTCTGTTGGTTAAAATTATTTAGTGTTGAGGCAATTTTAAGTCGGTATTCGCTCTACGATTCTAACAGTATATTTGGTTATAGTGATTTGCTCACTGAAAGACTAACTATTGAGCATGACGCCCAATTGTCTGATTTTCTTGTGAAAAGTCTGATTTAAAAACTCAATGAACAATTTTTTGAGAATGAGAAAACAATGACGAACATAATCTGATCAGCAATTTGATCATGCATTAAAATAAAAACAAAGAAGATTAAAACTAAAATCGGTGCAAAGATCAGGAATTCGGCTAATTGAACAATCACTGAATAATATCAACAAACTAGAAAGAATGAAAAAAAGGATCTCCATTTCGGGAAAGATATTTTAATTAAAATATCAAAGACAAAATGATCTAAACTAATACTCAAACGAGTTTAATGACTAGCGCCACAAATCAAGGATTTAACGAGATGGAATTCACTATTGTTCCACATTATTTTTCAATTTTTGTTCGATTTTTGCCTGACGAATATTTTTTCATCGAGTTGTTGACTCAATTTCCATGGAACCGCACATCAAATAATGTGATCACTTTCAAAATGATTTCTGTAGTTATGACATTTGCCTTTATTTTCAGGCTGAAAAACTAAATTCTCTACTGGAGTCCTCCATCTACTGGGGGATATGTTCTTAAATTAATTGTCTTAGAAATGTGTTCGTTGTGCAAATGTGTTGGTTGTTCAGATGTGTTGGTTGTTTTGGTGTTGGTTTCAGCCCTTTACTTTCAAGGCTGAAAAACTAAATTGAGTTCTACATCAACTGGAGGAAAGTTTTACTTCATTAATCGTCTTTGATATGTGTTGGTTGCGCAAATGTGTGTCCCCATCATCAAGTCCAATAAATTGGATCTCCTTGTCCTTTTTGTTGTGTAACTTGATAACTTTTTTGAAATTCTGATTTTAAAGTTTGGCCTTTTGATTTGCGGGTTCTATTTAATTATACGAGAAATTATTCGACTCGAAAATTTATTGAAACATTAGTGAACGATGTTTCTAATTTAATCCACGATGCTAATAAATTGCATCCAACTATTGGTATAAATCAAGCAGCTAATATAGTAATTTTTGCACGTTGAATTTTCAAATCGTTATATTGATTTGGCGTTTTTAATGTTCCCAAGGTTTAGACATGCCATTTGAAATAGATTTTAATTCTAATGGTTTTTCTCTGACCATTTTGCGTGTTCAAAATTATACAAAATGTGTTTTGCGAGTGTAAGATTATTTATGGTTCATCCACTGGAATCAAGGAGCAATTTACTTTCTGTGTTGTCAATTTTAATATTCAAGAATTGCGGGGCGATTTAGTTTGGTTCACTATTGTTGATCAATGCAAAGTAAATATTTTCAGAGGAGTCATATTGTGAGTGGTACTGTTCATTTTAATTAATGAAATTTACGTTTTGTTCCTCTGAACTGTCTGTATCTTTTTGATTTTCGGTCTGTTTATTTGCTTGATTACCTTAAGATGTGTTTTTTTGGCATTTTGCTTTTATCGACATACATTTGCAGTGTGATTGAGTAGACCACAGTGGTTACTTTTCTTAACCATAGCGATGCAAGCCTGTTTGTGATTTGCGTCCATTTGTTTCAATTATTTCTGCATTAATCATTGAATTCAATATTGGGAGTCCTTCTGTTTCTTTGTTGCGGTGTATTTGCGCCAGAAAATCGAGTAAATTGCTGAAGTGGGTTTATGCCATTTCTTTTATTTGATGAAAATCTTAGTTAGTGTGATGTCCCAATTCGATGTTTACTGCAATGCTTAATGCTTTCTAGTTCAACTGTATCATATGACATTTCATGTTGAATCTCGTCAACTGACTTACAAATACAAATATGTCTCGTGTTAAAATTTCCTCTCGATTTCAAAAATTGCGGTTTTCAGCTGGTCTTTACCCTCTTTTGTTGCAGCGTCGATAGGTGCCTCGTATTTTGATTCATGTGGAAGTTTGACTCCTAAATGTTTTGTTTCGAGATATGTCCGAACTGATATTTTTACGTGACAAGATTGCTAGCTTTACTTTCTTGCCATTTCCCCCATAGGATGGGTGGTTCTGATGTTGCTCGCTCCCAAGTGGGTTAATTGACAAAGGGGTTTTCAAGATTTTCGGACTGTTAACTGCGTTATGTCGCACAGATTAACAACCTATTTTTAATTATGTTTGGCTCAGCGGAATCAATTTTTGAGTTATGCCTGAATTTGGGTGATTTCGCGGTGCAAAGTCGGTTATAATTCTGTTGGTTAGAATTATTTAGTTTTGAGAGAATTTTAAGTTGGTTTTCGCCCCTCAAATCTAATAGTATGTATAGTTATTTTCGTTTGTTTAGCGAAAGACTTGATATTGAGTGTGACGTCGATTTGTCTGGTTTGCTTGAAAAAAGCGTACTTTAAAAAATTCCTGAACAAATTTTTGAGAATGAATTTACAATGACAAGCAAAATCTGATAAGCCATTTGATCTTGCACTAAATTATGAACAAAAAAGATTAAAACTAATGTCGGGCCAAAGATCAGGAAATCAGCTACTTGAACAGACACTGAATAATATCAACAAATTAGGAAGAATGAAAAAAAGGATCTGCAACTCAGGAAAGATATTATAATCAAAATACTAAAGACAAAATTATCTAAAATAAAACTCAAATGAATATAATGATTAGCGCCACAATTTAAGTATTTAACAAGATTAATTTTACTAATATATCACAATTTTTTTCAATTTTTGTTCGACATTTGCCTGACAAAAACTTTATTATCGAGCTGCTGATTCAAGGTTCCATAGAACCGCACAACAAATAATGTGATCACATTAAACATGATTTCTGTGAGTTTTGGCATTTACATTTTTTTCAAGGCAGAAAAGTTAAATTGAGTACTTTGTCTACTGGAGGTAAGGTTCACATCTTTAAATGTCTTTGAGATGTGTTGGTTGTGCAAATGTGTGTCTCATCATCAGGTCAAACCTAATAATAGGCTATCGACGCTGTGGAACTTGGGAGGCATCGGTTAGTTCTTGTCCAAGGTTTTGCAGTTGCGACTATAGCATTTCAAAATCCATATGAAGCATCACATTTCTTCTTTCTTCATCTCTGAGACACAATTAGTGTTCCACTCTATCTCACTGCACACTATCCAAAAACCCTGTCCCACCAATTTTTCAAACTTTGTGTGACGTTGTGTTGAAGACCTAAGGTCAATTAAGTGGCTTGAAGAACACCAGTTCTGACACTCGTATCAACATCAAACCAGCTTAATATCTTTCTACAGCCGGCAAGCGCTCAGTTTTGACGATGCTGCAAATGATTGAGGAAAAGATCTCTTCAAGTTCTTTGTCAGGTTATATAACTCGTACTGTTTTGTTTTCTCCTTTTATGTTTCAGATCCACTCCAAATAATAGCTCATTGATCCGAAAAAAAAAACAGTTGATGACCATTGCCCTTTCGTTTGAAGTTTTTTGCTGTATTATATTTACATGCTGCACTATTTTTAAACTGCAGTTTTTGAGTCAAATGCATTTCATCTTTGATGATGGTTAGATGTAAGTTTTTCCAATCCACGAAACTTATCTATTTTTTTTCAATTCAACTACATTTAGTCCTATACTTTTTCTGGCAGTAATTTTCTTTTTGCGGTTGTTGCATGCGATTATTATTAAGCGCTGAAAAAAATTTATTCCAGTTCAGGTTACCCTTGCGCCAAGGGCACTGACAGCTATCCTTTTTTGCAAACGGAATTCTCACCACTTAATCTAAATTTCTTTTGATGAGGTTTCCCCAACTTATGTTTTTCTACAATATTGTTTGCCTGCTAAGAAAAATACCAGGAAATTATTTTTACCTCTGCGCTGAGCAGTTTTTAAGTCCTTGTGGTATTGTTAGTTTCCGGTAGATTAACGCCAAGTAAGTGTACTTTGTTTCTGTGTGATCCGCTGCATCTGTTTCAGTTTTTAGACGTCACTTTTTCTATATGTTTTTTTAATGTGTGCTAGATAATTGGCAACATTTTCTCTTCCTCTTCAATCGACCAAAACAAATCGTTTTCTGCCACAGTTATTTCTATTTCCGGAGAGATATGTTTTTGAAATACAGTTTAAAATTCTTCAACAGGAGTGGCTATCAGTTTCCTAGGGCTCAACATGTTTTTACGTTTAAATGTCGCCCTCGCCATTTGAGGACAACGTTTTTAACCTGTAGTTCGTAACACAGTCTTTTTGATTTTGTCAATTTCTTCTAAGCACCAGCTTACCAAAACGCCAAAAATGTACGCAGTACACGATTTAACATTCTGCAGATCCATCGGTGGCTCAAGTGTTCTCAGTCCATCGGTGGCCTGGCCTCCAATGTTTCTCACTCAGGTCAAAAGACTTAAGTTCGCATTCGATTTAAAATGGCGGCAGAACTTATTCAAAAGTCGGCTATTTTTTTAAAACTAAATCACCATACAACAATAAAGGCTGAAGTTTAGCTAAGCTTAATTTTTTACATACTAACCATACGAGAATTTTGTCCCCAGCCTGGACGACATTGTTTCTCAGGTAGTTTTTTTTCTGTGACAAGAGAATTGGTTAAAGCGAATAAAAGTCTTGTCCCTAACCTGTTAGACATTCTATTTGAAGTATTTGCTGCCTAAACTAAAGAATTGGTTGGATTAATTTCACCAGCTTGAGGTCAGACGTTTCTTAGCAAAGCCAAATTGTCTTTTGCCATCTCGTTGATAGTTCATTAAGTTGTCAATGTCCGAAAAATCGAGTAATTATATTCGATTTCGTCGAAAATTTTTCAACCCACTTTTTAATATTAGAATTGTAAGCGTGCGAGGAAACAAATTAAATTAACTTAGTTCAAACTTGGTGCGAAAGTGGAAATATGTGCAACCACTTCTGACAAAGAGTTTTTCAGGTTAGCCTGAGAACTTGGAATAATTGTTTGTCACTCATTTCAACACAAAAAGTCCATTGTCTCCAGACTATAATTAATTCATTCCTTCGTCACACTTACCCGCAGTTTCTGCATCTCATTACAATTACCAAATTTAAGGAAAGCCTACTTTGTGATTTATTCCAGAATTTTCCCTCTGGATACTATAAATGGATTAAAAAACATTAAGAGATTTTAAAATTACCCTTAGCACTGTTCATAAGAGCAATTGACTCCTTGAATTTGGTTTGAACTAATTACCAACAAAATTTGGGATATAAAGTTCTAGGCTAATTACATGCTCACCATAGGGGAGCTGGGATACGTGAATACTCGTTACAAAATGTAACTAACCCCTTTCCACGAAATAAGTAAACTATTTCCAAGTATTGCGTAACGAAAATTTATTGTCGAGAATGGCCCATGAATCGGGAAAAGAAGGACACGTTTTGGTGATTCGATCCACAAAAACGCAAAATTTACTGAAAATTAGACGAATTTCAATAAACTTTGTGTTTTTGTGGAATCGAATCACCAAGACGATAATAATCGAACAAAATTGATATAAATTTCTGTTCAATTTTTTCGCAATTTTGGAGTTGTTCGCTGTTCTCATGATTAGATCCCGGGGTTAATACTGAACTGGAAGTTGAAGTTCACGATAAAGTTGAAAGACTGGATTAAAGGGAAATTATTTGATTTGTAACCTCTCTTTTCAAAAGTTTTTATTTTGGATCAATAAAAAGTTGCACTGGTTTGTACTCTATTGGTTTTATAATATAAGATTTTGCTATCTCAATTTTCTCTTGTTTCGACAAATCCATGCAAATTTCCAATACTGCGGTACTTCATCAATAGAAAATTGAAACATTTCCACAAGAGTATGTTATAATTATCTTTTTGACAGCTTTCAGGTGGCGGCTGAGTACAGAAATGACATTGCGCTGCTCAGACTGAAAACAAAAGTAGTCAATTTATACAAATCTATCCTAATTTCTTTGTTTTTTTTTCTAAGTAGAGCATTGTTTTTCATTACCATATTTAGGCTAACCTCGTGGAAGGGTAGGGTGTGAAATTGAAATATAGAAATTCAGGGTCACCAACCCTCTACCCCCAATTATGAGGCAACGGGGTAATTTTAAAAAAGCAGATGATTACTACCGAAAAGAAAAACCAGTTTTCTTCTTCCAACAGTTCCTTTTGATTAATCCAATTATGATAACACATAAAGTGTTTCCCATACATAGAGTATATTTGAAACAAGAAAAGTTGACTAGTTTTGCTCTTCAAGATACCCGCTGAGCTACTACAAGAGATACCCGATCTCATTTTACCCATTTGCACAGACGCGCCAAATTTGTTCGAGGTGGGACGACAAACATTGGGTTTTGCTGGATTCGGGTCTACGTCGCAACTTCACTTCAAGTAATTCAAACAATTATATTCGAAATATTGGTTCATTCATAGGGAAAAGAGACTGATGTCTCTTAGTTAACAGAATTTCTGCCAAAATAAAGATTCTGATAGATTACTCGACGCTTATTACAAGAAGTATTTTACTGTTCAGCACCTAAAATCTTATAGTCGAACATTTTGAGATATTTGAATTTTTGGTCCATTATGGACAATAGGTTGTTTGAATTAGTGACCAGCTAAAACTTAGTAATGAATGACAGTTGGTGATATTAAGTTTTATCAGGTAGGCAATCAAACAACCTATTGTCCCCAATAGACCAAAAAATGAAAATCTGAAAATCTTAGCTCTTAAACTTTAAATAACTGAACAGGAAATTAAATCTCGTAATAAAAATCAGAATAGAACAAGAGCAGATGTAAAAAGGGGGTTTGAATTATATCTTCCAATTTTCATTTATAGTTTTTCGGTAGTCGCACCAGGGTTTTTTTCTACCCAATTCATCTAACCCTGGATATGACAAGGCGGCTCGGTAATGTGCGATGGCACATAAGGTTCCGACCCCGCCCATCCACAATTTTGGCATAATTGTCTACCAAATGAGGAACAGATAGAAAAACCCAAAATTTATTTTTTGCGAATCCCAAAAAAGCCCAAGTCTTTTTCAAAAAATTCTGTATGAACATTAAGATAGTCTCCAAAGCAAAAAACTCAGTGGAGTAAAAATTGATGTATTAAATTGCTGTAATATGTCAATATTAAGAAAGCGAGTCAAGACGAACATCAAAATCAAACAACAACAACAACAACAACAACAAACATTAATTACATCAAAAAATTTATGTCCCTCTTAAAAATTAAATTTAATAACAAAGTCAACATACCGTCAGATAAACCTAAAACTAAACAAAAATAACTTATAAATCACCAGAAAACGTATGCGACCAGTCCATAAAAATGTTTAGTAACAATTATACAAAAAAGAACAAAAACAGTAAAGTAAAAAAATTAACTTATTTTTTTGAAACAGTTAACTTCAAAGTAAAAAATACCATTAGGAATCAATTAAAATTACCAAAAATTTACGATTACCACTACTTCTATAGAAGGGCATTAGGACCTGTCCTTATTCATTTTTTAAAGGGGCTAAAAAGAACAACAAAGAACAAACAAAATTTCAATTGAAACTTGCCAGAAAACGCTGTCAAAACCGTCAAGACAAATTTTGACACTCAAAAAATATTTGATTGTGCCCTTTTCAAACAGCTAAAATGTAGTACCTGGCCATTCATTAGTTAGAATATGTAACAAGTAGACAGAAAAGCGAAGTGCTAAAATATGTAATACTTTTAATTTTTTTTTCGAAGTAAAATTACATTCAAGGTCATGAAAGGCATTTATCACAAAAATAGCTATTTAAATAAGGTCGTTTATTCATGAAAAAGAAGCCTTCGAGACCTGCAATTCTCAAGAATATTTCTTGCATCTACAAAAGAACGTCAAATATGACAAAAATCAAATTATTTCACTTTTTTTTTTGTGAAAAACCTGTGTCGAAGCCAGTAAGGTCATAACAAATTCTTTAAAAAAAAGAATTTGGGACATCAATCCCTTTTATTCCCTTGACACCCATAACGTCATATTTAACCTGTAATTAACTAACGAGATTAGGTAACGAGATTAGGTAACAAAAAGAAACAGAAAAGAACGAAATTGCGAAGTTAAAAAGTTTTTTTTTAATTTTGGAAAACGATTGTTTTCAAAGTCATCAAAGCCGTCAGCTATCTACTAATATCAGAATATCGGTTCTTCTATTCTTCTATGAAAAGCCAATGAAAGCTATCACTATACAGGAAATTTCATACGACCGAAACGACAAAGTATAAATGACAGTTAGAGACAAAATTAAAAAATTCAATTGTTTTCTTGAAGAAAGAGGCGTCGAGGCCGTTAAAACGATGATGTAAATCTTTCAGGATTTTAATATGTTCAATTGTGCCTTATTCTAAATGCTAATAAGGTGGCATGAGAACTGTAAATAATGTGATAATGTGACAAAATTAGAAAACGTGAAAAACTGGCAAATATCAAAACAAACAAAAATCTGAAATCTTGTAGTATCGAAGCCAGAAAACAATAACTTCAGGCTTAAAACTGCAACCGAGACTCAATGCAAAATCAGTAGAAAGAAGAAGCAGTCTTTCTTTGCTGACACTAAGCTGGAAGTTGAACAGATTAAGAAAAATGTAGAGGAAAAGTTAATTAGGCCATTATTTATTGAAAAGTCAATTATTTTTAAAAAAAGAAACGACCATAAACTTTCAATTAAAAAAGTAATTGCATTAGCTTGGAGCAGCTTAGCAAGCGAATTGGTTGGACCTATCACTCCTGAGCTTTGATTTGATATGTTCTGTTCTTTATTATTAAAAAGAAGTTTTTTTTTTTTAAAAAAAAGACCGATTGATTACAACCCGAATTTTTTGGATTGTAACAGTCCAAGAATGGCCCAAAACTAGCCCTGCTTATACTTAATGTCCGTTAGAAACAATTGATTTTTCGATTGTTGTAGATATAGATAATTTGTTAGTTGAAAACTCAAAATAAATTCTGCATTTTTGATAATCAACTAGTAAAGTTAGCAAAAAGCGGCAAAGTTTTAACTACAGTGCACTCTCAGCGGACTCTGAAGTAGAAATAGCCCCCCTCTGAGTCTACAAAGATTGTATGAGTGTTGTTTTGGGGGTGTACTATCGGCAAATTTAATCAAAGTGGACTAAAGTAGCTTATTTCGTGCTGTTTTTGATGAAAAAGGCTAAATTTTGAAATGTTTATCCAGATTTTTTGACCAAAAAAATTAAATCAAAACAATCAACAATACTTGTTCTTCTTCAAAAATAAAATCAACGACACTATTCTTAAAATTATGACAAATTTTAGCAAAATTGACGAAAATTTAGGCAAAAATTCCGGAAAATGTGAATAAAAACAACGTGAATTCACTCTTCTTTTCTCAGAAGTTTAAACCTCGATAACTCCCTGTAGAAAACGAAAATTAAAAAAATCTTTTTAATTCCATATTCTACGCTGGACGAGCTTTCTAATGATACCAGAATCAACTCTCTACGTTGAATATATCGAGCGGCGAAAATTCACGGAACAAAAAAAAACCCATTTGAGTATATAGTTCCTCCCCCCTCAAGAGGGTCGGAACAATAACACCATATCACATCACCCGTCTATCATTTCACCCCAAAAATAGCAGTGGTTTCACGTAAATATTCGGATAATCTAATCTCCTGTTTGTTTGTGATTGCTTTATATCGAGTCAAATGGGCCACTGACACATGAAGGATGACCAGAATTGCCAA
This sequence comes from Convolutriloba macropyga, assembly GCF_964194025.1. Classification (NCBI taxonomy): domain Eukaryota; kingdom Metazoa; phylum Xenacoelomorpha; order Acoela; family Convolutidae; genus Convolutriloba; species Convolutriloba macropyga. Next base: position 31,098,251 of record NC_134477.1, read on the forward strand.
ATGACCGAAATAGTACCAATATGTTAATAGTATCAATTCTAAAACAGATTAAAGTCGGTGTGAAATGAGAGAGGGATGAAAAAAATTAAACAATCAGATTGTATTAATAGGGATGAAAAACCGGGACAATCTCGTCAGATAATCTTTGATTTAGGAGAAAATTTTCTAATTAAACGAAATCAGCAGGAGTCGTCAAAATCTCTTCAAAAAATCTCCCTATCAAGGGTTTGGATCAGAAATTTCAAATGAGCCAACAATGCACAAATTTTTTGTTTTGTTGCTTTCAGTATCCTATCCTCACATTAATTTGCTTTTTAAATATTATTAATGTGTATGGTTAGATTGTAATTTCAATGATTTGTAAAAAAAAATTATAACTCGCATAGGAGAGCTTTCCGGAAGCGATATGCTGATTTTTCAAAAACTGAGCTCTAGAAAGTTCCATAGTAAATTGTTTAAATGCGCTGAAATCCTAAAAGGAATGGACTGAATTGTCCGCGCCATCCTCAAATACTCACTTCATTATAAGAAAAACAAATAAGCAACATTTAAGAGGCGATTTTTTTGAAAAATCGCTGCATTTTTAACATAAACTCATTTAACATTAGCATTTATTAGACAACCAATTAATTAATTGAAATATGGTGACATCTCAATTGTGATAGGAAAAACTGTTTACAAGACGGGTTTTGTTTAGTTACCCACTGAATCCGAGGGAGGTGTTCTTTTATGAGTCGATGTTTGCCTCTTACTCGCCTACAACGGGAGTCGAATTTTGCAGAGCAGACAGCGTTTGTGTTGACCCAATTTCCTTAGATCAACAAGTCAGAAAGACAATTTGTATTTCTCATAATCGGATTTTTGCCCTTCAAAGTTTTTGCGACAATTTTTATCTATATTTTTAACCTCTCTGTCCAAAAGTTGATCTTGCAACACGATTCTATTTTTATGCGCCAAGTTTTTACCTATTTTTTAAGTCAAACAATCCTCAACGCACGTAATACGCTGCCGTGTAAAAATAACTGCCGGAATCAGTTCCAAACTATTCTAATTTTTGAAGCCAAAAATATCATTTTTAACGTACAATTTGAAAAAATCATAGATTCTACTGATATATGGTGCAAAATATCTTGCAGGAGCTGCACGCATTTCATCCGCTTCCCTTCCGTCAATTTTGATTTGAATGCGTGTTAACGTTTTATAATCGGGCTGTGCGATACAGTCACTTGCGCTGTGCTGTTACGAAGGATTCAAAATTGCGGATATAACTAAATACATGCAAAAATTGCTAAATACATAAAAAAATGGCTGGATATAACTAAATACATGCAAAATCTGAACTTATCAGATATTCCATATCTGATAAGTTCGAAAATCGCGTTTTGTTTGGTTTTCCTTACATGATAAATCTGCACAGAATTTTCATTTTCTTTATATGGTTTCTTCTGTTTTAAAGCATCAAAGATAAAATCGTAAGCGATTATCTAATTTTATATGTTCTCCCCCTTGCATTAAGGTTGCAGAACAGAATACCATTAATAATCTGATGAATCAAATAAAAAATAATTTTCCCCTAATATGCCATCCTGACACCGGTAATGTTACGTAGTGGAGAAAATGCGAATGTCAACCAATAGGTTAGCCAATCCTTTTAGGCAAAGCGATCTGCTAATTAATAAAAAAATCAGCTATTAACTATCTTTTTTCAAATAATAGTCAATATTGTAAGAAGATTTGCAACAACAAGGGGAATAGAAACAGAATAAAATAAATTAATTTTGTTTTTCGACTGATAAAGGTGTAAAACGAATACAGTCCTTCGTAACTTAAAATGAGGAAGCCTCTGTGTAAACGAAGACATTATATAAAACAACACATAAGCAATGATTAGACCTACCCGGGCCGAGGCGTACACCCGTATTCCACCGTTATTAAGCGAAAATAAGGGTGTAAAGCCAATTCCACTCTTAATTAGCAGGGATAAGAGTGTAAGAGTGTAATTTTGAGAAAATTACACTTTAATGTACACTCTTTACACTCTTTAGTACACCCTTATTACACTTTTAAAAATACACTATAATTACACTCTTTATTCCACTCTTTATTACACTCTTGAGCGAATTAGGTGAAGCAAATGTAGAACTTAATGAAAATCTTTTGTTAATAGCATTTCGAAAAAGACAAGTTAGAAAGTCTATTTTCGCCCGTTTTTTTGCCCTGATATTTAACTTTTGAAGTTGTGTAGAAATAAAAGCCAATAGTTTGATTTGTATACAGAATTCTTATGAAATCTCCAATTAGGTGAAGAAAATGTCGAACTTCATTAAAAACGTTTGTTAACAACTTTTTGAAAAAGACGAATTGAGAAGTCTATATATTAGCCCGTTTTGTTGCCCTGATACTGAATTTTTTGCGATTGTGTAGAAATAAAAGCTAATAGTTTGATTTGTATACAGAATTTTTATGAAATCTCCAATTAGGTGAAGAAAATGTCGAACTTCATTAGAAACGTTTGACAACATTTTGAAAAAGACGAATTGAAAAGTCTATATTAGCCCGTTTTGTTGCCCTTATACTGAATTTTTTGCGATTGTGTAGAAATAAAAGCTAATAGTTTGATTTGTATACAGAATTTTTATGAAATCTCCAATTAGGTGAAGAATATGTCGAACTTCATTAGAAAGGATTGTTAACATCTTTTTGAAAAAGACGAATTGAGAAGCCTATGTTAGCCCGTTTTATTGCCCCGATAATACACTTTTTGAAATTGTGTAGAAATGAAAGCCAATAGTTTAATTTGTATACAGAATTCTTATGAAATCTCCAATTAGGTGAAGAAAATGTCGAACTTCATTAAAAACGTTTGTTAACAACTTTTTGAAAAAGACGAATTGAGAAGCCTATGTTAGCCCGTTTTGTTGCCCCGATAATACACTTTTTGAAATTGTGTAGAAATGAAAGCCAATAGTTTAATTTGTATACAGAATTCTTATGAAATCTCCAATTAGGTGAAGAAAATGTCGAACTTCATTAAAAACGTTTGTTAACAACTTTTTGAAAAAGACGAATTGAGAAGCCTATGTTAGCCCGTTTTGTTGCCCCGATAATACACTTTTTGAAATTGTGTAGAAATGAAAGCCAATAGTTTAATTTGTATACAGAATTCTTATGAAATCTCCAATTAGGTGAAGAAAATGTCGAACTTCATTAAAAACGTTTGTTAACAATTTTTTGAAAAAGACGAATTGAGAAGCCTATGTTAGCCCGTTTTGTTGCCCCGATAATACACTTTTTGAAATTGTGTAGAAATGAAAGCCAATAGTTTAATTTGTATACAGAATTCTTATGAAATCTCCAATTAGGTGAAGAAAATGTCGAACTTCATTAAAAACGTTTGTTAACAACTTTTTGAAAAAGACGAATTGAGAAGTCTATATTAGCCCGTTTTGTTGCCCCGATACTGAATTTTTTGCGATTGTGTAGAAATAAAAGCTAATAGTTTGATTTGTATACAGAATTTTTATGAAATCTCCAATTAGGTGAAGAAAATGTCGAACTTCATTAGAAACGTTTGTTAACAACTTTTTGAAAAAGACGAATTGAGAAGCCTATGTTAGCCCGTTTTATTGCCCCAATAATACACTTTTTGAAATTGTGTAGAAATGAAAGCCAATAGTTTAATTTGTATACAGAATTCTTATGAAATCTCCAATTAGGTGAAGAAAATGTCGAACTTCATTAAAAACGTTTGTTAACAACTTTTTGAAAAAGACGAATTGAGAAGCCTATGTTAGCCCGTTTTGTTGCCTGGATAATACACTTTTTGAAATTGTGTAGAAATGAAAGCCAATAGTTTAATTTGTATACAGAATTCTTATGAAATCTCCAATTAGGTGAAGAAAATGTCGAACTTCATTAAAAACGTTTGTTAACAGCTTTTTGAAAAAGACGAATTGAGAAGCCTATGTTAGCCCGTTTTGTTGCCCTGATACTGAATTTGTTGCGATTGTGTAGAAATAAAAGCTAATAGTTTGATATGTATACAGAATTTTTATGAAATCTCCAATTAGGTGAAGAAAATGTCGAACTTCATTAGAAACGTTTGTTAACAACTTTTTGAAAAAGACGAATTGAGAAGCCTATGTTTGCCCGTTTTATTGCCCCGATAATACACTTTTTGAAATTGTGTAGAAATGAAAGCCAATAGTTTAATTTGTATACAGAATTCTTATGAAATCTCCAATTAGGTGAAGAAAATGTCGAACTTCATTAAAAACGTTTGTTAACAACTTTTTGAAAAAGACGAATTGAGAAGTCTATATTAGCCCGTTTTGTTGCCCTGATACTGAATTTTTTGCGATTGTGTAGAAATAAAAGCTAATAGTTTGATTTGTATACAGAATTTTTATGAAATCTCCAATTAGGTGAAGAAAATGTCGAACTTCATTAGAAACGTTTGTTAACAACTTTTTGAAAAAGACGAATTGAGAAGCCTATGTTAGCCCGTTTTATTGCCCCGATAATACACTTTTTGAAATTGTGTAGAAATGAAAGCCAATAGTTTAATTTGTATACAGAATTCTTATGAAATCTCCAATTAGGTGAAGAAAATGTCGAACTTCATTAAAAACGTTTGTTAACAACTTTTTGAAAAAGACGAATTGAGAAGCCTATGTTAGCCCGTTTTGTTGCCCCGATTATACAGTTTTTGAAATTGTGTAGAAATGAAAGCCAATAGTTTAATTTGTATACAGAATTCTTATGAAATCTCCAATTAGGTGAAGAAAATGTCGAACTTCATTAAAAACGTTTGTTAACAGCTTTTTGAAAAAGACGAATTGAGAAGCCTATGTTAGCCCGTTTTGTTGCCCCGTAATACACTTTTTGAAATTGTGTAGAAATGAAAGCCAATAGTTTAATTTGTATACAGAATTCTTATGAAATCTCCAATTAGGTGAAGAAAATGTCGAACTTCATTAAAAACGTTTGTTAACAACTTTTTGAAAAAGACGAATTGAGAAGTCTATATTAGCCCGTTTTGTTGCCCTGATACTGAATTTTTTGCGATTGTGTAGAAATAAAAGCTAATAGTTTGATTTGTATACAGAATTTTTATGAAATCTCCAATTAGGTGAAGAAAATGTCGAACTTCATTAGAAACGTTTGTTAACAACTTTTTGAAAAAGACGAATTGAGAAGCCTATGTTAGCCCGTTTTATTGCCCCGATAATACACTTTTTGAAATTGTGTAGAAATGAAAGCCAATAGTTTAATTTGTATACAGAATTCTTATGAAATCTCCAATTAGGTGAAGAAAATGTCGAACTTCATTAAAAACGTTTGTTAACAACTTTTTGAAAAAGACGAACTGAGAAGCCTATGTTAGCCCGTTTTGTTGCCCCGATAATACACTTTTTGAAATTGTGTAGAAATGAAAGCCAATAGTTTAATTTGTATACAGAATTCTTATGAAATCTCCAATTAGGTGAAGAAAATGTCGAACTTCATTAAAAACATTTGTTAACAGCTTTTTGAAAAAGACGAATTGAGAAGCCTATGTTAGCCCGTTTTGTTGCCCCGATAATACACTTTTTGAAATTGTGTAGAAATGAAAGCCAATAGTTTAATTTGTATACAGAATTCTTATGAAATCTCCAATTAGGTGAAGAAAATGTCGAACTTCATTAAAAACGTTTGTTAACAACTTTTTGAAAAAGACGAATTGAGAAGTCTATATTAGCCCGTTTTGTTGCCCTGATACTGAATTTTTTGCGATTGTGTAGAAATAAAAGCTAATAGTTTGATTTGTAAACAGAATTTTTATGAAATCTCCAATTAGGTGAAGAAAATGTCGAACTTCATTAGAAACGTTTGTTAACAACTTTTTGAAAAAGACGAATTGAGAAGCCTATGTTAGCCCGTTTTATTGCCCCGATAATACACTTTTTGAAATTGTGTAGAAATGAAAGCCAATAGTTTAATTTGTATACAGAATTCTTATGAAATCTCCAATTAGGTGAAGAAAATGTCGAACTTCATTAAAAACGTTTGTTTACAACTTTTTGAAAAAGACGAATTGAGAAGCCTATGTTAGCCCGTTTTGTTGCCCCGATAATACACTTTTTGAAATTGTGTAGAAATGAAAGCCAATAGTTTAATTTGTATACAGAATTCTTATGAAATCTCCAATTAGGTGAAGAAAATGTCGAACTTCATTAAAAACGTTTGTTAACAGCTTTTTGAAAAAGACGAATTGAGAAGCCTATGTTAGCCCGTTTTGTTGCCCCGATAATACACTTTTTGAAATTGTGTAGAAATAAAAGCAAATAATTTGATTTGTATACAGAATTTTAATGAAATCTCCAATTAGGTGAAGAAAATGTAGAACTTCCTTAAAAACATTTGTTAATAACTTTTTGAAAAAGACGAGTTGAGAAGTCTATATAAGCCCGTTTTGTTGCCCGGATAATGCACTTTTTGAAATTGTGTTGAAATAAAAGCCAATAGTTTGATTTTTATACAGAATTTTAATGAAAACACCAATTAGGTGAAGAAAATGTCGAACTTCATTAAAAACGTTTGTTAACAACTTTTTAAAAAAGACGAGTTGAAAGTCTATATTAGTCCATTTTGTTGCCGTAATAAAGTACTTTTTGAGTATGTGTGGAACTAAATGCCAGTATTTTCATTTGTTTACAAAATTTTCATGAATCGTCGAATTAGGTGCAGAAAATGTCCAATTTCATGGAAAAACCTCTGTTAATAACTTTTTGAAGAAGACGAGTTAGAAAGTCTATGTTAGCCCATTTTGTTGCATTGACAAAATACTTCATATACTTAACGAGTTTGTGTAGATGTAAATGTCAATACTTTGATTTGTTCGCATAATTTTAATGAACCGTCGAAATAGGTGAAGAAAATGTCGAACTTCATGAAAAACCTCTGTTAATAACTTTTTTAAGAAGACGAGTTAGAGAGTCTATGTTAGCCCATTTTGTTGTCGTGATAATTTAATCTATGGGTTTATGTAGAAAAAAATGCCAATATTTTGATTTGTTTACAAAGTTTTAATGAACCGTCGAATTAGGTGAAGAAAATGTCGAACTTCATGAAAAACCTCTATGAATAACTTTTTGAAGAAGACGAGTTAAAAGACCTATGTTAGCTCATTCTGCTGCCGTGATAACGTACTTTATGAGTTTGTGTAGAAGTAACTGCAAACATTTTAATTTAATTACAAAATTTTAATGAACCGTCGAATTAGGTGAAAAAAATGTTTAACTTCATGAAAAACGTCTGTTACTAACTTTTTGAAGAAGACGAGTTAGAAGACCTATGTTAGCCCATTTTGTTGCCGTGATAACGTACTTTATGAGTGTGTGTAGAAGTAACTGCAAAAATTTTGATTTAATTACAAAATTTTAAGGAACCCTCGAATTAGGTGAAAAAAATTTTGATTTTCATTAAAAACATTTGTTATTAAATTTTGAAGAAGCCAAGTTAGAAAATGTATAATAGCTTATTTTGTTGCCGTGATATTGTACTTTTAAGAACTTTTTAGAACCGATCTCGAAACTCTTTATTTCTACCCAAAATGTCAAGAAAACTGTCGATTCGTGGTCAAAAATTAGTCATTTTTGTCGATTTTGGACAAAATTCTCTCAAATTTTAGAGGCAAACATATATGTTTTTGGTAGCAAAATAAACTAGAATTTACGCTTCCAACAGCCATATAATTATCTTTTTGAACTATTGCCAAACAAGAGAATGCGAGGGCAATGTAGAGACCGAAATCAGGGTCGATTTTAGCAAAATTTTCGAATTTTCAAAGTTGTTTAGTTTAATAACTTTTTTGTAACACGACGTATTTAAAAGTATATTATATCATTTTCTTGCCCGTTTAATGCTCTTTACGAATATATATGGGTTGAAAAGTTTCGGTTTAATTGCATTGCCTAATTTTTCGATTTTCCAAATTTTGGTGAAAATGAGCCAATTTCGGCCAAAATGTCGAAAATCGAGTTTTGATTCCTTCATTTTTTTAACTTTTTTAAACGCTAGAATAAAGCCCCAGTTCATGCTGATTCCAAAACATATTCATTTTTTAAATTTGGTTCAGTAGTTTTTGAGATATAAGCCTTTTTCGGACGCAAACCTCGGTCCCCACCTGCATAGCTCGGATCCCAACCCCCCCCCACCCAATCTGCAATTCTTTTTTTAAAGTTTTATCGTTCGAATAATCTCGCTATATCCCCCATCGAGAGAGCTTCTCGAATATATTACTCTATTTTATTTTACTTCATAATTATAGCGGCTAACCCAGATGACGAAGTGAAACTTTCGTTTACCGCCTCCGTCCGGTCACGTGACATGCTTATGCAAGTGCCCTCCCGTCAAGTGACAGAAGCGAGAAGCTCACTCACTGCCTCCCCACTTCCCGGGGGTAAGCATGTATAACTTTGAATGTGAAACCAAATAGAATATTTCAAAAGGTCCCGCGAGCAGGAAATAGAAAAAGAATGTGTGCTGGATCCGAATTCAGTATACTAAGTGGTGATATATCCCATAGATACCAAAGGTGGTGGTAGTAGTAGTAGGAGAGTCGGAGAATCTTTAGGGTTGGATTAGTGGGTTGGTGGAGTCGTGGAGTCGTGGTTTGGACCCACGGGAGGTCGCATTTGAGTACAGTGGGAGGAGGGGTATATATGAAAGAGTTATATCGTTGGAAAGCTCTCGTCAAGGCGAAATCGATAGGCTATGGCAGCACCCAATACGAGCTTACTATACTATATCTGTACTATTATACTATTGGTTGGAAGTTTGTGATGTATTAGTCGCTAAGCGTTTATAGTTGGTGTATCGTTTTTAGATATTGCTGTTGAAAACATGGACCGTAAACGAATCGGCAGACCTTATGCTTCCGCTAATTCACCTCCCAAAAAAGCCCTCAAGCCACTTTTCGCAGATGACCAAATCAATGGCAGGGTGACAAAGTTGCAACCCAACGGGAGGAACGCTGAATTCATTTTTAACAATTTCGTTGGTGAAAATGTGCATACTGCAATAGTGGGGGACTCAATCTTTGATAGTATTTGTATAAGGAACTGCGTCACATATTCATTGTCAGGCGGACGAATCGAACAATTTCATCTGTTACTCGATACCCTCTCTGTATATAGGAACGTCATCTTAGCTGTCGGTGGCAACAATTTGTCAAATTGGTGTGAACCCGGAGAGGATCCATCAGTTGTTGTTGATAAACTGAGAAGCTTGTACAATGCCATCCGGGGCCTTGAAAATTGCCCAAAAGTGATAGTGTGCTCAGTATTGAAACGGAATTGCAGCCATTGGAACATCCAACGATTCAATGCGGTGCAAAGGCACTCGCAGCTGCCCTTCTTTAAACTTCATCAAGAAGTTTGCAAAAGCAATTTGTTTCTGAGCGACGGTGTCCACCTTAATTTGAAAGGTAGAAAAGCATCGGCTTGTGCAATGAATAAAGTTGTGAGAGAACATCAGCTGCACTAATTTGATTGACTATTGTTTTCGTTGTTTGTGTTCGTGCAGCAATTTTATTCAATTTGTTTTATTAAATCTTTGGTGTTTGTTGACAACTAAGTGGATCTTTTACTAAAACAATTCGCAATTTTTTGTATATACTCATCAAGGTTAATTCATCGTCTTACCTACATTTTTTTTTTCGAGCATCTGTTAATTTAATCGCTTGCTGAAGCCCTGAAAAGTGGGATAATTTTGATGTGGTTTTAACATAGGATTTTATCCGCTTCGCCTGGTACAAAGATTCAAATTTTAGGCTCGTGTTTGCGGGTGTCTCTGCCTGCATCGTTATGTCCTCTCAGCGGATTTTATCCGCTTCGCCCGTTACAAACAGATTCATTAATTAGGCTCGTGTTTGCGGGTGTTTCTGCCTGCATCGTTATGTCCTCTCAGCGGATTTTATCCGCTTCGCCCGGTACAAAGATTCAAATTTTAGGCTCGTGTTTGCGGGTGTCTCTGCCTGCATCGCTATGTCCACTCAGCGGATTCTATCCGCTTCGCCCGTTACAAACAGATTCATTGATTAGGCTCGTGTTTGCGGGTGTCTCTGCCTGCATCGCTATATCAACTCAGCGGATTCTATCCGCTTCGCCCGTTACAAACAGATTCATTAATTAGGCTCGTGTTTGCGGGTGTTTCTGCCTGCATCGTTATGTCCTCTCAGCGGATTTTATCCGCTTCGCCCGGTACAAAGATTCAAATTTTAGGCTCGTGTTTGCGGGTGTCTCTGCCTGCATCGCTATGTCCACTCAGCGGATTCTATCCGCTTCGCCCGTTACAAACAGATTCATTAATTAGGCTCGTGTTTGCGGGTGTTTCTGCCTGCATCGTTAAGTCCTCTCAGCGGATTTTATCCGCTTCGCCCGGTACAACGATTCAAATTCTAGGCTCGTGTTTGCGGGTGTCTCTGCCTGCATCGCTATGTCCACTCAGCGGATTCTATCCGCTTCGCCCGTTACAAACAGATTCATTAATTAGGCTCGTGTTTGCGGGTGTTTCTGCCTGCATCGTCATGTCCTCTCAGCGGATTTTATCCGCTTCGCCCGGTACAAAGATTCAAATTTTAGGCTCGTGTTTGCGGGTGTCTCTGCCTGCATCGCTATGTCCACTCAGCGGATTCTATCCGCTTCGCCCGTTACAAACAGATTCATTAATTAGGCTCGTGTTTGCGGGTGTTTCTGCCTGCATCGTTATGTCCTCTCAGCGGATTTTATCCGCTTCGCCCGGTACAAAGATTCAAATTTTAGGCTCGTGTTTGCGGGTGTCTCTGCCTGCATCGCTATGTCCACTCAGCGGATTCTATCTGCTTCGCCCGTTACAAACAGATTCATTAATTAGGCTTGTGTTTGCGGGTGTTTCTGCCTGCATCGTTATGTCTACTCAGCCTATTTTATCCGCTGCGCGCAATCAAAATAGATTCCATAATTAGGCTTGTTTGCGGTTGATTTTGCTTTTTGAAAATTAAATTGTTCTTTCGAGGTTTTCTCCTGTTGACATTAAATTAAGTGAGAATTAGTGAATCGTTTGGTTTTATGGTTTAATTTAGTTGACGTTTGGTCGTTGAATTTAAATGACTTTGTTACCATGTCTAAATGAGACTCGTTCAGCTAATGGTCTAATTCGTTTACTATTAATTTTAGAGATGCCTTTGAAAATTGAGTTTGTGTTCCTTACGGAAGATTGCCAAGTGTTAAAATTGAGTTTGTTTGATCCTCGGTGGCCCAAAACCCTGCAAATAAATGAGCGTATGAAACTAAATGATGACGATAAAACATCGCTAATGATTGATGGCTCTGAGGTTGATTGCGTTCTACTGAAGCATGGTCCACCAGGTGCGATGGACGTGGAGTTCAGAAAAAATCAAGAGATCTATGGTGCGTTTGCGGATCAGTGTAGTGGTAATTTGGACGTCACCCCACGTAAGGGAGCGCGCTGGGCTGGCAGTAGTTTGACACCAGTTGAGAGTTTTGGACCTGAAAGTCCCAGGGTTCTGGTTAGATCTCTTGCTTTCGTTTTCTTTATTTTTATGAACGGTGTAAAAATAAAAAATCTTTTTGCAACGTGGTAGGACTTTGTTCATCAAGTTTTTGTTGTATCTTTGCCTTAATAAGAAATTTTGTTGCTTTGTTTGATCTATTTCCAATGTCGGTTACGTTGCCCTGTTTAGAAATGCTCAAATCATGAAAAGATTGTGGAAGTCCTAAACGAAGACAAACGTATGTTCAGTGAACTTCTTCGAGTCTATAAGAAAACAGTACAGGATTGCAATAAAAAATTGGAAAGCCAGCTACAACATTTCAAAGAGATTGTGAGTATATGATTTTCACTGGTCTTGTACAAGTTTTTGCTCATAAGCACTTCACAAATGTTCGACTTTAATCTTCAAATATGCAGTTTGAAATTATTTGGCTGTTCAGATCTGGAAATTTAATTTGATGTGGGTTGTTTTCTGGATGAAATCAATTTCTTATAGAGATTTTTGACTTTTAGAAAGAACTCAAGAAATTAGATGACTCTGTGGACGAGGAGACCAGTGAAGTGCTACCTAGTTTCTATGGAGACGTTGATGTTGACAATCTTCCTGTACCCTCAACTCCCGATGAGTTCGGAAGAGTGCTAAGAACAGCACTTTGGGGAGAAACGGGTCTTGAGCGAGAAATACTTTCTCCAACGAGAGAAAGCGAGGTGCGAAAACCCGCATCTCCGAAAAGAACTAAGCTTTTCAAAGGTATTTACAGGTACTGTTTTTCAAGAAACTTAAAATTTTCAATATGGCTTCCTCAAAAAATTTGCAGACCCTAAACGCTCATCAAGGCAAAAAGTGGTACGGAACTTTTAGCAGCTTTCGGATTTTTTGAAAAATTGGATTTTATTGGTTTTCTCTGTCTTCCCCAAAACGAAGAGCTGAAATTGTTGAGGTTTTTTGTATGTTCAAGGGCTTGTGAAGAAGCATTTCCCCCCTCGTCTGTGGCCTGAGGCTTACAACGACGCCCGTTCGTCTGCAAATAGATCGGGCATGGATGCACTGCGGTACCGAAAAAGGAAATCGGACCCATTCTGGTGCGCACAAATGAAAGAAAAGGCAATGTCTAAGAGAAACAAACAGACAAAAAGGCGACCGAATGAGGAGTCTGAAGGTCAAAATTTAAGCAATGCACAAACTGATGAGAGTGATTCTGAGCCAGGAAATGTTGAATAGAGCCCTTAAAGTCTTTGTTGCAATTTTCTATTTGATTTGATGACTTGATATTTTGTGCTGTTATTAGACTTTGATTAATGGCCGCGAATCAATAGCTGAGGCTGTTATTGTCCTTCTCTTGGATTTTTTCGCGTGCGTGACGTTATCTTTCACTTTTAGGTGAGCGAGTATTTTTGGTCACACGTGATTTTCCTCACTCTCACAAATGACTTCCTCGTTATTAAATTGGTTTTCTTTTTTTTAAAGAGATGAGGTAAAATGAGTGTTTGACACTCTACTTGAAAGTTACTATAGAACAGTTAATAGCAGGAGCTATGTTTGGTTTTCTTTTGTTTATTGAATTTTGGATTGACTCTAAATGCAGAAAACATTACGCTTCCATCTAATGGCTACCTCAGATTTTTAGATTGATTTTATTTGACTCATTGTTCGTTTATTCTTCAATTTGGCGGTTAAAACGTCAAAATTTAGATTGATTCTAAACATTTTGAAATTCTTGGTTTCTCTATTTCGTTGCAAAAACAATCGAACGTAGTTAAATAATTGAAAAGTTTTTAGATCGTTGAAAATGAAACCACCTTCGAGAACTGATCGCAGGAAAAGCAGCAACCTATTTGATTCGGAGGCCGAAAGAGAGGACAGTATCCGATCCAGTATTTTAGCAAATAACACGGCGTGGCTCTTCGTTGACAATAAAGAGCTGATTTTGATTACTGTAAGCAGCTTTAAATGGCCACCCAAGACTAAGCCATCTGAAATGCTAAGTCTAATCGAAGGTGATAGTTTTGACCTGCGATTCAAAGATGGAACTGTGCCCTGTCGTTTGTTGGCAAAAGGAAACATGAAAAAAGTTGAAGAACTCATGAACAACTATCAGCAGGAGCTAGATGCAGGTAAACGGCCGTCTGAATTGCGAAAAACAGTGCTGGCGAATCCTAAGGCACCTGTTGTCGATGAGGTTAATTTCTTGTGTCGAGGCCGTGCACCCGTGATGAACAGTACCGTAGTCTCTCTTGGTAAACCAGCAGGCGTCGAAAAGTCAAAAGCCCCCAATTCTGCGTTATCTCAGCCAGTCATTTCAGCAAAGAAAAAGAACAATACGGTAAAATGTGACTTTTTTAACTAATTACAAATGGCATCTTAAAGATTGTTAAAGGCCTCTTTGAAATTGTCGAAAACTATGAGACTGTTTAACGGTAGAAGGGCAAACTGATAAATGTCGTTGCTGTGCTTTGAAATATTTGCCCTTTTTTAGCCTGAGCCCGTTCTTTCTCAACCTTCTACTTCTGCGACCACCAGCTCAACCACACTTCCAACCATTGCGGACAACGCAGTCGATTGTGGGCCAAATTGCCGTCTTCTCCAGGAATATCTAGATGAGCATGTTGTTGAGATGAATAGTTGGATGAAAGCATTTGAGGAGCTGAAGAAAGCGGACGAAAAAAGACGGGCAAACATATGCGCAAGAATTGACGCTAAGGTACCCCATCGCTCATTTAGTTTTTCTACTTTTTATGAAATGAACCTACTTGCTAGCCTTTTCAAAAGATCTCAAATTCTCAAGCATCATAGAGGCTTAAGTTCTTGTGATTAAATTTCACAGGGTTTGTTACCTGTAAATGTTTAGGCTACCCAATTGAAAGAAACTCGCCTCTTGGATATTCATGGGTTCCAAAGTATCGATGACTATCCTTCGCGGAGCGCAGGTATCACAGCAGTCATGCACAACGGTGAAGACCTTATGACGATTCACGCTGGCTCAGATGTCGGAAAGCTGGGTAGAGCATTGTTTGAGAAGCTGTTTCCGGAAAATGAGCGTGGAAATTACATTCTGGCACCAAAAAGACATGAGGCTGATCGTAGACTTGAAGCTCCCAGTGAAATTCTCGACAAGTTTACGAGTATGTTTTTAAAATTAGACATGAAGCCTTCCTTTCCATCAGCATTTTCAAAAATCCCTCTTGCGCGTTATTGGAATTTTAAAAAGATCCCTCTTGCGTGTTAAAATTTTAACCTGCAAAAACCAGTACTTCAAGACAGGTAATCGGCATAGAAGTTAATAAGAGATTGTCTTCTTGCTTTCAGAGGTTGTGCAGCAGAAGTACCCTGACACTCCTGGGCTCGCTTTTGAGAAAGCCAGAAAATCGGCAAATCAATACGGCAAGGATTGCCGAGGCCGACATTCCAACGTAGAAGAAAATTAGTGAGGATTCTGCCTGAATTGCGAGCATTCTGCCTGAAAATGTCATTTTTCATTAAGGAGTGCTGTTTTATTTTTAATTGATCTCGAACGAACTTTTTAGCAATTATTGTGAACGCGTTGGTCTCTATGTAAAAATTTTGCTTGAACATTTTGATTTTTTGAGTGACTTTTACGCCCTTGATTATCTGCGTTTTAAGTGATCATAATTTCTCTCATTCAAAATTTCAAGGTCCTAATTTAAATTGGCGGCAATTTAATGCTGAAAGTCAAATGATAAGTGCGCCAAAATTGAAAATAATTTTTCACTTTAAATCTTAATAGCGGCTTTTATTAACCTCTATTGATCAGGCTGCAATTTGTAACTGATTAGAGCTCCCACTAGTTGTTCGAGAGCAATTTTCCCGACGTTAGTCGGTTATGTTTAGTGAACTTGAACTAACCTTTCGTAACTTTCTTATATAGTCTCCCGACGTTAGTCGGTTATGTTTTGTGAACTTGAACTAACTTTCTGTAAATTTCTTAGATCCAGTTTGTTTACTTTGTTTAAACATTCGCTGTTTTGCCAGCGTAAGAAAGTTTGTATTGTCTATTGATCCTGAATTAAACAGTTTATTAAAACAATGATTACGTTTCCATAAAAGAACTTGTTTAAATAGTTTTTCGAAATTAACTCTATGACGGGCATAACGTAAACACTGGTTAAGTTTTTCAAGTGATATGATTACATGCGAAGATTTAGTAATTGCGGATGGACAAGTTGTGCGTCAAGTTTTAACCAGTTTTAATGTCTGTCCTCAAATGATGCTGCCCCTGAGAGAACAGTTCGAGAGCCGCATGAAATTCGACAAACAGCTTTCAAAAGCTTATTTTTCGCTAAAAGAACTATATGAGCTTTGTATTGCATCAGGGTTTAAAATCTTGCCCGACAACTATGGCGGCTATGGCCTCTTCAACAATACGGGAAAGGTATTAAAACCTTCATTGCAACCCCTTAGACCTTTTCCTGTGGGCCCAATTGAAACTGTTCCTCTTGAACTGCAAAATGAGATGTCCGATTTGTCTGTAATGCGTGGCGAGCGTGAGCAGGATGAAGTAGTACTGCTTGGCCCCATTCGTTTTGCAAATCACTCTTGTTCGCCTAATACGAAGTTTTTCTTAGGATACACAAGTTCTTTTCTCCCCCACAACAAGTGCGTGTTTCTTCAAGTAATAGACTCCATAGGGCTTGGTGAAGAAATAACTGTGAGTTACGGATCAAACTACTTCAAAGACGGTAGTCTTAAATGTAGGTGCCCACATAAGGAAAAGCACGTGCCGCTAAACCGAGAAAATTTAGAACCAACGACTCCTCGATTCCAAAGTCCTGATGTCCCCACTCAGCTGACATTTTCGTCAAGTACCACAAGTGTAATCTTGGGATCTGGTGAGAGTAGTTCCAACTACACTGCAAGTCAGTCTAGCATTGGTACACCGACTGATTGTGAACTTTCGGCAGAGAGAAAATTTAGAAATCAACGGAAAAGGCGGGTCAAAAGAAGAATCTTAGAAGGTTCGAGTCGCGAAATCAGAACCTTCATACACCAGATAGATGCCACTCGCTCTTCGGAAGTTGAAGCTGAAGAAACAGATACACAAGTGAGTTCGCAATGTTCTGCTGACGATTACCTTGAAACCGAAGCGTCTTTTGAACCCGAACATGAATTTGACCTCCCAATTGGAGAAGAATCTGAGGTGACCTCCAATGATTATGACGAAGATGATCTTGATGACAGTGATGGCACTGATGTGGCAGAAAGAAGTTTCCAGTTTTCTTCGAATCCGTTAACTTGTAACTCGAATGTAACTGTTCATAATGCGTCAATGGGTTTATTTGCAGTTGCTGCTCGACATTGTCTACCCGACGAAGCCCTGTTCGATTTGCTGAAATGGCAAAAAATTATTCATCCCCATGACAATGTGCCTACTCCCAATTTTATAAAAAGTGAAACCAAGAAATTAACGGATCTCTACGTAAAGGACACAGAAAAAAATGCCAGCGGAGAAGTTGTTTTTCTTAACTTTGCAGAAAAACTAAAGGAGAAAGTAGAAAAGTACATCAACGAAATTATAGATTACGCTAACCCAGAAACCGAAACGGATCTCAAGCTAACAAGTCTTTTCGATGACGGGACAATCAACGTGAAACTAATTTTAAACATAGATGGAGTTGAAGTTCGAAAGTCGAGTGATTTCTCAGCCTACCCTGTTTGGGTTGCGCTTGCTGATCTGCCGCCAAAATTAAGAGCTTCGTTTGACAACATCTTTCTTTGCTCATTGTGGTACGGAAAAGCAAAAGTTTTCTGGGACCCTATATTTGAACACTACAGATCTGTATTTGCAAAACCCCAGATCATTTGTTACAAAGGGAGACTATACGAAATCAGTTTTACAACAATTTTTCTCGTGGTAGACCTTGTGTGCAGGCATGATGTTTTGAATATGAAAAAATTCAATGGTTATTACGGCTGCGGTCTTTGTACCATGCGAGGGTTTCAAAGATTTCCAGGAACTCACTCTTATCAAAACAGTAAATCCTTCTCAATGCGGAACCCTGCTGAGCATCATATTCTTGTTATGCAGGCTGAAAGCGGAAGTGTTGAGGAAAGAAAGTCGAGGAAGGAGAAAGACCCAGAGGTGGACACACTAGGCGTTAAAGGACGCTCTAAACTGTTTGACATCATCCCAAATCTTCCCTTGACTTGTCCAGTAGACACGATGCATCAGTGCCTTAAAGGTGTGGCCAGTGACGTCATAAAATTTTTTGCCGAGCAACTAAGTTTGACGGAACTAAGCGCAATCGACAATGCAACTTGCCAAGTAGTTCTTCCCAACGAGTTCAAAAGGTCAATTAGGTCTCTCAGTTCAATTGATCACTTCAAAGCAAATGAACTGAAAACTTTCTTGCTATATTTTTCACCCTTAATTTTTCAAAAGTTTTCTGAGAGTTCTGCTTCACATGATGCGAACATGCAAAATCTCAACTACCTGGTGTTTTCACTGCGGTCATTGTACGAGAATACCTCAAATGCAAACTTATGTGGACATCTTCTGGAGGCTTTCTGCTATAACATGTCGTTTCGTTATTCTCTAAAGAAATTTGACTCTATCAACTTCCATTTGCTGCGACACCTGGCCTGGCAGTGCAAAACATTTGGCCCGTTATGGACTACTTCAGCTACGATGTTTGAAAATGCCAACAATCATCTGATTAAAACTCTGACGGGGAGTGTCAATACCTGCAGTTTGATCGTTAGTCGTTATATACGAAACCGACAACTTGAAAGCTTCGAAGTGAAAGATGACCATCTAAAAGCTTATATTGAAAATCTGAGGAGGAGACCAACTGGTATCACGGAGGATTTGTGCTTAGAAAGAAACAATTTTTATTATGAAACCCAAAAAAAGTTTCCTGAAGCCCGTTTGTTCTTTAGGTATCGAGGGCGCTTTTATCTTGATAGTCAGAATTATACAAGATCAAACGCCAACAGTTTTGTTGCTATCGATGTGAACGGTGAGACCATAGTTGGCCAGATTTTGCTTTTCAAAGAGCAAGATTCGGAGTTGCAGTGTTTTGTACAGCTCTACGAAATTGTTGAAAAATTTGTAGTTGATCTGAGGTCAACGGAATTCGCCAGAAATTCAGACTCTTTTGAACCTCTCGCTTACCGTGTTGCAAAGTCAACTGATGTCCAGGCTTTCAAACTAGATTCAATTAAAAACAAGCTTATAAAGTTTGCTTTCTTAGGGGATTTATATTTCATCAGCGTGTTAAAACACTTTGAGCATGATTAGTACTGTTAGATTTTTCTTACTTGTTTTTAACTAGATGAAATTAAAAGCAAGCTTATAAAATTTGCTTTCCTGGGTGATTTATATTTCATCAGCGTTTTGAAACACTTTGATTATTACGAATAAGTAATTTTAAAAATAGTCTTTTTCATAGGGTCATAGACTTGTCCAAATCGAACCAAACTGGGTATGGAGTATCACCAGTGTAATGAGAGTGTAAAACAAAAAGAATTTTTGCTATAGCATGCCTAGGAAAGAAGTTGGGTTTTCATACGGAAATTTGCTATTATTTCGAATAATTTTGCGATTATTGTTTTAAAAATAGGTCTATTTCGTCGGGTCCAGGAGTTGTTCAAATCGAATCAAACTCGGTATGGAGTATCCCCCGTGAAGTTAAAGCCTAGTACATAAGGAATTTTTGCTATAGGTTGCCTACGAAAAAGCTAGTTTTTGATACGGAGTTTTGCGAATTTCGCGATTAGCGAATTTTAACTATAGCTATCTTTTATTGGGCCAAGAAGTTCTCCAAATCGTACCAAACTCGGTACGGAGTATCCCCTGTGAACCTAGAATCTAAAACGAAAAAAGTTTTTGCTATAGCTTGTCTAGAAAAAAAGTTAGCTTTTCATACGGAAGTTTGCGATTAATTCGAATATTCAATTTTAAATAATTTTGAAGAATAGGTCTTTTTGATTAGGTCATAGAGATGTCCAAAGTGAACCAAACTCGGTATGGAGTATCCAATGTATACCTAGAGTGTAAAACAGAACGAATTTTTGCTATAGCTTGCCTAGGAAAAAAGTTAGTTTTTAATACGGAAATTTGCGATTAATTCAAATAAGTAATTTTAAAAATAGGTCTTTTTGATTAGGTCTTAGAGTTGTCCAAAGTAAACCAAACTCGGTATGGAGTATCCAATGTATACCTAGAGTGTAAAACAGAACGAATTTTTGCTATAGCTTGCCTAGGAAAAAAGTTAGTTTTTAATACGGAAATTTGCCTTTAATTCAAATAAGTAATTTTAAAAATGGGTCTTTTTGATTAGGTCTTAGAGTTGTCCAAAGTAAACCAAACTCGGTATGGAGTATCCAATGTATACCTAAAGTGTAAAACAGAACGAATTTTTGCCATAGCTTGCCTAGGAAAAAAGTTAGTTCTTAATACGGAAATTTGCGATTAATTCAAATAAGTAATTTTAAAAATAGGTCTTTTTGATTAGGTCTTAGAGTTGTCCAAAGTAAACCAAACTCGGTATGGAGTATCCAATGTATACCTAGAGTGTAAAACAGAACGAATTTTTGCTATAGCTTGCCTAGGAAAAAAGTTAGTTTTTAATACGGAAATTTGCCTTTAATTCAAATAAGTAATTTTAAAAATGGGTCTTTTTGATTAGGTCTTAGAGTTGTCCAAAGTAAACCAAACTCGGTATGGAGTATCCAATGTATACCTAAAGTGTAAAACAGAACGAATTTTTGCCATAGCTTGCCTAGGAAAAAAGTTAGTTCTTAATACGGAAATTTGCGATTAATTCAAATAAGTAATTTTAAAAATAGGTCTTTTTGATTAGGTCTTAGAGTTGTCCAAAGTAAACCAAACTCGGTATGGAGTATCCAATGTATACCTAGAGTGTAAAACAGAACGAATTTTTGCTATAGCTTGCCTGGGAAAAAAGTTAGTTTTTAATACGGAAATTTGCCTTTAATTCAAATAAGTAATTTTAAAAATGGGTCTTTTTGATTAGGTCTTAGAGTTGTCCAAAGTAAACCAAACTCGGTATGGAGTATCCCATGTATACCTAGAGTGTAAAACAGAAAGAATTTTTGCTATAGCTTGCCTAGGAAAAAAGTTAGTTTTTCATACGGAAATTTGCTATTGTTTCGAATAACTTGAAATTATTGAATTTTAAAAATAGGTCTTTTTCATCGGGTCAAGGAGTTGTCCAACTCGAGCCAAACTTGGAATCGAGTATCATATGGGTAACTAGATTGTAAAACAAAAAGAGTTTTTGGTATAGCTTGTCTAGGAAAAAAGTTAGTTTTTCATACGGAAATTTGCGTATTTCGCAAATAACGAATTTTAAAAATAGGTCTTTTTCATCGGGTCAAAGAGTTGTTCAAAGTGAACCAAACTTGTCATCGAGTATCCCATGGGTAACTAGATTGTAAAACAAAAAAATTTATGGTATAGCTTGCCTAGGAAAAAAGTTAGTTTTTCATACGGAAATTTGCGAATTTCGCAAATAACGAATTTTAAAAATAGGTCCTTTTCATCGGGTCAAGGAGTTGTCCAACTCGAGCCAAACTTGGTATCGAGTATCATATGAGTAACTAGATTGTAAAACAAAAAAAAAAATTTGGTATAGCTTGTCTACAAAAAAAGTTAGTTTTCCATACGGAAATTTGCGACCTTCGCAAATAGCGAATTTTAAAAATAGGTCTTTTTCATCGGGTCAAGGAGTTGTCCAACTCGAGCCAAACTTGGTATTGAGTATCCCATGGGTAACTAGATTGTAAAACAAAAAGAATTTTTGGTATAGCTTGCCTAGGAAAAAAGTTAGTTTTTCATACGGAAATTTGCGTATTTCGCAAATAACGAATTTTAAAAATAGGTCTTTTTCATCGGGTCAAGGAGTTGTCCAACTCGAGCCAAACTTGGTATCGAGTATCCCATGGGTAACTAGATTGTAAAACAAAAAAAAATTATGGTATAGCTTGCCTAGGAAAAAAGTTAGTTTGTCATACGGAAATTTGCGAATTTCGCAAATAACGAATTTTAAAAATAGGTCTTTTTCATCGGGTCAAGGAGTTGTCCAACTCGAGCCAAACTTGGTATCGAGTATCATATGGGTAACTAGATTGTAAAACAAAAAAAAAATTTGGTATAGCTTGTCTACAAAAAAAGTTAGTTTTCCATACGGAAATTTGCGAATTTCGCAAATAGCGAATTTTAAAAATAGGTCTTTTTCATCGGGTCAAGGAGTTGTCCAACTCGAGCCAAACTTGGTATCGAGTATCCCATGGGTAACTAGATTGTAAAACAAAAAGAATTTTTGGTATAGCTTGCCTAGGAAAAAAGTTAGTTTTTCATACGGAAATTTGCTATTAATTCGAATAGTTAATTTTAAATAATTTTGAAAAATAGGTCTTTTTGATTTGTTCTTAGAGTTGTTCAAAGAGAACCAAACTTGGTATGGAGTATTCCATGGGTATCTAGATGGTAAAACAAAAAAAGTTTTTGGTATAGCTTGCCTAGGAAAAAAGTTAGGTTTTTGAACGAAAATTTGCGATTATTTCAAATAAGTAATTTTAAAAATAGGTCTTTTTGATTAGGTCTTAGAGTTGTCCAAAGTGAACCAAACTCGGTATGGAGTATTCCATGGGTATCTAGATGGTAAAACAAAAAGTATTTTTTTGTATAGCTTGCCTAGCAAAGTCTATTTCAGTCTTACTATTATTCTAAGCTGAGGGCCTCGGGCCCGCATGAGGTGCACTCACCCCACTGCCCCGTTGAGACGCCGGTTAGTCGGTTCCCCCCCGCTGGGATTTTGTGCACCTTATGTTGGGGACGTAGATAGCGTGCCGTCGATTTTTTGGGTTCTCTTCGGTCTGGTTCATAAAATCTTCGGTCGGATTGTAAATTTGCGGATTTCGCGAAAAACGAATTTTAACTATAGTTATTTATTATTGGGCCAAGAAGTTGTTCAAATCGAACCAAACTTGGTATGATCTATTCCCTGTGTTTATAGAGTCTACAACAAAAAGAATTTTTGCTATAGCTTGCCTAGGAAAAAAGTTAGTTTTTCGTACGGAAATTTGCGAATTTCGCAAATAACGAATTTTAAAAATAGGTCTTTTTCGCCGGGTCAAGGAGTTGTCCAAATCAATCCAAACCCGGTATGGAGTATCCCATGTGTATCTAGAGTGTAAAACAAAAAGAATTTTTGGTATAGCTTGCCTAGGAAAAAAGTTAGCTTTTCGTACGTTAATTTCCGATTAATTCGAATAGTTAATTTTAAATAATTTTGAAAAATAGGTCTTTTTGATTAGGTCTTAGAGTTGTCCAAAGTGAACCAAACTCGGTATGGAGTATTCCATGGGTATCTAGATGGTAAAACAAAAAGAATTTTCGGTATAGCTTGCTAGGAAAAAAGTTAGGTTTTTGAACGAAAAATTGCGATTATTTCAAATAAGTAATTTTAAAAATAGGTCTTTTTGATTAGGTCTTAGAGTTGTCCAAATCAATCCAAACCCGTTATGGAGTATCCCATGTGTATCTAGAGTGTAAAACAAAAAGAACTTTTGGTATAGCTTGCCTAGGAAAAAAGTTAGCTTTTCGTACGTTAATTTCCGATTAATTCGAATAGTTAATTTTAAATAATTTTGAAAAATAGGTCTTTTTGATTAGGTCTTAGAGTTGTCCAAAGTGAACTAAACTCGGTATGGAGTATTCCATGGGTATCTAGATGGTAAAACAAAAAGAATTTTCGGTATAGCTTGCCTAGGAAAAAAGTTAGATTTTTGAACGAAAAATTGCGATTATTTCAAATAAGAAATTTTAAAAATAAGTCTTTTTGATAGGGTCATAGAGTTGTCCAAATCGAACCAAACTTGGTATGATCTATTCCCTGTATTTATAGAGTCTACAACAATAAGAATTTTTGCTATAGCTTGCCTAGGAAAAAAGTTAGTTTTTCGTACGGAAATTTGCGAATTTGGCAAATAACGATATTTAAAAATAGGTCTTTTTCGCCGGGTCAAGGAGTTGTCCAAATCAATCCAAACCCGGTATGGAGTATCCCATGTGTATCTAGAGTGTAAAACAAAAAGAATTTTTGGTATAGCTTGCCTAGGAAAAAAGTTAGTTTTTCATACGGAAATTTGCTATTGTTTCGAATAACTTGAAATTATTGAATTTTAAAAATAGGTCTATTTCGTCGGGTCCAGGAGTTGTCCAACTCGAGCCAAACTTGGTATCGAGTATCCCATGGGTAACTAGATTGTAAAACAAAAAGAATTTTTGGTATAGCTTGCCTAGGAAAAAAGTTAGTTTTTCATACGGAAATTTGCGTATTTCGAATAGTTAATTTTAAATAATTTTGTAAAATAGGTCTTTTTGATTAGGTCTTAGAGTTGTCCAAAGTGAACCAAACTCGGTATGGAGTATTCCATGGGTATCTAGATTGTAAAACAAAAAGAATTTTCGGTATAGCTTGCCTAGGAAAAAAGTTAGGTTTTTGAACGAAAAATTGCGATTATTTCAAATAAGTAATTTTAAAATAGGTCTTTTTGATTAGGTCTTAGAGTTGTCCAAAGTGAACCAAACTTGGTATGATCTATTCCCTGTGTTTATAGAGTCTACAACAAAAAGAATTTTTGCTATAGCTTGCCTAGGAAAAAGTTAGTTTTTCGTACGGAAATTTGCGAATTTCGCAAATAACGAATTTTAAAAATAGGTCTTTTTCGCCGGGTCAAGGAGTTGTACAAATCAATCCAACCCGGTATAGAGTGTCCCATGTGTATCTAGAGTGTAAAACCAAAAGAATTTTTGGTATAGCTTGCCTAGGAAAAAAGTTTTTATTTCATACGGAAATTTGCGAATTTCGCGATTAGTGAATTTTAACTATAGTTATCTTTTATAGGCCCAAGAAGTTGTTCAAATCAAACCAAACTCGCAATAGAATATCCCTAGGGTGTATAGAATCTAGGAAAAAAAAATTTCTGGTATAGCTTGCTTGCTTAAAAAGTTAAATCTTTGTTTATATTATTTTATTTAATATATTTTGTAATTTATATGTTTTTGTTATTGTTTCCGACTGTTCTTAGCTATTTTATTGTTTGCTTTTATTTCGTTTTGGAGATAGAGTTTAGGCCTGGTTTTTGGCCAGTGCTTTGCTCAAAAATCTCCTATAGTTGAATGTTCATAACTCCGGCCGTAGCCGGTCCCAGCCCGGTTGAGATAAGGAGGAGGGAAACACACCCAAATCATAATGGAAAAATCTCAAGAGTTGATTTTCTTAAATCAAATTGAGATAATTCCGACACTACTGTAGCTATAAATATATTTAGTGACTCATTTAGTGCATCTGATTAGACTACCGCGTGCTTTCGAGACGGTTTACGATCCAAGGATTTTACCGAAAAATAACGGGGAAAAGAGTGTAAAGAGTGTAAAAAAAATATTTTTACACCGTTAGTGCTACCCTTAATAAGGGTGGAAAAAGTGTAATGCAAGAGTGTAATTATAAGAAGAAGAGCGGAAAGAGTGTAAAAAAGATTTAATGGTGTAAAATAAGGGTGTAAAAATAAGTTAAAGGTGTAATTAAGAAGAGTGTAATCGTAAGAAATTACACCGTTATTCCACCGTTAA
>NC_134477.1:31123604-31217043 GCF_964194025.1 Convolutriloba macropyga
AACTAATTTTTCCCCGATTTTCAGTTCAATTTTATTTTTATTGTGAGATGTATCGTTACAGAAAAATTCCAATTGTTCTTAGTTCTCAATTGTCAAAAGAGATTTGTAGTTGTCTTGCGAAACCCTTTCATTTGGCAAATCTATCGAAGTTGCATATCTGATATTTACATAAGATACAATTACTACAAAAAACAAAATTTGTCTTTAACAGCTCGGGTCGAAATGTCAGCGGTAAAAGCACAAATTAATGATGATTGACGGTGCAAACGTTGAATTTATGCAAGATCTCTACGTTAAACGCGTAAAAAAGTTAATATCCCTGTATTTTGAACGTTGGTCCTGTATAATTTCGCGTTCCCAAGCACAAATATTACATAGTTTTGGCGTTTCTAAGAGTAGATCTCACATAATTTCGGCATTTCTATAAGCGTAGGTCTTAAATAATCATACCCCAGGTCGAGGTTAACATGAACGCACCGAAAGTTTGAACGAGTCAGAGTCTGAACCATAGGCATTTTTGATCTGCCTGGGTGCTTTTTTATATGCAAAAACTTTTTGTGATGGTTGTTTTCATAAGGATTTTTGAACGGGGACCTCAACCTGGGACATAAAATACAAATTGATACATCAAGGAGGGTCACATTTGTGACTATGACGATGGGAGTCCACTATATACAGTGGAAAGTTGTGAAAGCCATGTGAAAGCAAGATGCTTGTACGGAGTAGCCAGTTACTACAGAAACCAGAGTGACTACCTCTGGACTAGAAATTGGCCACTCAGATGCAACGGAGGCAGTTTCTTCGCCAGTGTAGTCCACTTCAAATACTGGATTCAGCGGACTATGTATGCCAATTTGCGATCTTCTTTTGATCAACAAAGACCACCAAACTTGATGCGAAATTAACCAAGTTAATTGTCAATTCAAAAGCATCCATATTTATTTCAAATTTTCAGGAAAAAACTTGACGCGAAACAATTTCTAAAAAAAATTCAATTCTGGATAATTTTGCAACCCTTTTTATACCCGAGTTGACCGCCATAAATGAATCTCGGCAACCATATCCAAGCCATTTATGCTGACTATATACCTGGATGGAAAACTTGGCACCCATGGTAAGATCATGCAACGAAAAATTTGTATGGCGAGTATGGAACCATATATGGCTCTTGGATATGGTTGCCAAGAAGGACTATGGTTGCTTTCTATAGAAAACTACTTTTGTTTTGATTTCAGTTATGCTAATATAGAAGCCTGAATGGACTAAAAATCACAAAGGCTTCGAAAGTTTAGATTGATCGTATCAATATTACTGATAGTCAACAATATTTAGTTTTTTTATTATAACCCTTATAGTTTACTTTTTATAATGTAACCCTTTGAGAGTTATAGTTATCTTACATAAAAGTGAGCTGTGGAACAAAAAATCATAGAAAATCTCGTGAAAACTCCGGACTTTACATCAAGTCCGAACGACTAACACATTAGCAAAATCTATTAGCAGAGGCGAAAAACAATAAGAGAAGCAAAAAAAAGGTTGAATGAATTCTTCAAAAACGATGGACGCAAACAATTGCAGACATTTTATTGCAAATAGTACGCTAATGATAAGGAATCATGGTTTCAGTTAGTTTTACTGACTAATATCTGAGAGTGAAGTTAGGTGCACAACCAAAAATTGCAAAAACATGAACAGTCAGGAGTGTTTTTAATAGAACTACTAGTTTTTGGAAATTTGTCTTGAAAGGTAGTTTATCTTAGATTTACTAAGTTTTACCGTTCATCAAAGGACAAATCAAGGGAATGTCGAGTACATACCGTTGCTTCCAACTATAAACAAAATTTTTGTGTGATTTTTAAACCAATTTTAGAACCTATTTTTTTATCGATTTCAAATCTTAAAGCTTTGGAGGAGGTTCTTTCAGATTGTTTAAATTTGGTATTTGGCCAGACAGAATTACATTAGATATAATTGTATTATTAATAGAGGAATTAAATTTTAATATTTTTTTAAACAAGTAAATTGAAAATAAAACCCAGGGGTTAAATATTACAAGTTTAAAATTATATAAACAAAATTAGTACAATGTTAAAAATCAAAATTAGTGGTTCCGTTTTCTAAAGGTAAAAATAACTTTTGAAGCCACCAACGTTCCTTTCCAACGGTACAAGTTTGGATTGTTGGAGCAGATGTTGTTTTAGCATGCTTTTAAACTTTGAGCGTGATCTGATAGTCCGGACTTCACGCGGAAGTTTATTCCATTTTTGAGTGATTCTTTTTTGTAATGATCGGCTGCTCGACCTTAAGAGAATTAGCTGTTCAGTTCTGTTGTTTTTTCTTACTAAGACATTACCACTTAGAAAAAACTCTCAGTGCCGTCTGTTTTCAATAATGAAATATCATTCCTAAGATTTGAAACACTCATCTGGCTTATTAAAACTTCTGCTGGCAAAATGTCAGATCTTGCTAAGAGATCTGTAGATCTCTCAAACATTTTTCTCATATAGCAATCTTTAATTCCCCAATTGATTTGTCGATTAATTCGCTGCATTGAAGAGAAATTCAAGTTCTGAAAAAATAGAGCACTGAATGTTAAATGAGAAAGGACTAGGGATTTGAATAGCATCAATCGTGCTTTCAAAGGTAACTGATAACGTAAAATGTATATGGATCTAATCGGTGTTGCCATATTTGGTAGAACTTTGTTGGATTGTACATAAAAATTTAACTTAGAATCAATTATTATACCCAAGTATCTGAAGTGACTTTGTGTTTTAATTTCTTGTCCCCGAAAAACTGTTGGATCAAACTTTTCATTTTCCTTCGAGGCGCAAAGAAGTTCAGTTTTACCGGTATTCATGGTTAATTTGTTTTGCTTTGGATAATTGTTTGTTTTTTCCAGTATTCCAGAAACACATTTCTCCGGTTCGCTGACATTGTTTCTGCTAAAATGGAAGCTTGTGTCATCAGCAATTTGAATTATGTCGAAGTTTCCTTGTACCTTTTCTGGAAAATCATTAAAATAGAGAAGAAAAACTAGTGGCCCTAAAACCGTTCCCTGTGGAACACCATGACTTGTTTCCAACCATTCTGAGTAAACATCCTTTATCTTAACACACTGCTGTCTGTTTTTTAAGAAATGAAGCAAATAATTCAACTGCCCTTTCTGAAAAACCGTAAGCTTCAATTTTTTTTTGAGAAAAATTTCGTGCGATATTGAATTAAATGCCTTAGCTAGATCAATATAAAAAGCAACTGAAATTTTTCTTGTAATGCTTCGATTAAACGTAAAACAGCATCTGTAGAAGACTTATGTTTTTGAAAACAAACTGTGTACTGTTTAAAAAAATTTTTTCTTTTTGTATAAATTCGTTAAACTGATTGAGAAGTATACGCTCAAAGAGTTTTGCAAACATTGGAATAGTTGAAATAGGCCTATAGTTCTCGCAAATTTTTACGGCCCCTTTTCTGTAGACTGGACTAATGAAAGCAATTTTTGAATTTTCCGGGGAAAACATTTTGACTAATGCATGTGTTAAAAACAAATTGCAAATGGGTTCCGATTGGAAGCTTTGCTGCCTTGATTGCCCAAGCATTAAAAACTCCTGGACCCGGAGACTTATTGTTGTCGAGTGAATCAATGGCATCATATAGTTCCTTTAGTGTAACTGTTCTGAAGCAAAACTTTTCTCTAACTTCTATTCGAGAAATATTTGGAGCGCTCACATATTGTCCATGGTACAAGCCTAGTTTTTGAAAACTTCTGTTGATACAATTTGCAATATCAAGTTTGCAATCATTTTCTTCTTCTGTTTCACCATCGACTAGTTTGTCTATAACGAGACACTCCCTTTCTTTGCCAATTCTTTTTTTGATGAAACTCCATTGTTCTTTACTTGTTGGTAGTTCTTTGAAAAATTGTTTGTAACACTCATTTTGGGCTGTTTTTAAACGACTATTAACTAAATTTCTCTGATATTTGAAAATGGTATGCGCTTGCTCCGATGGGTTCTTTCTCCAGATAATAAAAAGTCTATGTATTTTGGTGATTTCTTCTCTCAGCTCTTTTGTCAGCCAAGGTTTTTCAGCAATTTTTCTTTCTGGTTGAAAGCTTTTATAAGTGGGGCGTGAAATTCTAGAGTAGTACTGAAAACGTTTATGAAAACATTGTACATGCTATTTTCAACTACACATTGATATAAGTTACCCCAGTCCTGATTTGAAAGATAAAGACTAAATTTATTTGCATCGAACTTTCTTTTGTTTCTACTGATAAAACTTTGCTTCCTGTTTTTTGGTTCAACAAGAAAATTGGTAGCGAAAAAAACAGTCAAGTGATCCAGTGAAACTGATGGCGAAGAAATCTGAACATCTTGAATTTGGTTTTTGCTGGAAAACTCATGATCGATTAGTGTTACACCTTGGCTGATGGCTCGTGTTGGTTTTTCTGTGCTTGACAAGGTAAGGCCGGAATTACTCCCAAATTCATCCAATAAAGTGGATTCTCTTTTGTTGAAATAATTGAGATTATAATCGCAAAAAGCAAAACTTCGTCAGTGATTGAGTACGCCGAGGAAGCCTCTGATGTTAATTCATCAATGAAATGGTTTCCCAAGTTTTTATTTGGACAATACGAAGCATTAATTAGGGTTTTGCTAACCGATAGCCCAGATATTTCTACCCATAAGGACGCAAAAAAAGCTTTCATTGAGTACATTTAGATCATTCCGCTGTTTCGAAGATGTGTCCCTAGGAACCCAGATGGCAACAACCCCACCCTTGTTCACTCCTGTCTTTGATAACCTTGATTTTGAATAAAATTTATGTTTCTGACTCAAAAAATTCTCTGAATAAATATCCGTTTCGTTCAACCAAGTTTCAGTTAGGACCGCTATTGTGTTTTGAGTCAAATTTGTCAAAAAGTCAGTGAAAGAGTCATATTTGTTTTTTAAACTGCGTGCTTTGAAAAGACAAATGTTTAGAATTTTGCAATTTTTGTGGCTATGTCTATCAGCATGTCCGATTCACGAACGAGCGAAAAGGGACCCGGATTTAGATTAATATCACCGCTTAGGAGCAAGCACATGAAGTGTAAAAGAACTATTTTGCAAATACTCAAAAATTGAAAAAAGCGGAAGCTAATTTTCACATTATAATAATCATGATTTTGGTTGTGTGACATAACCGAATATATAAATTTTTCATTTGAAGTGCTAAGTAAAAAAGCAAAAACTATTAGTTTGGAAATGCTCATTTTTGCTGACAAAAAACCTTAAGTCACAAAACCAAAGGAGTGAGTAAAAACGCTGAGTCTGTCGCAGTGTTGTTTTGTGACACAGTAATATTATGCTGTTGATAATAGTTCCGAATACTCCTGATAATTTTTTGTACTCCAGCCAATTTTAAGTGAACATCATCATTGGATATTTCGGATGTTTTAATGTTGCATTTCAAAACCTCTACTTTTGTCCATTTAAATGTTCCATTCAACTCCAAAGCAATATATCCCAGTTGCTTATTGAACTCTTCAATTTCAATATTATTCAATTCACGCCCATAATGGCCATTTTTAACTTGTGGATTTTCAGAGAGTAGAACTCTGTGAGGTCTCAAATTTTTGATTGCTTTTGTAACAGTTTCACATAATTGAGATGCAGTGGCCACCCCCGAAACACCCTTATTTATACTATTATGACCCGCATGAAAACTGAGTTATTGGCATTTCGCTCCTGACGAATACTGTTTGACTGTTTGTCCCAAATCAATAATTGTTGGAGAGCGATTAGAATGAATCCCAGTACCAAAGAAATATCAGATTGTCGTATTTTTTTGTATGTGTTGTCTGAAATTATAAGATTGTTAGTGTTTCTGTTAATAGATTTTGAAAAAAACTTTGGCTCCGACGGCTCCAAAAAATTTGTTGAAGTTTGATTATTGTGACCCTTTAAGTTTTCAAATAGCGAACAGTTCTGATCCCGTAAATATCCGACTTCCGATTGGAATCGATCAATCATTCGAAACTGGTACGCGTTTGCATTATATTTCAATTCTATCTGATGCTTGTTTTTCAATGAAATGGTTTTGTTCTGAGATTGTTTGTCGATTAATTGTTTATCTTGTACGATTTCGTTTTTTTTTTGCTTTAACTGTTTTCGCATGTCCTCGATGGTATTTGTAAATCTTGAAACTTCATTGCTCAATTCAGTTTTAATCTGCTGACGCATTTTTAATCAAAACTTTGGTTGGATTTCGATTTACGCAGCAAATTGCATTTACCAACTGTTCTGCTCTTTGCACTACAGCGTTAACAAAGTTAAAATCTTCAGGACTTCATGTAAAAAGAGTTCAAGGTATATATTTGTTTGTTTTTTCTTTTGTGAAATGATAAAGATAAGGCTTGCGAAATCCAATATGCAATTATTGAAAACCGCATTTTTCAAGCAAAAAAACTTTTTACAACTGTTAATAAAAATCAACCAACTAGGTGTGCAACAGGGACCCTTTTTTCGACGGTGATGTATACCTTTTCTCTGACTGACTTGTTAGTGACCAAAAAAATTGCAAAAACTTGTAAGCGGAGAGAATTTTTCCCTAGTTTTAACTTAATGTCAAATTTGCAATTATTTATAAAAAAATTTGCAAATTTTGTAAAATAATGCATTAATTTTACAATTATTTACAAACAGGTTTATATCTTTGTGTCTCTTATAGTTCGCAGTCGGCCCTGTAGGGTGATTTTACCTCACAAATCATTTACAATGTGTACTTTGAACTTTTTTCAATTAAGTTAAGCAATCTCTTAGAAATTGTTAAGGAAATAACCCATATTAATAAATTAAGCAGAGCTCGACTGGAACGAACTCGGCACATCTTTTGCAAATTTTGCAAACTTAAAATTAAATTGCAAAATTTTGTTTGACCTTGTGAAAAGATATTTTGCAAATTTTTACAAATTTGGCAATATTGAGCAAAAATTTGCAAATGTTTGCAAATTTGGCATTAGTTCTGAACTAGGGATTTGGAAAAATAGCAGCTTGCTTAAAAAAGGACAAATGCTGCGACTAGTTCCTAAGTATTGTAATAATTTCAGCTCGCACTAAATTTGGAGGGAAAGAAATTCATATTGATGAGCAGAAATGACCAAATAGATGGTACCATAATTTACTGATGAAACAACAAATTTGATTACATGCAAATTTCAATCGCTTAGATTTACAGAAGGAGAAAAACTCAAACTCACAGAACATCAAAGCAAGCCTTGCCAAAACATCTATCTATTATTTTTTTCAATTTGAGAAATGTTCTTAGACAAACAACAAAGATTACAGGTTTCAGAATTTGGATACAGCTAATATTAAGACACGGCGTTGTGGCAAAAGAGACAAACAAAAGACAATAGAGTTCCATAAAAAAATCAATCCCCGACTAAAACAATCCACTAACAATTTAATTAACGGACAATAAAACAGCCTTAATAATATTGAGATATACAGATCCAAAAAAAAACAGGAGTAATTAATTTAAAAGGAGTACTAGTAATTGCAACCACAAAAAATTGATGTCGTTCAAATTTTACACAAACAAAAAAACTCGATGTTGATAGGTTTATTTTGAATGAATTGTATTTGAAAACATTTCAGATCTTTCGTGACAAAAAGATGTTTTCAGAATGAGCCTCGTCAGGGAAGTAAAATCAGATCCTCTATCACAAAAAATGAGATTAAAGGTTAAAAAATTGTGTAAGCTAAAATTCAGACTAGTCTGGTTGTGCGGACAAAACAGTTCCTGGCAAAACAATCTCGTCTCCCACCTACGATAGTCTCAAAGGAAATAGTCCGAAGAACACACACAAAACACTCGCAGAACTACTAGAAAAACTAGTCACAGATAAGCATTGAAAAAATTGTATGTATGTATGTATGTATGTATGTATGTATGTATGTATTTATGTATGTATGTATGTATGTATGTATGTATGTATGTATGTATGTATGTATGTATGTATGTATGTATGTATGTATGTATGTATGTATGTATGTATGTATGTATGTATGTATGTATGTATGTATGTATGTATGTATGTATGTATGTATGTATAAATGTATGTTTGTATGTATTTATATATACATATATATATATATATATATATATATATATAATATAATAAAAATAATAATAATAATAATAGTAATAATAATAACAATAATAATAATAACAATAATAATAATAATAATAATAATAATAATAATACTAATATTAATAATAATAATAATAATAATAATAATAATAATAATAATAATAATAATAATAATAATAAAGATGATAATAATATTAATAATAACAATAATAATTGTTATACTGGTCCCTGGGGAAAAACAGTGGCGGTTAAATACTCAATTTCGAGGTTTCTCGATTTGTTTGCAACTGAACTTGAACTGATTCTTTTTGCTTGTCACGCGCGCTTTTTATGAAGCGGCGAAGTTTAGACTGAACTTAATTTAGTTTCCAGACAATACCTGTTAACTAAATAGTACATAATGTTCCGAAGAACTGAACTATAAATGAGAAACAACAACGTATGATTAATATAGTAGCATATAGTTTAGAAGTGTTTATAGTAATAGGTTCAAATGCTTGGTTAACAATCCCTAGGGAATGAGTTTTTGGTTACTAAGTCAATCCTTGTGTCCCTTCTGGAATTCCTCCATAACATATCCCCCGCAGGAAAGAATTTTGGTATCAAAATTCGCTTTGGTTGTAGAAGTCTCTTGGATGAATATCGGAAATGGCACTTGGTGGGCCTCCTTCATGTTCTTCTGTTTCGTTATTGTCCAACTGATTGCCTTCCACTATGTCGTTTGATGTATTTTGGAGTGCGTCATTTTCGTCGTCTGGAGTGGATTCCAGATTGATTATGTCGTGTGTTTGTTTGCCAGTAGAATTCGAGCTGTCGAGATACACGACTTCGATAGGGTTGTCATTCTCAGGTTGTTTCTTCGGAGAATTTCTTTCCCAGATATTGTCGACGATTCTATCAACGCGTGGAGTTGATCGGGCTTGGCTGGGGCCGGGGGTTGCTGCAGAGGTGGACGGTGAGTTCGTGAAGTTGTTCGCATCTGAGTATGCTGTGATGCGAAAAGTGGGTCCCCGGGAGTCTCGCGAATATCGAAGGTCTTCATTGTGGATGATGACTGTAGTTGTTTAGGGCTGGCTTTTAGCAGCGATTTGTTTTCGGATGAGCTGGAGTAAAGTAACTTTCTTTTATCGTTGCGCACTGATTTACTGTGTTGTAGGGCCGCTTCCTTTGATTTCTGGGCAAATTTTTTTGCTCTATTTTGATCAGCTTTTCTGGTTTTGCCCTTGGGGTTTTGCTTAGCTCGTGTTGGTCGAGCTGGTTTTCTTTGATTGGCCCTTGCCAGTTTGACAACATCAGCGTGCCCCAGGGGTTCAGTGTTTACTGGGTTCGGGCGGCATGGTTGGATCGTGGCGGCTCGTGCAGCTTGCTCTTCTAAATAACATCGTCTTAGTTTACGTTGGTTACTGTGGTATTCGTTAACCGTTTTGCAAGCAACCATATGTATAAGTCGTGGTTTGTCCTTAGTATACGTGTCCGGGGGAGTGGGGTGTGTTTGTGTTACAATTGCTAAGTCGCTTTTCTTATTACCGCATTTTTTCTATTGTCTGTGTCGAGTGTTATGGTGTGTGGGGAGTAACTAGTAATCGTTCCTATTGGAATGATATTCCATTGTGGTTTTAATGACCCTCGAGTTGTTGGGTTTGATTTACGTGGAATGGTTTTTCTGACCATATTTTTCTTATTATTTGTAACCGTGGATGTTTTATCACCAAATGTGATTTGTAGTTTAGAGGGAGTGAACCTACCAGTGACGCGCGTGTGGCTAATCAGCGGCGCGTTCTCTGAGTCTGAGGAGTCCGGGGTTATTGGTCGTTGGGCGGAGTTTTGTTTTTCAACCTCTTTGTACTGAATATCGAGCTCTGGTTCTGAATCTTCGTCAAAATCCCACATTGCTTCCCGGGGGAGTGCTGGATGTTTCAGTTTCTGTTTGTCTGAAACAAAGGATCGTATTTTGTTATACGTTAGCTTTGTTTGATTTGGTTAACTTACTATATTTGATAGTTCCGTATTTGGTGGGCGACCGAAGTGTGCTTCGAATGGTTTAGTTTTTGTGACGGAATTGGGGATGAGCCTAATGGATTGGATTATTTTTGTTACAATTTGGGCTAGGTCAGCGTTGGACCATAGTGGGTCTGATTGCATGATTGCAATTCGACGTTTTATCGTTTGGATTAGGCGCTCTACCATTCCGGTGGCCCTATGGTCACCAGCCGGTGCGAGTATGAGTTTAATGTTTTTGTCTTTACAGTATACTTCAAATTCCTGCGCTATGAAAGCTTGCGCTTGATCAAATCTTATAGAGCGTGGTATGCCATGAAAGTTACAATATTCCTCGAGGTACTTAAGCGCTGTTTCAGTATCACAGTTTTTATATACTTTTGCGTGGGGGTAGCGTGTTAGGCGGTCAACCGTTACTAGTATGTAGTAGTCGTCCTTATGTTCGCGAAATGATAGGGGACCAGCAAAATCCATTTGGATTTCTTCCTTAGGTTCGTTTAGTTTTGTTAGAGTTCCTAATTGTGATTTTGTTAGGATAGCTTTTAAACTTCTACCGTTTCTAATGCAGTCTGAACATGATTGGGCCTTGTAGGTCACATCCCTATGGATACGAGGCAACCAAATCGAGTCCGCGAGTCTCAACATTCCAAGTTGTCCGGGGTGCGTTTGGTGTTTTGAATCGATAACCAGCTGTTTTAAGGATTTTGGGACCATTAGGCGGTTGTCATAAAGAATACATCCCGAGGGGTTACAGATAAGTCGCGTTTAAGGGAGTAAAAGTAGGGGTTAACTGTTTCCATTGTGTTCCAATCTCGGTCTTCAATTAACTTTATCAAGGGTGCGAGTTGTTTATCTTTTTTCGTGGCTTCGGCCAAGAACTCCTCCCCAAAAACTTGGCTTAGGTGCTTTCTGTACTCTGGCATGCTCGTTTGGTTCCCTAGGGGGTAGATAGATATGTTTGGGTCTGATCTTAGTGGGGGTTCTACCCATGCCCTTGTTTGATGTTCCTTCTGTTTGGGTACTGCTTGAGGTAAAAGTTTTTTTGTTGTCTTCCATTTTGGATTTGTTGGGTGCTCTCTTGCGTTTGATAATAGAACGGAGGTATGTTTCAGTTGTTGGGTTTTGTCTAGTTGTGACGAGTACTTTTTGAGAATTTGGAATTGTATAGTTAACTTTTGCAACAGGGGCTGAATGCTGAATTGGGGATTTTGAAATTGGGGGATTGTATACAGCCTGTAATGTGTTATCCGAGAAGTTATAATTTGAAAATAATGGATTTTGATTAATAGGATGATTTGAAATAGATGATTTTTTAAGAGATTTGATAGAAGATTTATAGGTCGGATTAGTGGGCGAACAAGAATGTATTGAATTGATTGACTTAGAATGTGTAAAATTTGGAGCGAGAGCAAGCGACTGATTAGTGCAGCGAGATTGGCAAAAAGCGTTTGTTTTCTGTGCCGCGTGCGCTTTATTACTTATGACGTCATTTTGTGTTTGGTATTTGTCTGCGCTCATTTTTTCGATTGTGTCGTTTAGCAGAATGTACTTGAAATTATTGATTGTGTTTATTATGAATTGTGTATCGTCGGTGGATGGTGGTGGGGGGTGTTGTGAGGGGTTTCGGCTTAAATAATCTGCGAACCCCATATCCTTCCCTGGGACATGCTCGATTGTAAAATTGAATGGTAGAAGTCTATCTACCCACCGTGTTGATCGACTTTGATATGTTTTATTGCCTTTGTTTTCTTTCAGGGCTGAGAGGAGGGCTTGGTGGTCAGTTAGCAGTTTAAACTCTTGTCCGTGTAAGTAATGTTTGAAATGTTTGACGGCCCATACGACAGCCAACAATTCTAGATCGTTTGTACTGTAGCGTGATTCATAACTATTTAAGAATCTGCTAGAAAAAGCTATTGTATACCATACGTTGCTGTGTTTTTGTTCGATACTTGCCCCAGCCCTTTGTTGCTGGCATCGCATTTGATGAGTGTTTCTTTTGTTGTATCGAAATGTTTGTTATCGATAATTTGTTTTATCTTTTGTTTTATGTTGGTAAATGTCTTGGAGTGTGTTTCATTCCAGTTTAGGCGATTGTTTTTGTTACCTGTTTTCTTTAATAGTGGTCTTAATTGTTCTGTTAGCTCCGCCTGTTTTGGAATGAATTTTATGAGATGGTGAATACTCCCCAGGAATGACCGTAGTTGTTTTAGTGTTTTGGGGTGTTCGAGTTTCATTATGGCTTCGGTTTTTGTGATTAACGGGGTTATTCCCTGGGGAGTTATTTTAAAGCCTAACCATTCTATTGTATTTTTGCCGAATTCGCATTTTTGGAGATTTATTGCGAGGTTTTCTTTGTCCAACTTTTCTAGGATTTTATTTAATTCGTTTTCGTGTTCATTTAGGGATCCCATGGTGATCACTAGAATGTCATCCAGGAATGCAAATTTAGAGTTTTTGTCTTCTAGCGTTTTGTCGATTGTTTTTTGAAACGTGGCGGGCATATCCGTGAGTCCATAAAATCCATTTATGAACCTGTATGTGCCTGTGGCCCGGCCCCCTAGAATGCTGAAGTTGCAGTGTTTTGCTATAGATTCGTCACGAGGGATTTGGCTATAGGCGTATTTTAGATCGATTTTGGAAAACCAGTACGTCCCTGGGGACCTCCTTCTTTCGGAGATATATAGCGCTACCGCATCGATTAAATGGTCTATGCTTTGCATCTGATATTTGTTTTGTGTATTGCTTTGTTTAGTTTCTTTGAGTCAAGTGCTAATTTTACGGATTTGTCCTTTTTTACTGTAATTACCATCGGGCTTATGTAGACGTCCTCAGGGCAATTTTCTAATCGAATTATTTGTTCATCGTTTATCAGTTTGTCTAATTCTTTTTCTACCTTTTCGATTAGGTGTAAGGGGATCCTTCTTCCTTTTTGTTGATTGGGGTTGTGGTTCTCCCGGAATAATGACTTTGCTATGTGATTTTTGGATCTGCCTAGACGTGTACATAAGTGTGGATAATTTTTGAATATCCATTTGGTAATAGTTTTTTTCGGTTTCGATATCTGAAATATGGCGTATTTGCCTACCTTGTTGTTTTGTTTGTTGGAGGCTGATGCCCAGTTTTGGCAGCATGTCTCGTCCCATCAGATTTGTAGTGTTTTGTTCCACAATGAGTATCTGGCATTTCTTTGCGATCCAATTCCCGGATGTGATATCCATATGGATTACGCCTTTGATTTTTATCTCTTTGTTGTTGAAACATTTATATCGTTTATTTTCGTTGTATCTTTCTATTATGATGTTCCGGTTGTTTGACATAAGTTTCTTTGCCGTGGATTGGTTAATAAAGCTTCGGGGCGATCCAGTATCTGCGAGCCACTCGATTTTTTCTGAGTTGTTGCATGTTGTTTGGATCCATATTTCATCGTTTTGTGTT
The DNA here is from genome assembly GCF_964194025.1 of Convolutriloba macropyga. Taxonomy (NCBI): domain Eukaryota; kingdom Metazoa; phylum Xenacoelomorpha; order Acoela; family Convolutidae; genus Convolutriloba; species Convolutriloba macropyga. The sequence goes on from NC_134477.1 coordinate 31,137,175, forward strand.
TTGTTTACGATGATATTTCTTACTGGTCGGTATGATTTTGGTTTTACCAGGATGTTTGCCCAGTCTTCAGTGAGTTCTTTTAGATAGAGTGTTGCTTCTGGATCTATTGATTCACTCTCGTCCTCTGTCGTTGCTTGAATTACGTCCTGATTTTGTTCCGTCACATGTCGAACACGTCTTGTTTGGTTGTTCCCTGGGGATTGATTGTATGATTGTTGTTATTATGAGTGTTCGTTGAGGTGGTCTCTGTGTGGGACGTTCTGGCATCTTTGATCGACATAGTTTTGCAAAATGTCCCATCTTTTTACAGATGTTACATTGTGCTCCTTTGGCTGGACAGTTGATGTTATGTCCTTGCGTGAATGGTGCTCCACATCTCCAGCACGGTTGTATGTCTTGTGTTTGTTGTTGTCGTTGTGTGCTTATTTGTGGCCGCGTTTGGGTGCGGTTTGTTTGCTGCGATGTTACGTTTACTTGCTTCCAGTTGGATGGATTTGCTCGAAGGATCTCCTTCTGGTTTTTTTGACCTCTCTCTCTCGTGAGAGGGCGAAGTTTAATACCTGGGCGGATGTGCGAACCTCGGAAAGCAGCTCCATTTGGATGGCGGAGTTGTTCATTTTCGCAATGAAGAAGTCTTTGATTAGATCTTCTTCAACGTTCCCTAGGGCTGCTTTCGACCCGAGTTCGCGTAACCTGCTGAAGAAAGTTTCCAAGTTTTCATTGGAATTTTGTTGTACTGAATCAACTGAAAACGATCGAACGTTATGTTTCTTGATCTTGTGAGTGTTATCCCTAATTCGTAGATGAGCTCGTTTGCGGAACATCTGTCGATTAGTGTATGGGGGTTACGCTGGTGATAGATTCGGCTAGCTTCTGTTCCGAGCGATAGATACACAAGGCTCTTGACCTTGATATCTGCGTCGTCCCAGGTGTAACGGTCTAGCACTTGTCCTCCATTGCGGATTGCTCGACACTCGTTCTCCCAGTCTACTCGTCTTCTTCTGTTTCTAATTTGTCGTTCGCGAGTTTCTTCTTCGTGTGTTCCTCCGATTACATCTTCATACGAGGGGACTGTAGGGTAAAAGAGGTCCGCAGCCGTGGGCTTTAATCTTAATAATTGATCAACATGGAGATTTTCTTTCGCCATGACTGCCAGTTTAAACGTGGACAGCCATGACGGCCACTCTTGAGGGGGGTTGGCGCCTGATTCCCAATATAAAGGGACGCCAACGGGAGATTTTAGAGACTGCGCCATCCTGCTGACTGCGCCATGTTATACTGGTCCCTGGGGAAAAACAGTGGCGGTTAAATACTCAATTTCGAGGTTTCTCGATTTATTTGCAACTGAACTTGAACTGATTCTTTTTGCTTGTCACGCGCGCATTTTTTGAAGCGGCGAAGTTTAGACTGAACTTAATTTAGTTACCAGGCAATACCTGTTAACTAAGGTTACATAATGTTCCGAAGAACTGAACTATAAATGAGCAACAACAACGTATGATAAATATAGTAGCATATAGTTTAGAAGTGTTTATAGTAATAGGTTCAAATGCTTGGTTAACAATCCCTAGGGAATGAGTTTTTGGTTACTAAGTCAATCCTTGGTGTTCCTTCTGGAATTCCTCCAGAACAATTATAACAATAAAAATAATAATAATGATAACAATAGTAATTATAATAATAATATTAATAGAAATAATAATAATAATAATTCTAATAACGATAAAACTAAAAAATGTGATAATAATAATAATAATAATAATAATAATAATAATAATAATAATATTAATAATAATAATAATAATAATAATAATAATAATAATAATAATAATAATAATAATAATAATAATAACAATAATAATAATAATAATAATAATAATAATAATAAAAATACTAATAATAATAATAATAATAATAATAATAATAATAATAATAATAATAAAAATAATAATAATAATAATATTAATGATAACAATAACAATAGTAATAATACTAATAATAATAATAATAATAATAATAATAATAATAATAATAATAATAAAAATAATAATAATAATAATAATAATAATAATAATAATAATAGTAATAATAATAATAATAATAATAATAATAATAATAATAATAATAATAATATTAATAATAATAATAATAATAATAATAATAATAATAATAATAATAATAATAATAATAATAATAATAATAATAATAATAATAATAATAGTAATAATAATAATGATAATGATAATAATAATAATAATAATAATAATAATAATAATAATAACAATAATAATAATAATAATAATAATAATAATAATAATAATAATAATAATAATAATAATAATAATAATAATAATAATAATAATAATAATAATAATAATAATAAATAATAATAATAATAATAATAATAATAATAATAATAATAATAATAATAATAATAATAATAGTAATAATAATAATAATAATAATAATAATAATAATAATAATAATAATAATAATAATAATAATAATAATAATAATAATAATAATAATAATAATAATAATAATAGTAATAATAATAATAATAATAATAATAATAATAATAATAATAATAATAATAATAATACATAACTTAGGTGTCCAACTCTTTTGTGTTTAATTGATTTGACTTGAGACCAAAACCAAAAAGACACAACTTTGAAAGCTTAAAACACATCATATGCTAAAATCTATGTTGAAATCAGCTTTTTTAATAGCTTAATTGTACATAATCATATGCGTAACAAAAAGAGTTTGAGTGTCATTAGGTGTGATCTTGTTTATTATATCGAGATAAAATTCTTATATCTGGAATTGTTTTCTCTGCTTTCTTCGGACTATTTTGTCTGTACTGTTTTGTCTTGGAATATGTCTCTGCAATCTTTCTCTGCAGTAGAGAAGATCATTTGTCTCTTCAAATTTTTCTCTGCAGTAGAGAAGATCATTTGTATCTTCAATCTTTCTCTGCAGTAGAGAAGATCATTTGTCTCTTCAATCTTTCTCTGCAGTACAGAAGATCATTTGTCTCTTCAATCTTTCTCTGCAGTACAGAAGATCATTTTTCTCTTCAATCTTTCTCTGCTGTACAGAAGATCATTTTTCTCTTCAATCTTTCTCTGCAGTAGAGAAGATCCTTTGTGATCAGTTACTTTCAAGATGCATGGTGCACAAAGTTAGTCTTTTTTCTCCTAAAGTTTGACGCATTCGTAAATTAATTCAATGGATTGAACATTGAGAATAAAAACATTTTTTGTCATTCCTTGGTTACTCTTTTTTTAAATATGACATTAATATCTGGCAGAACTTTGAAAATGAAATTAAGTTTTACTGTGTTTAAATCCAGATCCATATGTTCCCATATCAGGAACATTTTTTTGAACTTTCCATTATCACCGCAAAATGCTGACCCTGAACCACTTTTCCCTAACTGGTAACCCAAACCTAAGTTTTTTTAAATCATTCATTCACCAGATTGTATAGGAAATTAACATTGGGAACAAATTACAGTGGGTTGGAATAATGGAGGTCATTTGATATGGGAGTTAATTGTTATGGTAAGAAGGAGACATCATATCAATAATTGAAAAAAAACATTTTGCTCTCACTACTGTGTCTGTTGACTTTTTCATTTTTAATTATAACAAACAAAAGTTTTCAGACTTCACGAAGCAGTGATTCACGACGTCAGCAGAAAGAGAATATTTCGGCTATAATGGGACAAATTTTTTTTATCGTGACTCTTTATTGTTTAATTCGAAGTAAAATTGGAGTTAACAAGGCGGCTCGGTAATGTGCTATGGCACATAAGGTTCCGACCCCGCCCATCCACAATTTTGGCATAATTGTCTACCAAATGAGGAACAGATAGAAAAACCCAAAAATTATTTTTTGCGAATCCCAAAAAAGCCCAATTCTTTTTCAAAAAATTCTGAATGAACGATAAGATAGACTCCAAAGCAAATAACTCAGTGGAGTAAAAATTGATGCATTAGATTGCTGTTATATGTCAATATTAAGAAAGCGAGTCAAGACGAACAGCAAAATCAAACAACAACAAACATTAGTTACATCAAAAAATTTATGTCCCTCTTAAAAACTAAATTTAATAGAAAGTCAACATACCGTCAGATAAAATTAAAACTAAACAAAAATTACATATAAATCACCAGAAAACATATGCGACCAGTCCATAAAAAGGTTTGGTAACAATTATACAAAAAAGAACAAAAACAGTAAAGTAAAAAAAATTAACTTATTTTTTTGAAACAGTTAACTTCAAAGTAATAAATACCATCAGGAATCAATAAGTATTACCACAAATTTACGATTAACACTGCTCCTATAGAAGGGCATTAGGACCTGTCCTTGTTCATTTTTTAAAGCGGCTAAAAAGAACAACAAAGAAAAACAAAATTTCAATTGAAACTTGCTAGAAAACGCTGTCAAAACCGTGAAGCCAGATTTTGGCACTCAAAATATATTTGATTGTGCCTTATTCAAACAGCTATAATGTAGTACGTGGCCATTCAATTGTAAGACTAGGTAACAAGTAGACAAAAAAGCGAAGTGCTAAAGTATGTAATACTTTTAATTTCTTTTTCGAAACAAAATTACATTCAATGTCATGAAAGGCATTAATTACAAAAACAGCTATTTAATTAGGGCCGTTTATTCATGAAAAGGAATCCCTCAAGACCTGTAATTATCCAGAATATTTCTTGCATCTACAAAAAGAACGTCAATTATGACAAAATCAAATTAATTTACTTTTTTTTTGTGAAAAACCGTTGTCGAAGCCAGTAAGGTCATAACAAATTCTTTAAAAAAAGATTTTGGGACACCAATCCGACACCAATCCGTTTTGTTCCCTTGACACTCATAATGTCATTTTTGACCGGTAATTAACTAACGAGATTAGGTAACAAAAAGAAACATAAAAAGAACAAAATTGCGAAGTTAAAAAGTTTTTTTTTAATTTTGGAAAACGATTGTTTTCAAAGTCATGAAAGCCATCAGCTATCAACTAATATCAGAATATCGGTTCTTCTATTCTTCTATGAAAAGCCAATGAAAGCTATCACTCTACAGGAAATTTCATACGACCGAAACGACAAAGTATAAATGACAGTTAGAGACAAAATTAAAAAATTCAATTGATTTCTTCAAGAAAGAGGCGTCGAGGCCGTTAAAACGATGATGTATATCTTTCAAGATTTTAATATCTTCATTTGTGTCTTATTCTCAATGCTAATAAGGTGACATGGAACTGTCAATAATGTGATAATGTGACAAAATTAGAAAACGTGAAAAACTGGCAAATATCAAAACAAACAAAAATCTGAAATCTTGTAGTATCAAAGCCAGAAAACAATAACTTCAGGCTTAAAACTGCAACCGAGAATAAATGTTAACTCACTAGAAAGAAGAAGCAGTCTTTCTTTGCTGACATTAAGCTGGAAGTTGAGCAAATTAAGAAAAAATTAGAGGAAAAGTTAATTATGCCATTACTTATTGAAAAGTCAATTATTTTTTAAAAAAGAAACGACCATAAACTTTCAATTAAAAAACTAAATGCATCAGTTTGGAGCTGCTTAGCAAGCGAATTGGTTGGACCTATCACTCCTGAGCTTTGATTTGATATGTTCTGTTCTTTATTAAAAAAAAAGTCTTATTTTTTTTCTAAAAAAAAGACCGACTGATTACAACCCGATTTCTTTTGGATTGTAACAGTCCAAGAATGGCCCAAAACTAGCCCTGCTAATATTTATTGTCCGTTAGGAACAATTGATTTTGCGAATGTTGTAGATATGGATAATTTGTTAGTTGAAAACTCAAAATAAATTCTGCATTTTTGATAATCAGCGAGTAAAGTTAGCAAAAAACGGCAAAGTTTTAACTACAGTGCACTCTCAGCGGACTCTGAAGTAGAAATAGCCCCCCTCTGAGTCTACAAAGATTGTATGAGTGTTTTTTGGGGGTGTACTGTCGGCAAATTTAATCAAAGTGGACTAAAGTAGCCTATTTCGTGCTGTTTCTGATGGAAAAGGCTAAATTTTGAAATGTTTATCCAGATTTTTTGACCAAAAAAATTAAATCAAAACAATCAACAATGCTTGTTCGTCTTCAAAAATGAAATCAACGACACTATTCTAAAACATTATAACAAATTTTACCAAAATTGACGAAAATTTAGGCAAAAATTCCGGAAAATGTGAATAAAAACAACGTGAATTCACTCTTCTTTTCTCAGAAGTTTAAACCTCGATAACTCCCTGTAGAAAACGAAAATTAAAAAAATCTTTTTAATTCCATATTCTACGCTGGACGAGCTTTCTAATGATACCAGTCTCAACTCTCTACGATGAATATATCGAGCGGCGAAAATTCACGGAACAAAAAAAAACCCAGTTGAGTATATGGTTCCTCCCCCCTCAAGAGGGTCGGAACATTATTTCAAACAGGAAAGAGGTATTAACAAAAGTCTGCTTTTGGTTTATATACCACAGTATGACTCAAGACACTATTGACTATAAAAAGAGACGTGTGTTTACTTATGACTGAGATTACAAAAAGACTCGGTGGAAACCACCCAATGAATCTAATCTTCGGAGATCTTTTGGCATCTCTTTACGACGCAGATGTATACCCCAAAATTTCCGCCATAGTAAAAATTGCGTGAATAATAGATACATAAAATGAACGGAATTAGGAGGCAAGCTTTGTATCTCATTTTTCTCAAAAGTGGTTGAGCCAATTTTGCGAAATAGAGATACTTTAAAATTGCAAAATAGGTGACAACTCTTGTAGCACGTTTCCGCTCAATTTAGTTATCTATTTTTTGCATTCAAGTATCTCTAATCTGCAGTGGAGCCTAATTTAACGCGCGATTTTTGTGGATGCAAAAGTTATTTTAAATTTTGTAATAAGAACTTTAATAAAGATTTTATTGAAGCTTTTAAAGCTTTAAATTGATTTAAATACAAACCCGTACCGAACTCCAAGTATCCCATGTAAAATATTTTGCTCACCTTCTCGCTTGAATATTGCTTCTTTCAAGCGTATATTAACAGCACAAAAAAGAAACTTTCAACAGTCAACGTGGCACAGGAAAATGAATGTCTATGGAGCGGGAGATTGGGGGTTCGATCCGCGTACGGAACTCTTTTTTCGTAATTGGTCCAAGTCTGGCCATTGTAAAATCAGACTGAACTCAAGTCTGACAAGTCAAAAAACTGACATTAATCAGTCTATAATTCACTAATGACGAGGAATTGCATTTATACTGCCCCGTACTAAAACGCACTTGGAGTTAGGTACGGGAAAATTAAATACAAAGCGCTATAAAAAGTAACTTAAATTTAACTTGAATGGCAACAAATATTATGGTGTACATCCCAGGGCCAGAAAAACTGATTTTTTTTCTGAAAAACCCCTCGCCCAAGGAAGGCTTTGGACGATGTCAATGTGGGACTGGCCGAATCTATTCTCATTGGCCGAATTTTGTTTTGTGACATGTATGGTGTACATCCCAGTGCCACAAAAACTGATTTTTTTTCTGAAAAATCGCTGGATCAAAAAAGGTGTGTGTTTGCGTGTGTTTGTTCATATTTCTTCACTAAATATCAATTAATGAAGCCTTAAAAACCACTTTTACATGCTCAAAAACGCGCATTGAATTAGGCTTAATTGCGGATTATAGTGCGAAATTGAGTTACGTTGCCTACGAAAAAGAGATACATAAAACGAGCAGATTCGTGATACATAGAGTTTGCGAACACGAGTTGCCCAATTCCCTTCAATTTCGCCTGTTTTTGCTAAAGTATCTATTTTTCGAAATATTGTTGCATTTTTGAAAGTATTGACATATGAAAAACGAACAAGAGATACACAGATCGGGCAAATTTGTAGGTATACCTCTGCGGCGTAATGCTAACAGTTTCAAGTTTATACTTGTTCTAGCAAAAATTTAGGCATAAAAATGAAATCAATTATTCCCCGCGACAGAGTTAACGAAGTCAAAGTTGAAACAACGAGCAGTTGACAGTTATGGATATAATACTTAAAGCATCTATATCTACGACATACTCTAAATATGACAGTTCCAAAATGTTGCCTACGTTACATAATTCGACTATTCAGAAACGGATATGCAGTAACAAATGTGAACCCACCCTTCCCATGCATAAAATATACACACTAAATAATGTATAGGTAAATTAACCCGAACAGAGTTCAGATAAAGATGTGTTCAGACAAAATTTACCTGCACAATTTTTCTAAAAATTGCTTGCACACTATTCAGGTAAATCACATACAATTTTATTTTGTTTTTAGTTTGTAAACTTGAAGCAGAAAGCGTTCAGAAAAATTGAAAATCGAAAAAATTTGTGTAATTCAACTTTAGACGCGAAAAGTGTTTTCATAAGGCTTCGATAACTTTCTCCAACTGAGAACGAAATGAACCTTATTGGGAAAGTGGTGTTTCAAAATTTTTATATTCTAACCCTTTTTGAAAAACACTTTTTTTATAAAACGCATCGCTTAAAAATTTGAACCAATTTTGCTATGGGGCCCCTGAAATCAGTACATTTGTTAGGGTACCAAAGCATATACTACCATGCTGGAACGTCAAAACGAGACACGCGTTGATAACTTAACAAGGAGGCTCGTTAATGTGCGGCTGCACATGATGTTCCGACCCGACCGGCCTACATTTTTGACTTAATTGTCAACCAAATGAAGAAATAACAAAAATAGATGTTTAGTTTAAAACAACCGTTACACAACCCATCTACTAATTGAATTACCTAATGCAATGCCTTCTTACAGCGTCAATGAGATCTGACCTTAAAGAGACTACAAGACAAAAAAACAACAAAACAAACAAAGCAAAAACGAAAATTTCACGGCAAAAACTGAATATCTAACTTTAAAACAACGTCAAAATGCAGTCAGATAAAACCTTAAATACTCAAATTTAATTTTTCCCATTTATACACCGGGTGGAAAATTTTATTAATGAGACTAAGTAACAAGTCAACAAAGAGAACGATCAATGAGGCGAAATTCAAAAATTAATCAACATTTTTTAAACCAAGAAATTTCAAAAGTCTTGAAAATCATTAGCTTTTAACTAAGGATCCATGATAAATAACTAAGAAGTTAATACAAAACCAAATGGCATTGTCTTGGGGTAGTTTAGGACTTAGAAACGAGCCAAAGAAAAACTTAAAAAATTAGAAACGTTTTGCGAAAACACAAACTATTGCTGCCATTAAAATCATTAGCTATTATCTGAATATTATGTTTTTTTAATTCAATTCCTCTTTCTACAAATTCAGCTGCAGGAATTATACTGAGAGAAAAAATAAATTTTTTTGGGCCACATTTGGAAACCATCGGGATCTGTTACTACGCGATTGTTCTGAAAGAAGAGAAAAAGAGGCGCAAAAATGACCACTCAAAAAACGTTTATAAAAACGCATAATGTAAAACAAAAAAAGCATCGGTGACAAATAATATTAGTAGAGATGTTATTTTTTGGAATACAAGAAATTGGATGTGACCTCTCATTGATGAAAATAAGTTACAATTTGACGAAAAGAACAACAAAAACTAAAATGTTTGTCCTAAACTTTAAAACTAAAGGCTATAAACTGACTAACTGATTCTGCTAACATCATTTATTCAATCCTCAATTACAAGCTTAAGAGACTTGTCAGCAATTTACGGCTACCTAAAGAACAAAAACAGGCAAAAACAGCAATTACAAGAAAAAAAATTGAGCGAGAAAAGTGTCGAAGGCATTAGAAAATGAACTTTTCACTAAAACTTTTATATGTTCAAATAAATTTTTAACAGCAATGGGATTTCTCTTTTTAATCAATACAGTTTCAAAAAATCAAATATGAAGGAATACATTAGAACCATGAAATTTTTGAGAAAAAATTGTAGCATCAACGCCATTAATTTCACTAGCTTTCAACGCAATCCATTAAATACGCTAATTGATGCCTCCATGCGACAACAAATTTGTTTGCAAATCATATTTGGTCAATAAGATCTTACAACAAGTTATTGAAGATGAAAACAACGACAAAGACAGGCAACAGCCAAAAATTCATTAGAAATGTGCCAGAAGAAAGTGTCGAAGCAATTTAAATCATGAGTTCTTCTCTGAAAACTTTATTTATGATCCGTTGAACGTCATTCCTAAACCAATAGGAACCATCAGTTTTAGGAGAATGTGATAAGGTTTCAAAAGCATCCAAAAATAAGAAAAAGTAACCGAAAAATTTGAAAAATAGTGGCATTGAAGATTTAAAACTAATAGGTAGAAGATGAAAACGCTAACCAGATAAAATTTGGCTGCACTAGAAATAAAAATAACCATGCAAGTACTAAGACTGACAAACAGTCCACAAAAAATGTTTAGGATCGGTTAATGTTCAAAAAAAAATTCGAAAAATTGTTTTTCCAAACTTAACAGCCATTTAACACAAAAACTTTTAACGGAGGCCAGTAACTACGCTCAGAAATAAAACGATGGCAGTATAAAGATGTTTGTCATGCACAGATAATCAATAAGAGATCACAATAAGTCTCAACACTATGTAAACAACAACAAAAGTGGGCGAAAACCAAAATTCAGTAGAAAAGTGCGAGAAGAAAATTTCAAAGCCATTTAGACCATTAGTTTTTCTCTCTATCTGTGATCCTCTGAATGTCTTTTCCAAGCCCATGGATTTTTTTAAAAAAAATTTGAATTCTTGTGTTATTGAAGTCATATAATCAATGGTTAGAAGATAAAACAACCAACAAAAATTATTTTCAGTTGAAAGTAAGTGGATTCTGTCAATACAGTTCACAAAAATTTAAAGATTGGTCAATGTTCAAAAAAATTTTCGAAAAATTATTTTTAAATTCTTAACAGCCATTAATCTCAATAAATTTCACGGAAGTCGGATAATGTGTATAATATTCGGATAATGTGATAAGACTTCAAAAGTAACCAATAATACGAAAATATCCAACTTTTTTTTTAGTTTTGAATTCTTGTGTTATTGAAGTCATATAATCAATAGTTAGAGGATAAAACTGCCAACAATATTTATTTTCGTTTCAATAGAAAGCAAGTGGGTTCTGTCCATACTGAGATTGACCAATAGTTCACAAAATTTTAAAGATTGGTTAATGTTCAAAAAAATTATCGAAAAATTATTTTTAAATTCTTAACAGCCAGTAATCTCAATAAATTTCATCGGAATTCAATAAATACGCTCAAATAAGCTTCAAAAAGATTATGGGGATGTTTGCTATGCATAGGTGATAAATAAGACATCACAACAAGTCTTATGACTATGAAAACGGCAACAAAATAAGGCAAAAACCAAAAATTCACTAAAGATGTGCGAGAAGAAAAGGTCGAAGCCATTTGAAACCATAGACTTTTCTCTGAAAAACTTATCTGTGATCCACTGAAAGTCTTCTTTAAGCCAATAGAGCTGTCAATTTTAGTATAATGTGACGAGATTCAAAAAGTAACCAATAATACGGAAATATTCAAAAAAATTTTAAAACTTTTCAAAATCTTGTATCATTGAAATCATATTACTAAAAGTTAGAAGATAAAACCGCTAACTAGATCAAATTTCTTTACAGTAGGACGGAAGAGGGTGCTTTCATCACAGAGAATGACATACAGTTCACGATAATAAGTTTATGATTGGTTAGTATTCGAAAAAATTTTCGAAAATTTATTTTTAAGTTCTTAAAGTCTTAACAGCCATTAGCTGTCCATTCAAAGCACTAGATATGCTCGCTTAAATCTCAATACGGAATTTACTGCACTGTCAGTCACTGAGTTCATGCCATTAGACTCCAAAAATTAGTAAAACCTCAAAAATAAATTCAAAATTTCATTTAAAATTACGAAAACTCAGAGTCGAATTTAGAAAAAAAACATGAGGAGTTCCTTGAAAACGATTTTTTTGTTCATCGGGCTTCATTTGACTGTAAAGAAAGTTTGTCATTAACGGAACCTCGATATGAAAAGTGACTTGTCTCTAGGTGACTTAAAAAAACGAAATTAGAAAAGGAAATTATAAAAGTTTAATAAAAAAGAGCTCTCAGATAGATTTCGAATATTTTTGATTTTGAAGCTCCCTATGAGACCAGAACTAATCTTTTTTATCGCCTTTAGCCTATTAGGAACACAAAATTGGTTCATTTTTTGGCAAGATATTTAATTTTGAAATACTATTTTTATAGAAAATATCTTAATTTGAAGAAAAATCACACTAAAAGTGATCAAATGTCCCGTGTTCACACAAAAGTTCAATCCTCGATAACTCCTCGAAAAAAAAAGAAAATCAATAAAAACATTTTTAATGAGGAATTCTACGCTGGACCAGCTTTTTAATGATACCACTCACATTTCTCTGCGATGAATATATCGATCGGCCAAAATAGACTGAAGAAAAAAAACCCTTTTGAGTATATAGTTCCTCCGTAAGTTCCGACGATTCCTTAAGTTAAAAAATCGAAAAAAACGAATGACACCGGAGAAGAAAATGAAAGGTCTTTCGATCTTTTTTTCCAACCAAAACAGAACATACTAGTGATTTTCTTTTGTTTTAAAAACGCGAATTTCTAAGCTAGGGTAGTTAACTTTGAGTGAGTGGCTTCAATTGCGCTTAACGTGGACACGAACAGTTTTATTTGTTACAATGCTCAGATAGTAATTCGAAAAAAGTACTTGTGGTGACTGCAGGCTGTCTTGAGCTGAAAAATCACACATAAACTATTTGAAGATTTTTTTTGTTCACTTTCTTCATGATGGATAGATGATTGACCTAAATAATTTTTCTGGATGTGTCAATTTTATTGATTTGTTCATGCGGCTTCAAGGGTACGCTGTTTTTCTAACTTTCTAAAAGTTTTTCCAAGGGCATTAGTGTTGTCGTTTCAACCAATGTACCAATGTTTCCTTAGTTATCCTCCCTTCAGGGAAATATCCGCCTGCTCCTTGTGGCTACACTTCAGTACAGATGTCTTACGAAATTTTTATGCATAGTTGTACTAATGGTGCTGCAGTACTTGATTGGCATCTTTTCAGAGATGGTCTTTTCAGAGGGGAGCTGATCATGTTATCAGAGTTCTTGTGATCGTTTTCTCCAACTTCTTTGTCGCTGTCGAACAGACCGAATAAAAACGGTCACTTTAGGAAATAATCGTCTATAATGCGTTTCAACCAAAAGTTTTAGAAAACGATTGATTGTGATAGCTTTTTTTAAGGAAAATTTTGCAAGTTTGAAAACAAAGATACCGATAATTTCGCACGTTTAAAAACAAACGTACGGAATCTAACAAAATGATAATTTCAAATCTAAGAAACCAAAAGTACTGAAAAAAGTTACGTTTAAAACTGACATTACCCACGGTTCATTGGGATAAAAAGAAGAAAAAACCAATGACATTGAATATGAAGGTCTTTCGTTCTTTTTGTCAACTAAGACATAACATACTTGTGATTTTCGTTTGCTATAAAAACGGCAATTTCTAAGCTAGTGTAGTTAATTTTGACTGCGTGTCTTCAGTAGTGCTTAACGTGGACACGGGACAGGTTCATTTGTTACAATGCTCAGAGAGTAGTTCGACAAAAGAATATTTGGTGGCTGCAGGCTGTCTTGTGCTTAAAAATCACAGATAATCTGTTTGAAGATTTAGTTTATTGTTCACTTTCTTCATGATTGATAGATGATTGACTCAAATAATTTTTCTCGATGTGTCAAATTTATTGATTTGTTCATGCTGCTTCAAGGGTACGCGCTTTTTCTAACTTTCTAAAAGTTTTTCCAAGGGCTTTATTGTTGTCGTTTCAACCAATGTACCAATGTTTCCTTGGTTACCCTCCCTTCAGGGGAATATCCGCCTGCTCCTTGTGGCTACACTTCAGTAAGGATGTCTTACGAAATTTTTATGTGTAGTTCTACTAATGGTGCTGCAGTACTTGATTGGCATCTTTTCAGAGACGGTCTTTTCAGAGAGGAGCTGATCATGTTATCAGAGTTTTTGTGATCGTTTTCTCCAACTTCTTTGTCGCTGTCTAACAGACCTAATAAAGACGGTCACTTTAGGAAATAATCGTCTATAATGCTTTTCAAACAAAAATTTTAGAAAACGATTGATTGTGATAGTTTTTTTAAGGACACCTTTTGCAAATTTGAAAACAAAGATACCAATAATTTCACACGTTTAAAACCAAACGTACGGAATCTAACAAACTGATAATTTCAAATCTAAGAAAACAAACGTAATGAAAAAAGTTACGTTTAAAACTGACATTACCCATGGTTCCATGGGTTAAAAAGTAAAAAAAACAATGATATTGAAGAAGAAAACGGAAGGTCTTTCGTTCTTTTTGTCCATCTAAGACATAACATACTTGTGATTTTCGTTTGCTTTAAAAACGGCGATTTCTAACCTAGTATAGATAATTTTGACTTCGTGTCTTCAAAACCGCTTAACCTGGACACGGGACAGGTTCATTTGTTACAATGCTCAGAGAGTAGTTCGACAAAAGTATATTCGGTGGCTGCAGGCTGTCTTGTGCTGAAAAATCACACACAATCTGTTTGAAGATTTAGTTTCTTGTTCACTTTTTTCATGATTGATAGATGATTGACTTAAATAATTTTTCTCGATGTGTCAACTTTATTGATTTGTTCTTGCGGCTTTAAGGGTACGCTGTTTTTCTAAACATTTAGAAGTTTTTCTAAAGGCTTTAGTGTTGTCGTTTCAACCAATGTACCAATGTTTCCTTAGTTATCCTCCATTCAGGGAAATATCCGCCTGCTCCTTGTGGCTACACTTCAGTACGGATGGGTTACGAAATTTTAATGCATAGTTGTACTAATGGTGCTGCAGTACTTGATTGGCATCTTTTCAGAGAGGGTCTTTTCAGAGAGGAGCTGATCATGTTATCAGAGTTTTTGTGATCGTTTTCTCCAACTTCTTTGTCGCTGTCTAACAGACCTAATAAAGACGGTCACTTTAGGAAATAATCGTCTATAATGCTTTTCAAACAAAAATTTTAGAAAACGATTGATTGTGATAGTTTTTTTAAGGACACCTTTTGCAAATTTGAAAACAAAGATACCAATAATTTCACACGTTTAAAACCAAACGTACGGAATCTGACAAACTGATAATTTCAAATCTAAGAAAACAAACGTAATGAAAAAAGTTACGTTTAAAACTGACATTACCCATGGTTCCATGGGTTAAAAAGTAAAAAAAAACCAATGATATTGAAGAAGAAAACGGAAGGTCTTTCGTTCTTTTTGTCCATCTAAGACATAACATACTTGTGATTTTCGTTTGCTTTAAAAACGGCGATTTCTAAGCTAGTATAGATAATTTTGACTTCGTGTCTTCAAAACCGCTTAACCTGGACACGGGACAGGTTCATTTGTTACAATGCTCAGAGAGTAGTTCGACAAAAGTATATTCGGTGGCTGCAGGCTGTCTTGTGCTGAAAAATCACACACAATCTGTTTGAAGATTTAGTTTCTTGTTCACTTTTTTCATGATTGATAGATGATTGACTTAAATAATTTTTCTCGATGTGTCAACTTTATTGATTTGTTCTTGCGGCTTTAAGAGTACGCTGTTTTTCTAAACATTTAGAAGTTTTTCTAAAGGCTTTAGTGTTGTCGTTTCAACCAATGTACCAATGTTTCCTTAGTTATCCTCCATTCAGGGAAAAATCCGCCTGCTCCTTGTGGCTACACTTCAGTACGGATGGGTTACGAAATTTTAATGCATAGTTGTACTAATGGTGCTGCAGTACTTGATTGGCATCTTTTCAGAGAGGGTCTTTTCAGAGAGGAGCTGATGATGTTATCAGAGTTTTTGTGATCTTTTTCTCTAACTTCTTTGTCGCTGTCGAACAGACCGAATGAAGACGGTCACTTTAGGAAATAATCGTATATAATGCTTTTCAACCGAAAATTTTAGAAAACTATTGATTGTGATAGTTTTTTTAAGGAAACCTTTTGCAAATTTGAAACAAAAACATACCAGTAATTTCGCACGTTTAAAACCAAAGTTACGGAATCTAACAAACTGTAAATTTCTAATATAAGAAACCAAACGTACTGAGCAAAGTTACGTTTAAAATCGACCTTACCGACGGTTCCTTAGGTTAAAAAGTAAAAAAAAAAGCAATGGCACAGAAGAAAAAAAACGGAAGGTCTTTCCTTCCTATTGTACAACTAAAACAGAACATACTGGTGATTATCTTTTGCTTTAGAAACGGCGATTTCTAAGCTAGTGTAGTTAAGTTTGGTTGCGTGGCTTAAATTGCGCTTACCGTGGACACGGGACAGGTTCATTTGTTACAATGCTCAGATAGTGGTTCGACAAAAGTATGATTGGTGGCTGCAGGCTGTCTTGTGCTGACAAATCATACCTAATCTGTTTGAAGATTTATTTGTTTTGTTCACTTTCTTCATGATTGATAGATGATTGATTTAAATAAATTTTCTGGATGTGTAAACTTTATTGATTTGTTCTTGCGGCTTCAAGGGAACCGTGTTTTTCTAAACAGTTCTCTAAAGTTTCCCTTAGGGCTTTAGTGTTGTCGTTTCAACCAATGCACCAATATTCCCTTAGTTATCATCCTTTCAGGGAAATATCCGACTGCTCTTTGTGGCTACATTTCAGTACGGATGTCTTACGAGTTTTTTATCTATAGTTGTACTAATGGTGCTGCAGTACTTGATTGGCATCTTTTCAGAGAGGGGCTTTTCAGAGAGGAGCTGATCATGTTATCAGGGTTTTTCTGATCTTTTTCTCCAACATCTCTGTCGCTGTTGCATTATCCCAGTTTTCCCTCTCGTTCTCACTATTTTCCATTGATCGTGAAATAGACTTCCCAGGTTGCCCGAACTTGGAAAACTTGGTAAGATAATTATTAACGGTCCGTTTCGTAGCTAGTCCCATATAGTCAATGATCCGCACAGTACAACGTTCCAAATTAAATGCACACGGATTTGAGTCTCATGACAATTCTGTTCTGAATCATAATGAGTTCATTATGATTTTCACTCTGGACAGCGTTTTGATCATGGCACTTTATTTACATTTCATTGTAAAATTTTGAACTCAGTATGAACATAATGAACTTCACTTCTTTATTTTTATAGGGCTTTCTGATTTTTTGTCTGTTTTTCAACTGCTCAGAATAAAAAATCATCACCAAAGGGTACAAGATAAAGACTAAAAAAATTGCAAAAATTAACCTGCCAAAAATATGGGTAATTAAAAGGAGCACACGAAAACATTAAGACTATCAACTACTGTAGTAACTACTATAATAAAGTTAGTTGCAGTTCACATTTACGGTACACTTTCAACAATTCCTCAGCTTTAAAGTTACAGTTCAAATTCATAATTTCCCCGAATTTCAACACAATTCGTCGAGCCACATTCAACACTTCCACTCTTTCACTGACAATTATTGCCTGCTATGCTGAATTATCAACTGACGTTTCCTTTTCCATAATAAACTCTCAAGTTGGGACACGTCTTCTTGGCACACTCTGAACAGTTTCCATTGTCACCGTTACCCTATCTCTGACCAGATACTGTATCACCTGCAACCATCTTGCATGCGGTAAATTCCCATCGTCAACACAGAAGTTCCACAGAACCAACAGATATTGAAAAAATAAAAAAAACAACTAAAAATTTTGCAAACATATTTTTTTTTCAAAAAATTATATAATTAAAAATATGTATGATATATAACTGCACACATTTATAAAACATTTTGAGAGAGAAAGCGATAAGTGTTTGTGCAAGTTCATGTATGTATGTATATATAATACATACATCAAAGTACACATACATATAAGCAAAAAATGCTATGTATGACCCGCAGATTGCTCTTAGAACCACATTAGATCGCTAAGAATACCCCTCAGATTTCTCAGGGGACCTATCTAGATTGCTCAGAGGATACCTTAGAATGATCAGAGGACCCACCTAAATTGTTCAGATGACACCTTAGATTGGTCATAGAGCCACTCCAGACTGCTAAGAGGACCTGTTCAGACGATTCATTGGGTTGCTCACAGGAACACCCTAGATTTCTCAGCGTAACCCCAATAATTGTATTGTTCTATAGCAAGTTATTGTGTAAATTAATAGCACTTGCGCCTGAGGGTGAGTGAAAAATATATGACCACTACGCTGGAACGAACAGAAAAGTTCCAAATATTATATCCAATATCTTTTACCAATCTACTAATCTGTTACTGTCTGCAATCTAAACTAATCTGCGTTCACTTGTGATCCTTACTCAACGTCGTGTCCATGCCCCTCCCCACACCATCAAGCCAATACCTCTCCCCCCGAATTATGTGCAATTTTTGAAAAATTAATTAACTAACGTATTTGAAGTTAGACAAACGCATTATTTTCAATTAAAGGATTCATGAGTGGGGGCGTAAGAAAAGAAAAGACACATTCGGAATTTACATACGTGGACCACTGACTTTCAGCGACGTTCAGTCACGACAAAGTAAGAAGAGCTAAAGTGAATTGATCTTACGCTTCTTCTAACAAATTTTCATTGCTCTGCTCAATATGGATTGTAGGAAGCGTTTTTTCGTATAATTGTTTAATAAGATTTGATAAAACATAGTGCACTCGCCACTTCTTCCGATTTTTGTGGCGTTCTCGAGTTGACATTTCTAATTGATCAGCCCATACAAGCTGCTTTTTTGTGAAGCCATTTTTATAAGCTGAGAGCCTGAACCGATAAAATGAAACAATAGCATCCCGGGTCGAGGTTTTTTGGTGAATTTTCGTAAGAAATGCGGTGAATGCGGTGAATTTTCGTAGGAAATGCAGTGATTGCGCTGAATGCGGTGAAAAAATATAATTCACCGGTTTTCACCGCATTTCTTACAAAAATTCACTGCATAGACTATTATGGCAAATTAATGTAAGAAATGCGGTGATTGTGGTGAATGCGGTGAAAAAAAAATAATTCACCACATTTCACCACTTTTCTTACAAAAATTCGACGCGAAATTCACCGCATTTCTTACAAAAATTCACCGCATATGATTTCCAAAAGTTACTCATTCTGATTTAAATTCACAAGAAATTGCTAAGCTGTAAGTGACAGTTGGCGCAGTGGACTGAGAAGTTGAAGGCATGCAGGAGGTCATAGGTTCGAACGCGTCTGGGGAAGCTTCTTTTTTTGTAAGAATACTGAGAACGCGATGAAAATAAATAATTCACCGCGATTCACTGCATTAACCGCAAAAAGATGTAAGAAATACGCGGTGAAAATAATTTTTTTTTCAGCGCATTTCACCGCATTTCTTACGAAGATTCACCGCTAAACCTTGACTCGGGATGTGTGTGGGACAGAGGTCATTAAATGGGTTGACGTACCCCATGTTTTTAAATATCAATGAACTTCTTGAATCAGAATGCTAAGAAAAGTTGTTATTTGACCTCCTAAATGAGTACTATGACACCTGCTATTGTAATATGGCACCACTGTTCCCCAGATTGTTTTAGGACAAGCCTATTATGCTCAGAGGACTGCAACAGATTGCTCAGAACAACCCTACACCATTGAATGCCCAGAAGACCTCCTCTAGATTGCTCATAGGATCACCTTAGATTGCTCAAAGGACCCCTCTGATTGTTCAGGGGACATCCCTAGATTCCTCAGAGGAGTCCCTAGAAAAATCTGAGGGCCCCGTAATTGCCTAGAGGAGCAGCTAGATCGCTCATAGGACCACCCTATATTGCTAGGAGGACCCTCTAGATTGCTCAGGGGACCCCCGAAATTGCTCAAAGGACCCCCTACATTGCTCAGAGGAGCACCTCGGATTGCTCATAGGATGAACTTAGATTGGGCGTTGGACCCCATAGATTGCACAGAGGAGCCTTTATATTGATTACAGGACTCCCCGGAATGCTCATAGGACTACCACAGATTAAGCAAAGGAGCCCTCTAGATTGCTCAGAGGACCCCTAAGAGGAACCCAGATATTCAGAGGACCCCCTAGTTTGTTCAGAGGACCCACAAAAATGCGTAGAGGACCCCAGTAGATTGCCCGGAGGAACCCCTAGATCGCTATGGGGAGACCCTAGATTGCGCAGAGGACCCCTCGGATTGCTCATAGAATCAACCTAATTTGGTCAGAGGACCCCCAGATTGCTCAGAGAATCAGCCTAGATTTTTCAGAGGACCCCTCAATTCGCTGAGAGGGACCCTAGATTGCTCAGAGGAGCCACTAAATTGCGTAGAGGACCCTCCTAGATTTTACAGAGGACCCTAAGATTGCCCGGAGGACCCCCTAAATTTCTCAGAGGAATCCCTAGGTCGCTATGAGGAGGCCCTAGATTTCGAGGAGGAACCCTCAGATTGCTCATAGAATCTACCTTAATTGCTCAGAAGACTCCCAGATTGCTCAGAGGACCCCATACATTGATCAGAGGAACCCTTAGAATGCTATGAGGAGACACTAAATTGCTCAGAAGACCCCTCATATTGCTCATAGAATCAGCCTAGATTGCTTAGAAGACCCCTAAGATTCCACTGAGGAGACCTCGGATTGCTCACAGGCTGACCTATATTTCTCAGAGGACCACCACTCATCCCCCCGATTTATGTGCCAAGCCGTTTTTTCTTATTTATTTCCAATAACGTCTTTAAAGATGAACAAACGCGGCCTTTTCAATTCAATTGACCGGGGGAGTGAAAACAGAAAAAAATACAATCGGATTTTAAAAATGCGGACAACCAACTTTGTTCAACCTACGACTAACTACCAAAAACAAAAACAAAAAGATCATGCGCTTCAGTTAAAACTTTTTAAAATTGATCTGCTCATTTATTTCTGATCTTTTTTATTGAAGATAATGAAAAACAAAAACCCAAAATACATTGTAATTTCACAAAAAAATGGAAACTGGATTTGAGCTGAACATAATAATGCACAATCGAGATCACTTGGGCCACAATGAGTCAAAACCGAATCCTTCCTCTACTATTGGGATATGATTATTCAGTACTGATTTATTCTGGCACTTGGGTCTCGGCCTTAACTAAAATTAAAAGAATTAACGAATTAACGAACAACTTATAAATGATGCAGTTTTGTCCACTCGTAATAGGCGTAGAATAAACTTATCTAACTTGCAGAATGAGTCTCATTCGCTTTGTTATATACGACACTGTGGGATATTTAGGTTCAATAAATTCTGATCAGTATGTTGTTTCCATTGAAGCCGAAGAGACCAACTGAATATGAGTAACTCAATGCCGCTACTCTTGTTCAGTTGATCCAGCATCACCAGAGTCTATCTTCGAATACTACCCAGGTTGAGGTGCCATCCGGAAGTGACCTCTTATCAGACCGTACCAGAGGAAAGTAACATCAGGTCATCCCAGACCAAAGTGTCCACTGATGAAATTGAAGTGCGCTCAATGCACCGTGTGCGCTCAAAGTTGTCTCCGATCAGACCTGACCAGACGGAAATGACCTCTGATCAGACCAAACCCAGACCATTGTCCAGACGATTGTGCGCTCAAAATTACTTCTGATCAGACTGTTGTGCGCTCAAAAGTTGCTCCTGATCAGACTCAATTGCACTTGAAATAGTCTGATCAGATGTCACTTCCGTCTGGCACGTCAACCTGGGTAGCTTAATATCTTTGATGTAGATGTAGCTATAAGCTCCAGTATGAGTATACACAGTAATGCTCCTAAACATTGTGTATTGTGTACGTTGTTATGACTCCGGGCATGAGAACGAAAAACAAAACACTGGTTTTTGGAGAACGGAACAAACTTGGTGGATACAATTAGAGGAATAATTAAGTTTGACAGATGAAGTACCTTTAAACTTTAATGAGTCTACAATCGGTGTGTGACAATAGCACTATGATTGTTTTGAGCAAATCAAGGAATAGACTTTGCACTCATCTTAATCTTCAAATCCTTTTCATTGATCATAATGATATATTTCAAAATGTCATTCGTATTCAAACTGTTGTTTTTAGCTCAGCTATTCACATTAAATACCCAAGTTCCGGTTGAGAATGCTCTTGAGTCTATGATCCACAATGGAAGTACTTTGCACAATAGAGTGCTCAATCATATTATTAATGGGAAAAATGTGCGAATGCGATCATTTTTTGCAACAATATCTGAATTTAGAGGAGTAAGCTACTGCGGTGCAGCTATCATCCAACGAAGATGGGCAGTTACTGCAGCATCTTGCGTCATAGGAAGAGCACGTTAGTTTTTATGTCATTCGTTTGTCATTCAACGTATCTTCTCCATTATTCCCCCTTCCCCCCTAGTCGAGACCTGGAATTATGAAAAGACCGTCCTCGACAGATTTAAGGTATGAAAAGACTGTCCTCGACAAATATTGGGTATAAAAAGATTTTGTCTGGACCTAATGTGATGTCCTGGACTTTGGATGGAACTAAAACAACCGCCGTAGAATTTGGCTGGAACTAAAATATACGTCCTGGAATTTGGCTGGACAATAAAAGTGTTCTGGAATTTGGCTAGACAATAAAGGTGTTCTGGAATTGGCTGGACAATAAATTATGTCCTGGAATTACGCTCGCGACCGTTATAATGACTTGTTTTCAATTTCCGTCAAATGTAAGTACATGTAGCGCAATTGGTTAAGCATTGGGTAAGATTGGAGAAGGCCACGAGAGCGAACCCAGTTGTTGTCGGAACCTTTTAGTTTGCCTCATTTTCGCGTATGAAAAGAATTTGGCTGGACTTATGACAAGAATTAGCCTCGAATTTAACTAGCGACCTCGACCGTGCAATTTAATTCAATATTTACCCCCCTACCTGGAGTTAATAGGTCTTTTCATAAATTCCAGGTCTCGACTAGGGCCCCCTTATTGCATCATATTCACCCCATTATCCCCCCAAAGTACAAAGACCAAATGTAGCTCATCCTAGGAATTCGTCAAAGGCTATGCACTGTTCTCAATATCATGTTAGGATCATATTTGATTCTTAGTAATCATAAAAGAAGATAAGAGCCGTGCCAAAAATAATCTAAAAGAGGCTAATGGAAAAAGTGAGTATTTTTGGATACCCGTACCTAACTTTCAGAGTAATTCAGTACTGAACCAGGAAGTTTTTCAGAAACAATTCAGTATTGATTCAGAGTCTGTTCATGTCACATTTGGCTCCGATATTCTCTGATTCAGACTCTGATTCAGACTTTGAATCAGACTCTGAATCAGACTCTGATTTTTTTTCTGATTCAGACTCTGAATCAGACTCTGAATTAGACTCTGAATCAGAGTCTGATTTTTCTCTGAATTAGGGTAAGTTCATAACTATGTTCATGAGCCAAGCCAGGTTTTACCATTGCTTTTGCTCTCAGGTCTTTAAAAATACAAATTCATACAATACCTGTAGAAATTGAAGAAACTTACATAATAGGTTGTCGGAAATTTTCTCATGTCAAGTTAAAACTCACTTTTTGAGATTTTCCAGTATGCTTTGTGTGGTTTAAACCCTCCTCCTTTTTCATTCCGAGCTGGGGACCGGCAGTGCCGGAGTTACTGAAAATAACTATAGGAAGACTGGTATAGCATGGTAAAAAAAACCAAGCTTGTAAAGTTTTCCAAAACAAACTTCTTTAAATAATGAGAACTTTTTTTCAAATAATCACATTCTGGCCATTTTTTGCAGATTCACAGTTCACATAGGCCATACAACTGGTTCTAAAACAAAAAAGCCGGAAAATTGCAATATTTCACATTACCAATAACGCCTATTTTTAAAAATGATTATAGAGAAATTTGCAACTTCTTTAAATAATGACAACATTTTTCAAATAAACGTATTCTGGCTATTTATTTTGCAGATTTATAGTTCTCATAGCCCATACAACTGTTTCTAAACCAAAAATCCTGGAAAATTGCAATATTTCACGATAGCATTGAAACCTATTTTAAAACTGATTACAGAGAAAATTGCTATTTCTGCAAATAATGACCACTTTTTATCAAACAAACTTATTCTGAGCACGTCTTTTGCAGATTAACAGTTCTTATAGCCAATTCAAACGCTCCTAAATCAAACATCCCGGAAAACTGCAACATTTCACAAGACCACTAAAAGCTATTTTAAAATTTCTGATAGAGAAAATTGGAATGTGGCCAATGAAATGTGGCCAATACTTTACAAAAGACAATTTCATTGCAGACTCTAACAATCTCTAACTCAATGAAAGAAGTTCTGAGCCCCGCTGAATTTTATACAAAATAACTACTTTAATTTTCTCCCTCAATTATTATCATTACCTCTGTTAGTCATCTCCTTTTAGTAAAAGAATGGACCTATGCGAGCAAGAATGGACCTTTGCGAGCAAGAAATATTACCAAAAGGGGACTACGGTATTACTGTTCAATGTAGTTTTTGGGCGAAAAAATAACAAAAATAGCGAAGCAAACAAAAAAAATTAATTTGTATTAAATGACAAATCTGGTAATTTTGCTTAGAAGGTACAATCTTTATGATAAATAGCCAATAACTACCTACTGCCTATCTGCTGCCCTTACTATGTGACACTTCCTTCATCATTAAGTCAAATCAATTTCAATGAAAGAGGTTCTGAGCCCCGCTGACTTTTATACAAAATAACTACTTTAATTTTCTCTCTCAATTATTATCATTTACTCTGTTGGTCATCTCCTTTTAGTAAAAGAATTGACCTATGCGAGCAAGAAAAGTTCCAAATTACCAAAAGGGGACTATGGTATTACAGTTCGATGTAGTTTTTGGGCAAAATAATAACAAAAATAGCGAAGCAAACAAAAAAATTATCAGTAGTAAATGACAAATCTGGTAATTCTGCTTAGAAGGTACAAGCTTTATGATAAATAGCCAATAGCTACCTACTGCCTATCTGCTGCCCTTACTATGTGACAGTTCCTCCGTCATTGAGTCAAATCAATTTCAATGAAAGAGATTCTGAGCTCCAAAAGTTTTCTCAGTTTTAATATTTTTCCACAAAAAAATTTTTCAAAAGCGAACAATTGCAAAAAAAGCGTTCAAATACGGGTTAATTAACCGATGGAAAGTTTTTTGTTTGTTTTCAGAGCTGGGAGTACTTTCTGATTTTCATTCTGATTCAGAGCAAATTCAGAATTGCATTCTGAATTTTCTTCTGATACAGAGGAATTCAGAGGACATAGATTCTGAATTTTGCTCTGATTCAGAGAGGTTTCAGAATCAATACAGAAACTGTTCTGAAAACGTTCTGAATCAGTACTGAAAGTTAATATTGTTCTGAAAATGTTCTGATTCAGTTCTGATGCCGATTGAATGGAAGGTACGGTTAGTGTTCGCAACTCAAATCAGAGAGGAAAATCAAATCATGATTCAAGCTTGTTCGAGACTGTTTCAGGATTTGATTTCTAGAAAATAGTAACCCTAGTTTAGAAATTTTTGGTTTTTAAACATAGGAAATCGTCGGTATCGTCGTTTTTCTTCGAGCCAAAAACGACAAAATTTCCAATAACGTTTTCGTTTTGAACGTAAGACAGATTCAGTATCGCCGTTTTTAAACGTCAGAGAGATTTAGTATCGTAGTTTTTAAACTTAAGTCAGATTCGGTATCCTTTAGAGAAACATCAGTACTTTTAATGCTCCGGTTCTGACAAGCAGATTAGTCCAGCGGAGCGAAAAATGAAAACTATGGGCACAGGGATTGTTGAAACGCAGCCAACCGTCAAACTCTTTGCTTGCAAACTACAAGAAAGTATGTCGATACTCAGTGAATGAGAATTAATCAATAGAATTCATCAAAGTTTAACAAGTATGTTACAGTTTTGAATTCAAAATTAACCAAGATTTTTATACTTATTCATTTATTTTGGCAAATGAGCTTAAAATAATTTTCAACGAGTTTGCACATTTTTTGGAATTTTTTTCTAAAACGAATGCTTGAAATTCCTGCAAAAACCCCTATCATAACCTCTGACCTCATGATATATAGAAAAAAAAACAAATTTTCCAATGGAAAAAACGACAATTTCCTACGTCTGAAACCGAACATACCAAGGATCTCTTGCGTCTAAATACCGAACATACTGAATGTTCTAAAACCGAAAATAACAAATCTCTGTTGCGTCCATAAATGACCATACCGAGTCCTTCTTACGTTTGAAATCGACGATACTGTACAAACCGAACATACCAAAGCTTTCTTATGTTTGAACCCAAAGATACCGAAGATTTCTTAAAAGATTTTTGTCGTTTCTGTTCGGCCTTTTCAAACCGAGAAATCTTGTTGAAATTTTTGACCGTGAAACCCAATTGAAATCAAAATGAAAAAAATTCAACCCGCAGAACTGAATCCCATTGACATCTTAAAAAACAGTTTTTGAAGATCAAGACAGCTGTTCAATCTTTGTTACGTAATTTTGGTTGGCACCTAGAATCCCATTGCCCGTTTGGCTCGCTCTTTTTGGAGTTTACGGAAATGTCATCAACAGTAATTAAAGAAGGTTTTTACTGGTGGGCTGCAGTCCATGAATGCGCTCTTTTATATCTGAGACACTTGAGAACGAGTCTAGTGACTTCCCTATAGTCTTGCTGATGTGTTGTGCATAAATGATACCATAAGTCTTTTTTGCCGACTACAGAAAACAATTTATTAGCATATTTTTATTATTGATAATAATTTTATTGTCATCAATATTATCATTTTCACTATTTTTAATATTATTATTATTATTATTATTATTATTATTATTATTATTATTATTATTATTATTATTATTATTATTATTATTATTATTATTATTATTATTATTATGATTATTATTATTGTTATTAGTAATATTATTATTTTTATTAGTACTATTTTTATTAGTATTATTATTATATTTATCAATTTTATTCGTTTCTTTGTTAATAATATTATTATTGTTGCGACCCCACTTTAGTGGGGAGGGTGGAACAATATACTCAAATTTGCTTTTCTTGTTCAGTCATTTTTTGCCGATCGATATATAATCATCGTAGAGATTTGTGAGTGGTATCATTAAAAACCATGTAAATCCTACAATATGGAATTAAAAGGATTTTTTAAAATTTGTTTTGTACTGGGGCTATCGAGGTTTATATTTTTGTGAATAATCGACAGTTTTTAGGTCACATTTTCCGTAATTTTTGCTACAATTTGGCTCAATTTTGCTAATATAATTTAAAAGAAATTCAAATTTTCATTTGTGTTATTGTTACCGTTAGAGATAGAAAATCGTTGCTAAATTGTTTGAATGCTGATTTTTCTGGCCAAAATTTTGATAACATTTTCAAAATTCAGACATTTTCGTCAGAAATTTCACAAAATATGCCTTTTGGTCCACATTATTTATGTGTGCCAAAATTGGAGACCTAGAAACCGCTGACACAACCTCCCTAAACTCCCAAAAAGAGTGAGCTAGTTGAAATTTGGCATCCTATAAAAGTCTTCTGGAATTAAAAGTTTTCGTTTCTTTTTTGCAAACTTAACTCGATAATTATACAAAATACAGCACTGTTTTTCCAGTTTTTGAAAAAATTCAATCAACAATTGATCTAATTCTTAAACATTTGAAAAAGTTGCGTGAATAGTCGAACGGGCAAAAATCAGGGATAGGTTTGATGTCACCATGGATTCTTAAAATAAAAAATTTTAAATTTTTTTGGCGCTGCCTTTTCAAAGAATATTTTGCTTTTTTAAATGTTGATTACTGACAAAATTTTCAATTGACGGCTCCATTAATGACAACTCTTTTTTACGTAATCATCCGGCCAAATGTAGATATGGTTAGAGGACCTTGGTGTTTCTTTGGCTTCAAAGTTGAGTTTTAGTAAACTTTAACTGATTTTTTGTGTTTTGCCCTCAATTGTTATTATTTTAGTGGTCTGATTACAAATTTGAACAAATCAAAGATCCAAATGACTTATTCAAGAGGTTGGGTCTTGAAATGCTTTGCTCTAAACTGCTTTGGGTTGTTGTCTTATGTCTCTTATGCCATTGCATATAATTGTTTTAGGAAATGTTCATTGATTTTTTGTACTTGTCAAAGTTTTAATACCTTATGTCTGTCAATTTCAGTAAATATAGGTCAAACATTCCTTCTTATAAGATTTTAATTCTAAAAACTAAATAATTTTTGTGGGGACTTATTTTGAAAAAAAAACGGCTTCTTGGTTTTGGTACTACCGCGTCTTCATACAATTTTGTGATTTTTCTGCATAATTGCCCATTTTTTGTTTCTTTGTAAATTGTCAGATAACTTAACAATATAGGTGGAAAAATTATTGGGATAAGTTGGATATCGTCATGGCAAATCAGGGATAGGTTTGTTATTATAATGGTTTCTTAAAATCAGAGACTTTTAATTTTTAATTTGCTGTTGCCTTTTTGTCAAAATATTTTGCTTTTGTTTTTTCACAGTTAATTACTGACAAAAGCTTTCATTCACGGCTCCATTACTGAAGCTCCCATTTATATAAAAGTCAGGCCGAATGTAGATTTAGCTTTTTTCCGAGAGCCTAAGGGTTTTTATGGCTTTGAGGAAAAGTATTAATAAACTTTAACTGAATTCTTGTGTTTTGCCTTCAATTGTCATTATTTGTGCGGTCTTATTACTAAGTCTAACCATTCAAAGACACAAATGACTTCCTCAAAAGGTGAATGTGAACCCTTACCATGTATTCTATTGTTACCTAATGTCTCTTATGTCATTGAATGTATTTGTTTTAAGAAATTTTCAGTGAGTTTTTGAACTGGTCAATTTTTTTATAATATTTCGGTCATTATTTTGCTTATTCTTTGTAAAAAAAGATCAAACTTTCTTTCCTATAGAATGTAAACCAATTTTGTGGCGGCTTTTTTTCAACAGAACGTTTCCTTTTGGTACTACGAGTTTTCATACAATTTTTTTAAGCATTATTGCCCAATCTTTCTGTTGATTTTGTTTCGTTGGTTGATTGTCACATTACTTAACAATCTAATTGAGGACAAATTTTGAAAGATTTTTAACGGAACATATTTATTGTTTTCATAACATATGGTTTTAAGGGCTGCGACAATGTTCTCTTGCAGAATTTGGTAAAGTTTTTAACTCTTGCCCTCTATTTGTTGTTGATGATTGTAGTCGCATGCCAATTATTGGGTAATTAGGGGTGTAAATGGCAAACTAGAGATATATAAATGAACTTAACGACTTATATCAGTATATAGTTTTTGGATTTATTGATTTTCAATATAATATTCTTCAAAAAGTTTAAGTATTCTTGTATCCCTTTTTTGTTCTGATTTTCGTCTTTTCTAGTATCTTACAAATTGTATCTTTTTGCAATTTCAGCGTCATTATTGTGAGATCTTGTTAATTTTTCTGTTGAACCAATCAAAAAATATTCCGATGGTTAATTTTTCTGATTAAACGACTGATGTCTTTAGGAATTAGTCAGTTTGTTTCAGAAGAAATTTGTGATATTTAGATGTTTTTCATTTTTTGTGGCTTTTTGTTGTCGTTTTCGGATAGTCGTTTTAGAAAAAGACTTAATCATTTTTAAAAAAGACGCAAATAAAGATTTAGTTTTCTCGCGGTTATTATTTTTAAAAATTAATGGCTTTAACACTGTGGTTTCGTAAATTTTTTGGTAATTTTTTTTTAGTTCTGCTTGTATTTACTGTTATTTTATGGTCTTATGATTTAGTCTCACTAAAAACAGAGATGTTTATTTAGTTATTTGCTAAATAGAGTTTTCTAAATAAGCTGTCTACTCTCTTAGTCAAAAGATTATGTTGGCCATGATTTTTGAAATTATTTGTTTTTTTCAGAAGACAATGTCTTTCTGAGCTTTTCAAATCTTATTTCTGTTAACTGGCAGTTCAGTATCTCTACAGACGAGTCACATCCTTTGTTTTAAAACTGAAATTTGCTCTTTGTAACAGTTTTGTTCTGCTGAATTGGTCTCCGTTCTTGGTACAACGAGCTTTCTTAAAATATTAGTCATTTTTACATATTCGCACTTTTTTTTTATAGGTTTATGGTTTCTTTCACAGTATCGCAAAATTGGAGGCCGTCTGGCAATTTGAAATAAGCGCAATCAATAATTGTTTTTGTTCTTTGTAAACAGCTAATGTTTAATTGGCTGGGACACCGTTTTTGAGAAAAATTTGAATTTTTGCTGTTATTATTATTATTATTACTATTATTGTTATGATTTTTATTTTTATTATTATTATTATTATTATTATTATTATTATTATTATTATTCTTATTACTATTATTATTTTAATTATCATCATTATTATTATTAGTATTATTATTTTATTATTATTATTATTATTATTATTATTATTATTATTTTTAATATTATTGATATTATTACTATTATTATTATTATTATTATTATTATTATTATTATTATTATTATTATTATTATTATTATCATTATTTGTATTATTATTATCATTATTATTATTAGTTTTATTACTGTTATTATTGTTGATGTTATTATTATTATTGTTATTATTTTTATTTATTTGTTATTATTATTTTTATTATTATTAATTTTATTGTTATTTTTAGTATTATTATTATTATTAATATTATTAATATTATTATTATTTTTATTATTACTATTATTATTTTAATTATCATTATTATTATTATTAGTATTATTATTTTATTATTATTATTATTATTATTATTATTATTATTATTATTAATATTATTAATATTATTACTATTATTATTATTATTATTATTATTATTATTATTATTATTATTTTTTTTTATTATTATTATTATTATTATTATTATTATTATTATTCTTGTTGTTGTGTCTGCCAAACATCGTGTGTGGCTAGAGCTATGTTGAGTTAGCAGAGGCAGTAAAAAGACTAGCGCGATAAGAATTAACTTTTCGGTTTAGACTTTCTTGTTCTTGCTAAAGACACCATGTGCGCTTAGCTATTGCGCTCCAAACGGAGCTCGATAATAACGACTGGTACAACCAGGTAACAACAAATGAACAATGCGCTAGATACGTACTTACAACTGTGAATCAGGTAATATAATAACATATGAAGTTTTATAAGACTTTATGATAATACGTTTGGATGCTTGGTTGCTGTGTGAGCCAGACGCTCACCAAATTCCCCCCCCGGCTGGGGGATGGCTAGCAGTAAGTGTTGTGCTAGGCATCTTCGTTTGAGGCAATTTCCCCTGTGAAGTGTTCATCTGTGTCCCGTGCGGGATTTGATATCGGGGGTGAGCAGTCCATAGGAGTCGGCTGTGGAGTATCGAATGTCCGATTGGGAACAGAGTGTATGGAGGCTGTATGGAATGAGTGGCTGGAGTGTTGTGAGTCTGAGGATAGGATTACAATGTCCTGTCCGAACGATGAGCAGTTTGGGTTTACGGTTAGGGTCGGAGTTGGTTGGGGTTCGTCCGAGGTCTCCACTAGGTCAATGATTGTGGTCTCTTGTGAGGCAGTTGCTTGGGAATATTGGCAATTGTTTGTTCTACAATAAGTTTCTTTACTGTAGCTTCTGCTTGCGATTTGCGTATGTTGCGCAGTTGGGGTGACTTGGCTATGATGGAGTGGAGGACACTGTGCTCCTAGAGGGCGTGGTCATCATGAAGTCTGCCGCTGAAGAGGATGCTGCTATGATGAAAGGAGTTGTGTCGCCTGGGAGTGCTCGTGGAAGATGCGTGTCGTCTTCTTCCGTTGTAGTTCGTTGCGGTCAATTGGGCTTTGGCTTATGTTGAAGATTCTGCTTTGTTTTAGGGCGGCAATTTTTGCTTTTGTGAGCTTTGTATTGGCAGTTTTCCTGGCTGCTGACACTGTGGCCTTCTTACGGTTCGAGATGCGTTTCCCCTTTGGGGCTGAACTTTGGGATTTTCTCTTGGTCAGTTTTTTGGGTAATGCTGATGGGCGTGTCCTCGTTGTGATTGGCGAGGTGTTTATTGAAGAATTTGCTGCTAGGGATGCTGGCTCGTTATCTTCAATTGGTGCTGAAGTGCCCTGTTGTTGGCTTGTTGTGGTTATTGGTGCTGATGAGGGTCCCGGAGCATCGTGGGGGATGGTTGTCTTCTGGTGCTCGCTTGTGGTCTGCTTCTCCATTCGGCTGCTTTGGCTGCTTGGGCCTTTTCTGCTAAACAGAACTTTTGTATTTTTGTTTGTTCCTATTATATTCTCCTACAGTTTTGCATGCGACGAAGTTTATGCGTCGGAGTTTTGGTTCGGGTGGTTTTGAACGTTTTTCGGAGGAGATGGCAATGTCGCTGTCACGGATTACAGTGTTTTTCGTTATGTGTATCGATAGTAATGGTGTGTGTATAGTCTACAATTGTTCCATCAGGGATTATTGACCAGAGGGGTTTTAGAGTTCCTCTGGGTTCGGGGTTTTTTCTTCTGATGGTTTTGCGTGCTAGGTTACGACGTGTTTGGTCAATTATATTTCTTTATCGCCTATTTGAAACTTAAATCTAGACGGAATTATTGTACCCTTTTGGGCTGGTCTGAGGGGGATGTCCTCTGAGTCTGATGATTCTGGAGATTTTGAGTCATCGGAAGAGTTGTCCCGTCGGGAAGGTTCTTCTGGCTTCTACTGGAAATCCAGGTGGACTTCGGAATTTGTGTCGCGGTCCCAGATTGCTGCTGACGTTGGGGTTGGGTTCTGGAGTGGTCGTTTGTCAAGGTAGAAGAATTTTTAATTATTGTATGTTAAATTGTATCAGTTGAAGGTTAGATAGTTCCGTGCGTTTGGGTCTACCGAAGTGGGCTTGGAATGGTGGTATTTCCGTGACCCGATTGGGTATTAGTCTTAATGATTCGATTATTTCTGATATTTTTTCGGCTATTGTTGAATTGTCGCAAATTGTTTCGATATTCATAGATGCAATTCTTCGTTTAATTGTTTGTATCTGGCGTTCCACCGCAATTATTATTATTATTATTATTATTTTTATTATTATTTATTATTATTGTTATTATTATTATTATTATTATTATTATTATTATTATTATTATTATTATTATTATTATCATTATTGTTATTATTATTATTATTATTATTATTATTATTATTATTATTATTATTATTATTATTATTATTATTATCAATATTGTTATTATTATTGTTATTATTATTGTTATTATTATTATTATTGTTATTATTATTATAATTATTATTTATTATTATTGTTATTATTATTATTATTATTATTATTATCATTATTGTTATTATTATTATTATTATTATTATTATTATTATTATTATTATTATTATTATTATTATTATTATTATTATTATTATTATTATTATTATCAATATTGTTATTATTATTGTTATTATTATTGTTATTATTATTATTATTATTTTTATTATTATTTATTATTATTGTTATTATTATTATTATTATTATTATTATTATCATTATTGTTATTATTATTATTATTATTATTATTATTATTATTATCAATATTGTTATTATTATTGTTATTATTATTGTTATTATTATTATTATTATTATTATTATTATTATTATTATTATTATTATTATTATTATTATTATTATTATTATTATTATTATTATTATTATTATTATTATTATTATTATTGTTATTATTATTATTATTATTATTATTATTATTACTATTTTTATTATTATTCTTATTACTTCTATTCCTATTATTATTGTTATTATTAGTATCATTATTTTTTTATTATTATTAATATTATAACAATTAATACTATTAATATTATTATTGTTATTATTACAGTTATTATTGATTAAAAACCGTTGTTTTTGATTAGTTTTTTTTCAGCTCACACAATTGTTCTGGGATTTAACAGATTCAGTGCTTATAGGGAACGGAGGAATAACCCGAAGACTCGCTTTGTCCAACAGGTGTTCTTTCACGACGGGTTCGTTTCTTCGTATTTGTGATCAACTAGCCGAAAGTTCAGATAACTGGAAACAAAATTTAATGAAAACAATTGCTAGAATTAGTCAAAAATGCGAAAAATTAATTTTAAATCCAAACTACTCCCCGCGAGGTATATGGAAAACATGATC
This sequence comes from Convolutriloba macropyga, assembly GCF_964194025.1. Classification (NCBI taxonomy): domain Eukaryota; kingdom Metazoa; phylum Xenacoelomorpha; order Acoela; family Convolutidae; genus Convolutriloba; species Convolutriloba macropyga. The sequence continues at coordinate 31,171,370 of NC_134477.1, forward strand.
TTCAATTGACCATAAATATTTCCGTGGTTGTTCAATTGGCTAATATCGAAAATGCGAAGAACAGCTCAATAAGTTAACAGTCACCTAGGACGTAGGTTTAATGTTAAGCAAACATACTAATTCATGCTAAATGCATCTTTTCAGATTTGTGAACACGGCAGAATATAGAAACAACATCGCCCTGCTCAAATTCAGAAATGTTGCCGATGACCACAAACATCAGTATTGGGTGGAAAAATACACGTTCTTGGGTGCATATCATTACGCCGCAGAGGTATACCCAAATAGTCACGTGCAAATTTGCCCGATCTCCGTATCTTTTGTTCGTTTTTCCTATGTTGATACATTGAAGTTGCAACAATATTGCGAAAAATAGATACTTTAACAAAAACAGGCAAAACTGAAGGGAATTGCGCAACCTGTGTTCGCAGAAGTGTCAAAATTTTAACCGCTAATTTGAGATACAAGATTTGTATGGTATTCTTCGCGCACTATGTATCACGAATCTGATCGATTTATGTATCTCTTTTTCGCAGGCAACGTAACTCAATTTCTTACTATAATCCGCAATTAAGCCTAATTCAATGCGCACTTTTGAGCATGTAAAAGTGGTTATTAAAACTTTATTATGATATTTAGTGAATAAGGGCGAACAAACACACGCAAGCAGATACACATACAAGCGAACATCTGCATAAGTAAACGCACCCACACATACACATACAAATACACACACACACACACACACAAAGACCTTATTTTGTGCCAGAGATTTTTCAGAAAAAAATCGGTTCCTGTGGCGCTGGGATGTACACCATATAAGTCAAAAAATAGATTCGGCAAGTGAAAATAGATTCGGCCAGTCCCACATTAAAATCGCCCAAAGCCTTTGAGCGATGATTTTTTTTCAGAAAAAGTCAGTTTTTGTGGCGCTGCGACGTACATCTTAATATTTGTTGCCATTCAACTTAAAATTAAATTGCTTTGTTTTTAAAGCTGTTTGTAATTAATACTCTTGTACCTAACTGCAATTGCGTTTCAGAACTGTGCCAGTATAAATGCCTAAGAAGGATGGGCTCACAGTTGTTACTGCATATCAATTTTCTCATTAGCCGAGTTGTGTACCTTTTGCCAAATTTTCGGAACTGTCATAGTTAGAATATGTCATAGATATAGATGCTATAATTATTATATCCCTAATTGGCAACTGCTCGTTTTTTCAACTTTGACGTCGTTAACTCTGTCGCATGGAATAATTGATTTCAATTTTTTGCCTAAGTTTTGCTACCACAAAGATAAACTTGGAACTGTTAGCATTGCACCGCTGAGGTATAACAAAATCGTCACAGGCAAGTCTCCCGATCTATTATCTATGTTCGTTTTTCCTATGTTAATACATTTAAAACGCAACAATATTGCGAAAAATAGATACTTACCCGAAAACAGAGAAAAGCGAAATGCTCAACCCGTGTTTGAGAGAGTGTTTCAAAGTTTAGAGATACAAGCTATGAATCTTATTTTTGCCCGCTATGTATTGCGAATCTGCTCGATTTATAAATCTCTTTTTCGCACGTAGGTAACTCTGTATAGCGCTGATTTGTTATAATTTTCGCACTGAAATCCACAATTCAGCCTAATTTAATGTTCATTTTTTAATTGATAGCAGTTAAGTGATTAAATGTGGCTTACAGGTTAAAAATATACCATATAGTAATCAAACTTATCAAAATGATTTTTTTATGTGAGTTGTAGGTCGGGAAGGGGAATTGGCATTACCTAAAGTCATTTTTAGGGATTTTTCAGAAAATTTGACAAATAAAAATGAATTCTGAAAAATACCTTTTCTTTTCAGGGTAATGGAAAAAAATAGCATCAGCTCATACACTTGATTGTCGGTTCCTTACTTCTTCATGGTTTTTCAGGCTTTTAATTCTACTCAGGTATCATTGTTTTGAGATAATTTTACTAAAATTTGACAATTAAAATAAATTCCGAAGAATTCCTTAGTTTCAAAATTCTTTTCTCCAGGGTTGAATTTGCGATTTCATCAAAATACTATCATATATGAAAATTGTTTCAACTAATGGCGATAGTTTGCAATGTAGCAACTTATTAACTCTTCTTCTTTGTATATAACATGATGATATTGGACAAAGAAAATTCGGTAAAAAAATCACATGTGAAATGATTACTTTTTCTCTTGCTAAAATTGATTTAATGAGTGATTTGCCTTTGAATTGAGCAAATGAATTGTTGAATTGGGGTTCTTCAATATTTTTTTTTATTTATTTACATGTTCACAGTTGTCTTGCATTTTTTCTGAAAAACTCCTTACTTCTGCGTCCTGTTTTGAATGTCTATTTTATTTTTCTGAAAAATCCCTCCATTGCTTGGCCACCTTTTCGCATTTTTACAGGTTTACAATGGTATACTTTCTTAATCAATATTTTTTGCTCCTAATTAAATGTTTTAAGGTGTCTAATAAATTTTTCTGAAAATTCTGCTCTATCTCCCTCTCTCTCTCTCTCTCTATCTCTCTCTCTCTCTCTCTCTCTCTCTCTCTCTCTCTCTCTCTCTCTCTCTCTCTCTCTCTGACTCTCTCTCCTTCTCTCTCTCTCTCTCTCTCTCTCTCTCTCTCTCTCTCTCTCTCTCTCTCTCTTTCTCTTTCTTTCGACCTCTCTGTAAATAAATCTCATCAATATTCAATTCAGAAGCGAAGCAGATACTTACAAATGCACTTTTTCAATGACAGTTTATAAACAATAACAGTTCAACACAAACATTACAATGGCAGTTTTATTTGATAATGTGGTATTAAATTTTTAATAAAAAACTTAGGTCCTTCTTTGTTTGCCCGTGAGTTTTCATTCCCTTTGGAATGTCTTAAAGATTCTGTCTTTGTGGTGTTTCTGCTGCAAAATTACTGGAAAAAAAGGGTGTATATCTTATTTGAAATGACTTTCACTAAAAAAACAACAAAAACCAAAATTCAAAGCAAATATATTTTGTTGCGTCATTTATTCTATCTTTAAATCACTGTAGGAGCTTCAAACTTCTTTTGCTGGCTCAATCAATAAAGCTGTAAACTACTTTTTCATGCCCAAGAGCGCGCATTTGATTAGGCTCAATTGCAAACTACAGATAAACTTTTTCAGATACCTAAAATGAGTGAAAACGTGCTACAGGACTTGTCACCTATTTTACAATTTTCAAGTATCTCAATTGCGCAAAAATGGCGTAACCCCTCTTGGCGTAAAAGTAAGATACACAGCTTGTCTCCTAATTTCGTTCAATTTATGTATCTATTTTTAGCGTGATTTTTACCAAGGCGGAAGTTTTGGGGTATACCTCTGCGTCGTAAATATAAAGGAGTTCGTTTTGCGCATTTTCCAGCTTAATTTCCAACTGCTTCCTCCCTCCCCTCCGGCGGTTTATATTTCATTACCGCGCATATATGAGGTTTGTGTGTGTTCAGTATGTGCGTTCGCGTGTGTGCATGTGTGTGTGTGTGTGTGTGTGTGTGTGTGTGTGCGTGTGCGCGTTTGCTTCTGTTTGTTTGTGTACCACCTTTCTGAATGTGCTAAAATCTTATTATCGCTGATCTTTCTTTTTTATACTCCGTGAATGTAAGTTGTAATAGCTATTTCAAATTTTATTGGGGGCACATAACAATTGATTTGCGTGATTGGAGAGCAGAGTTAGTTCAATCCTCCTCTGCTAAGCAATCATTTTTCTTGTGATATTTTCAATTTAGGCCTCGCTCCAATCTGCTTTCAAATACAATCCACTGGTTCAACAGTTTGGGAAGGAAACTTAAGTACATCAAAAAAGTTAGTCTGATGATAGTAAGAATTTCAAACTAGGCTTAAACCAAACTAATTCTAAAACAATTGTCGAATCCATTTGGTATATGATGGCCAGTCCTATAATTTTTCCTTCAATTGATTGCCAAACAACTAATTCCCTATAAAATGACTTCAAATTTTGCAGATTTGTAAAGAACTGCTCGAGTAATTCGCACAAAAATATCAGTTGTTTATTGTTTTAAGTTTAGGCCGGAACTGTTGTTTTCAATTTAATCAGATAGTTATTAAGTTTAGGAAACCAAAACCCTATTCTAAAATTATTTCTTAGTGGATTTAATTTGACTGCATTTTACCTAAATATTTCGTGTTTAGCAGTGTTTTTCATGAAAAATTACATAGACTGTTTAGAAGTTAGTTTCAAATTGGTTTTTCGAAAAAGCTCTTTAAATTTAGCGACCAAGGCTTCATTCTCTTTTTTAATTTAGAATCCTTGCCTTCGTTATCATATGTGAAATATGTAGAGCTGGTAAATTTTCTGGAGACAGTTTTTTCAAATTAAAAAGTGTATCACAATTCTGTTGAAAATTTTCACTATATTGCACATAAGTTTTTTAGAGGCTCCGTGATCTGTCAAACAAACAAGAATGTCTGATGTATTTTATGATATTTAAAGACGTTTAAAATGAAAATGACGAACTGGATGCAGCTTTAACAATCGAACTAATTTTGCTTGCTGCCTGAATTTCCAAAATTCGGGCTCAATTCCAACATTAAGAATATTTGTTCCAGCTCATTGAACTAATTCATTGAAGCATATTTTTTTACTGCAGTAGGATGAAAGGAGAGTTGTTCGCTATTAACTTTTGAAATATTTTAATTCATGAGAACATTTCCACGTCGACAAAGATTAACAATACTGTTTCAGTTTGCTGTATATCGTTTTAAAAACAACCATTTGAGGGATCATAAGATTTTATTTATTTCATTAACAGATAGACAAACACATCAAAATGTTCTCATTCAGCATGCTTCATTTTGCTCTGAACTAGCATAATAAAAGTTGCCCGTACCTTGATTGAGGTCAAAACAAAGAGTCCAAGACAAAACAATTATACTTCAAAAAGTATTTGATCCAGTATAACTGAAATAGTTTGATCTAATTTTGCTACCTGTTTTCTACTTTTTCTGCCTGTGTTCTTGTTCAGAGTTTGAGAGTCTTTTCTTTCCTTGCATAATTACTATTTTTATGGCACGAGGATGGGCAACGCAAAACAATGTCCCATGCGAACATTTAATAATACCCCTGACGACACCAAAAACTAATCATGCAAGATCTTGCAAGATTTGACAAAAAAAATATAGCAAGATCTTGCAAGAAAAAGTTAGTGTTGCAAAAATAATGCAAGATTAACTTTTTCTGCCTGAAACAAGAAGGGTTCATGATTGAAAATGAAAATTCGAAAGAGAGAAATAAAATAACTGCAATAGAACACACACAATAAATAAAGTTAAGGTAAATTTCACTAAGGTAAAAGGCATTGATTTCCTGTTAAATATTTGCTGTCTCTGAATGTTTTTATCCCGCAAGATTAACTTTTGTTTCCGACTCGGGATGGCTAAGTTTTGCAGAAGAAAAATTGACCATTATCAATTTTTTATCGACATTTATTTAAGAAAACTTTTGCACTATTTCAGAACCCGGGCCGAGGAATTTGGCCAAAATTATGTAAGATCAGCGGCAACTAGCGTTGACGAGTCGGAAAATTCACCGCAATTTTCTTACATAATTTTGCGTTGAATGCGTTGAATTTAAAGACAAAAATTCAACGCATTCAGCGCAAAATTATGTAAGAAATGGCGGTGAATTTTCCAACTTGTCAACGCTAGTTGCCGCTGATCTTACATATTTAGCGTTGAATTTAGCGTAGATCTTACATATTTAGCGTTGAATTTAGCGTAGATCTTACATATTTTTGCGTTGAATTGTTGAATTTAGCGTTGATCTTGCAAAAAGCAACGCGTAGAATTCTGGGTATGGGACTCGAACCAATGACATCCTGTTTACTTGTCGCCTCTTCTACCATTGCGCCACCGTACCTTTGTTTCCTTATGAGCCGCAATCATTATAAAGCGTAGATCTTACATATTTTGCGTTGAATTTAGCGTAGATCTTACATATTTTGCGTTGATTTTAGCGTAGACCTTACATATTTTGCATTGAATTTAGCGTAGAACTTGCATATATTTCGTTGAATTTAGCCTAGATCTTACATAATTTCAACGTATTCAACGCATTTATCATGTGAGAAGTACTGGGAAAAAGTTAAAATTTTTTTTGAGTTTTGAAAAAAATTTTAATTCCTAAAATGGTCTGAAATTGATTTTGCACCGTAAGAGATCAAATGGTTATTTTTTTGCTGACTTCATTTTTCTCAATTGTGCAGTATAGGGGTCGAAACAGTAAAAAAATTAATTTTTCGAAAAAAAACTTGAAAAATTTGAAATCTTCAATTGATCTGAATTGGATTTTGCACTAAAAAAGAGCACTAAAAAGATTTTTTTTCTGACTTCTCGTTACTCACCTTTGTAGTATAGGGTTCGAAATAGTGAAAAAATTAACTTTTCGAAAAAAACACTTGAAAAAGTTTTGAAATCGTAAAATGGTCTGAAACGGATTTTGCACCATAAAAGAGCACCAAAAAAGTGATTGTTCTCACCTGTGCAGTATAGGGTCGAAACAGTTAAAAAATTAACTTTTTGAAAAAAAATTGAAAAATTTGAAATCGTAAAATGGTCTCGATTGGATTTTGCACTATAAAAGAGCACTAAAAAGTGGTTTTTTTGCTGACTTCACGTTTCTCACCTTTGCAGCATAGTGGTCGAAACATTGAAATTGATTTTTCGAAAAAAAATTTGGAAAAGTTTTGAAATCGTAAAATGGTCTCAAATGGATTTTGCTCTATAAAGGAGCACTAAAAAGTGGTTTTTTTGCTGACTTCGCTTTTCTGACCTGTGAAGTATCGGGGTCGAAACAGTGTGAAAAAATTGACTGTTTGAAAAAAAAACTTGAAAAACTTTTGAAATCATAAAGTGGTCTGAAATGGAAATCAACAAATTCAACCTTAATTTTGTAAGATCTAATCCAAAATTCTACGCAAAATATGTAAGATTGGTTTTGAAAGCGTTGAATTTATGTAAGATCTACGCTAAATTCAACGCTAAATATGTAAGATCTACGCCAAATTTCAACGCAAAATATGTAAGATTGGCGTTGAATTCGTTGAATTTGTGTAAGATCTACGCTAATTTCAACGCTAAATATGTAATATCTACGCTAAAAATTCAACGCTAAATATGTAAGATCTACGCCAAAATTCAAGGCAAAATTATGTAAGATTGGCGTTGAATGCGTTGAATATGAGTAAGATCTACGCTAAATTCAACGCTAAATGTGTACGATCTACGCTAAAGTTCAACGCTAAATGTGTAAGATCTACGCCAAAATTCAACGCAAAATTATGTAAGGTTGGCGTTGAATGCGTTGAATTTATGTAAGATCTACGCATAATTCAACGCTAAATATGTAAGATCTACGCTAAAATTCAGCGCTAAATATGTAAGATCTACGCTAAAATTCAACGCAAAATTATGTAAGATTGGCGTTGAATGCGTTGAATTTATGTAAGATCTACGCTATATTCAACGCTAAATATGTAAGATCTACGTTAAAATTCAACGCTAAATATGTAAGATCTACGCCAAATTTCAACGCAAAATATGTAAGATTGGCGTTGAATGCGTTGAATTTATGTAAGATCTACGCTAAATTCAACGCTAAATATGTAAGATCTACGCAAAAATTCGACGCTAAATATGTAAGATCTACGCCAAATTTTAACGCAAAGTATGTAAGATTGGCGTTGAATGCGTTGAATTTATGTAAGATCTACGCTAAATTCAACGCTAAATGTGTAAGATCTACGCTAAAATTCAACGCTAAATATGTAAGATCTACGCCAAAATTCAACGCAAAATTATGTAAGATTGGCGTAGAATGCGTTAAATTTATGTAAGATCTACGCTCAAGCGTAGATCTTACATAAGTTCAACGCATTCAACGCCAATCTTACATAATTTTGCGTTTTTTAGCGTTGACACCTCGGCCCGGGAAAGATATTTTTCAAAATTACTGTTAAAGGAGTTGAGTTGTTTAAAGAAATTTATCTAATAAGTCATGTCTGTTGATAGAAATTGTGAGCAAGAAAAAATATATTTTGGCTGGAAATGTTTTTTTCAGTGGCTCGAGTTCGTTTTCATTCCCTAACCTCATCGCATTTCGTTTATATTCTTTAGAACCCTCACCCAGCCTCAAAACCAGGTCACTAAGTTGTTTGCATGATGCTTTCAAGTACATCGTCTAGGTGAAAAACTCACCTTTTTTTAACAAAGATTTTTTTTACATTTGCAGCGCCACTCGGAGCAAAATCTTGGGAAATCTTGCATCAGCAGTTTTATGTTATTTTGCATTTTAAATTATTGCTATGAAAATTACTTAATTTTTGAGGGATGAAGATTATATGGAACTTGAATTAGAAGCGTATAGTTAAAACAGATTGTTTTTTGTGAGTGTTACAATTAAAATGTGACAAACACCCAGTGACAAACACCCATTAGTTTAGTCGCTCTAAATTTTGGACAATATAAATGTTCACAAAACTTTTTATATGCCCTAATTTTTCATGACCCGAAATTAAAAAGTGATTAATTCGAAATTAAGAGTGTTAAACAGAGATATGTCAAAGATAAGGGGGTAACAAAAATTGTCCCCCTGTATCTCTTTAAGATATATTCATCGGGCTATTATGAAATTTTGTTGGGATGTTCCACTAATGACTTTCAACATATAGTAGTGATGCCCGGCCGATTACATTTTTTCAATCTAAACCGTGAGCACCTAAAGGCTGCTGATTTGACAGTTTTTGATATAATAATTAGAGTGAAATATGATGGTTTAAGTAGGAAATAACTGTATTCGCAAAGCAGTCGCAATGGAGTTTGAGTGTAAATGGGGTGTAGTGGGTGATCTTGGGAAGAGCTTAAGAACTAAATTATTGATTTGGCTCATAAAAACTCGTTTTTTGCCGAAAATTAGAAATTTGTTAACAACTAAATTGAGACTGCTATTTTTCGAAAACTTCGAGTTTGATTGAGCTGAAAACTGGGGGATGGACTAATATGGTTACAAGAATTTCGAGTTTGAGGTCAGATTTCACCGCCCTAAGCCGCTAAGCCGCACGGAACTAGCGCATGAGAGTTCTGCGAGATGTATATTTTGTAAAGCTCGTGGAGAATTGTAATAACTTGATGATTTTTGGGGTTTTAGTGCAACTTTTCATGGGTTTTCTAATGGTAGAAACTTTAATTTCTGGATGCCACCGGAAGTCGGTGCTTCGGAATAACCTGAGTGCCGAAAACTATATGATAACATGAGACAGTCAGTTACAAGAAGATTTCAAAACTCGAACCTCTCGCAAAGGATAATGCTAGGACAAAAGGTTTCCTGGCAAGCAACTAGTAGGCACCTACAGTTTCTAAAAGATTGTAACCAGAGTGATTGTGATCCGTGAAACAAGAAATATGACATTTCTTGAAGTTTGTTCCCTTACAAATCATGTGCACCTGAAGGGCTCCTGTCATATTAAGGATTAGATTCTAAAAATTTCTGAGTAGGCGCAACTGTGGATGGTCTTTCTGTGACAACAATTCCTTTTGTCAGTTGGACTTCTGATCTTGGACGGCAGACCACTAATTGACCCCTAGAGGTCAAATTTTGGGCTTCTGCGAAAATTGGTCTTTCGGGCATGTTTAATTATAAGGAATTAAATGAAATGATTTAAAAAGAGGGAAAAAAATCAATTGTTCTTTTTTTAGAGTTGAGTGTAGTAATTTATCCAACACATGGTTTTCGACCGGGTTTGATTGCAGTTAGTGGATTTGATATCGGAAATGAAGCAATAAGAGCTTTTAAAAGCAACGTTGCTTTCTGCACTGAGCCAACAGTCATAATGCACATAAGCGGATTGGGTTTGTTTTAATACGAAGAGTCCGAAGATCGTTTACTTAGGATAAGGTGAAACTTGAATAATGACTGGTATTAGTTGAATGACAGAGCATAGTCTTGCAATGATTTGTTTGCAAAGTAAATAGAGCCCACCTACAGAATATGAAACTTTCCCAATGTCACTTGCAATGTTCACTTGAGAGGCTAAAGTTTGATTACTCAAGGTAAGAGCGTGTTGGTCGGGTCTACGACACACAGAGAGGTAAAGTTTTGGACAAATGAGAGTTTTATGTCTAAGCGAGCGAGTGAGCGAGCAACAGACGAGCGACAGAGAGAGAGAGAGAGAGAGAGAGAAAAAGAGTGAGAGAGAGAGAGAAGTTGGTTTGTTGGGGCTAAATTTGAGAAGCTGGGTTTAGAAGAAGGGAGGAGAGCGAAAAACTTAGAGAGATTAGTGAGACCTAACGTGTGAAAGTTGTAATTGCAAGACCAGTTCGGATATTTTGAAAAAGCATAGTACCAAGCTCTTGCTTAACCAGTTGCAATGGAGTTTGATTGTGAATGGGGTGTATTGGGTAATCTCTGGAAAAGCTTAGGAAGTAATTTATTTATTTGGCATATAAGAATGCGTTTTGCAGAAAAGTAGTTAACACCTAAATAGTGAGCGCAACTTCTCGAATAGTTTAAGTCTGTTTGACCTGAAAATTGGGGGATAGGCTATTTTGGGTATCAGAAATTTGAATTTGAGGTCAGATTTCACTCCCTTAATCCGCACGGAACTAGCGAACGACAGTTCTGCGGGACGTATTTTTTGCATTGCTCGTGGATAATTGGTAGTAGGTTTATTATTTTTTGAGGGTTAGTGTAACTTTTCTTGGGCTTTCTAATGGTAGAAGTGGGTGCGACCGGAAGTCGGTGCTTCGGGATAACGCGAGTGTGGAAAACGGAAAATTAACCTTTTTGAGCTGCCGAATGACTTTGAAATGATAATAGAATGATAACATGTGACAGTCAATGACAACAAGTACCCAACCCTGTCAATTTTGAAGAAATTGGATGTCCGGGTTTTAGCACTCATGGACCCTTAAAATAATTTAAAACCAGCACACTTCGCAAAGGATAATGCAAGGACAAAAGATTTTTGGCATGCAACTAGTAGGCACACAGTTTCTAAATATTTTTTTCCGGAATGATTGTTATCCCTGAAACAAGAGATATGACATTTTTTAAAATGTGCACCTGACATTTTAGACATGTGCACCTGAACAACTTGTGTCCTATTGAAAGTTAGCTTCTAAAAATTTTGTACTTCTGTGAAAAATTGGTCATTCGGGCATGTTTACTTACAAGGAATTGCATGAAATGGTTTAAGAATAGGGGAAAAAATCAATTGTTCTTAGTTTTAGGGTTGAGTGTAGTTATTTTTCCAACAGAAGGTTTTCGACCAGGCTTGATTGCAGTTAGTGGATTTGATATCGGAAATGAAGCGATAATAGCTTTCAAAAGCAAGGTTACTTTCTTTTTTTGAGCAAACAGTCATAATGCATATAAGCGGAGTGGGTTTGCGTACATAAGAGTCCAAGGATTTTTTACTTAGGAAAAGTTGAAATTCGAACAATGTTTAGTATTACTTGAATGACAGAGCATAGTCTTGCAAAGCTTTGTTTGCACAGTAAATAGAGCCCTCCTTCAGAATATGAAAACTTTCGAATGTAACTTGCAATGTTTACTTTAGAAATTAAGGCTTGGTTACTCAAGATAGAAGCGTGTTGGTTGAGTATATATTGAAGTGACACACAGATAGGTAGTTTTTTGGATAAATGAGAGTTTTTGCCTGAGGGAGAAAGCGAGCGAGCGACAGATGAGCGACAGACAGAGAGAGAGAGAGAGAGAGAGAGAGAGAGAGAGAAGAGAGAGAGAGAGAGATAGAGAGCAGTTGGTTTATTGAAGCCGAACTTTAGAAGCTGCGTTTAAAAGAAGAGAGAAGAGCGAGAAAACATGAGAGACTAGTGAGACTTAACTTCTGAAGGTTTTTATTGCAAGACCAGTTCAGATACTGTGAGTCATTTTTGGTTTGGTTCATTTGGGAAGTGAACCATGGATATTAGTATTATTATTCTAATTAGTATCTTAAACTGCCTTAAGTTCGTCTTTTTCATTGTGGTACAAGTAATCGTTTTGTTTCTGATATCCATATAACCGGAAATGATGTTACGGGCCTCATTTTGATTTAATTTATTATAAAGCAATCTAGTCTGCAACAACGTACACGAGTGGAGGAGTTGAAATAGCACAGTAACATGCGCTTGCTTAACCAAAGCAAAATTTTGGGTTTTTCTTTCATTTGATCGATCTTCTGGGCGAAAAATTCCCCCAGCTGTCAGCCTAATTAAAACTTCAGAAGACGACATTGGCGTTGCTGACCGGGCTTCCTTTCATTGTTACTTTTTGCAGTGTCTTATTTTTTGATTAGTTGGAGAGCATGCGATATTCTCCATCGTTATCTGCTGAGAGTACGCTCAGATTTGATTTACTTTTTCAATTAGGGCTACCAATAATTTGATTGTTAGGATATCAGTAAAGGATGAGTTTTCCTTAAGCATAAAACAAAAACTGGAGGATTGGCGTGAACATTTTCTGAGTTCTGGCTTGAAGATGGGATGGCGTAAGAAGAGATGACGAGATGATAAATTGTGCAGATGGGCCTGGAAAACAGTTATTGATTTACCAATAGGTGTTGGCGGTCGACTATAGAGACGCGAGAATGGACACTGAAAGAGACGCTGTACTATTTTAATATACGGTTGTCTGACAATCCACCTTTTCATGAGCGAAGCTTCAATTTGTTGAATAGGGGGAAACCGGAATTAAGGCGGAATTAATTGAAACCATTCATGCTCTGGATCGGAGAATGCGACAGCAATGTGCTCAGATGCAGGTAAAGGATACAATTAAAGCAGTTCTTAATTGGATGAATTTCGGCAACCCAGCAAAACTTTTTATGGATTTGTCATTTCGTCCGCCTGCGGTGTATCGAGAAAGAACAGTTTAGTAAAGAAATATTTGGAGAATTGGACGATAAAAGATATGCTGAGAGCGGCAGAAGAATACAAATACCAAGCTACTGTGATGATAAGAACTGGATCTGAGGACCAGTCTACGAAGGACATTTGTAGTTGTAACGTTAATTGAAATGACATGTGACCTTGAAATGATAATGGTATGAAAGCATGAGACAGGTAGTGACATGAAACATCCACCCGGTCAATTTTGACGAACTCGAATTTTTTCCATTTTCGGCACCGACGTCTCCCTAAAATAATTCAAACCACGAACAACTCGCAAAGGATAATGATAGGACAAAATTTTTTTGGCATGCAACTATTGGGCACCCTACAGTTTCAAAATTTCTTTTTTCCGGAATGATTGTGACCCCTTAAACTAGAGGTATGACATTATTTGAAAATTGTTCCCCTTCAAGACATGTGCACCTGAAGGACTCGTGTCTTATTAAAGGTTAGGTTCTAAAAAGTTGTGAGAAGGGGCAACTGTGAATAGTGTTTCTGTGACAATAATTCCTTATACCAGGTGGACCTCTCATCTTGGACGGCTGACCACTAATTAAACACTAGAGGTCAAAAGATGGGTATTTAGGAAAAGTGTTCTTGCGGTCATGTTTAATTACAAGGAATTTCATGAAATTGTTTGGAAATAGGAAAAAACAGTTGCCCTGAATTTTAGGGTTGACTGTAGTTATTTATCCAACACATGGTTTTCGACAAGGCCTAATTGCAGTTAGTTGACCTTACAAAACTTCAAAACGCAAACGACTCTCAACGTGTGTTGCTAGTGCAATGATTTTTGGCATACAACTTGTTGGAACTCTACAGTTTTCATATAATTTTATCCGAAGTGATTTTGATCCCTAACTCAGGAGATAATACCTTTTTCAATTTAGATTCACTATGGAACACCCACGAGACATGTGGGCCTGCAGTAATATTGTCCTATTAAGAGTTAGGTTGTAAAAAAATTGTGAGTATTCGCAACTGTGGATGGACTTTTTGTGCCACCAATTCGTTTCTATCAGGTTGACCTCTCATCTTGGATGGCTGACCCCTAGTTGACGCCTAGAGGTCAAACATTAAAGTTTTAGGACAATTGGTCCTTCGGTCAGTTATAATTACAATGAAATGAATGAAATGGTTTGAAAATAGAAAATAACAATTGCTCTTAGTTTCAGCATTGAGTTTTGTTATTTGTTCAACATATGATTTTGACCGGGATTGATCTCAAATAGTTGTTTTTCATATCGGAAAAAGTAATATAACGTTGCATTTTTTAATGAGCAAGCAGTCATTGAGATGTCAAGTTCATAATGCATACAAAGCGGAGTGGATTTGCCTAAATCGGAGTCCAAATGTCGTTTCTTTAAGATGAGGTGAAAATTGATCAATGGTTGGTACTACATGAACGACTGAGCATTTTCCAAAGAATTTTGCAAAGATTTTTGCACAGTAGGTAGGACCCTCCTACAAAATGTGACAGATTACGATTGTAACATGAAGCTTTTACATAAGAGACTTTGGTTTGTTTGCTTAAGATAGTAGCGTGTTGGTTGGGTATAAATTGAAGTGACACGCGGAGAGAGGAAGAATTGTGGACGTAGGTGAGATTTTCGCACTAGTGAGCGAGCGAGAGAGAGAGAGACAGAGAGAAAGAGCAGTTGGTTTAGTGGGGCTAAACTTGAGAAGCTGGAGTTAAAAGAAGGGAGGAGATCGTTAAACTTTGATAGATTAGTGAGACTTAACTTTTGAAGGTTGTAATTGCAAGGACAGTTTGGATACTGTGAGCGTTTTTTGATTTAGTTCATTTGGGAAGTGAACTGCAAATATTGTTATAATGATTTTAATTACTATTATAAATTGCCTTAAGTTTTTCTTTTCCATTGATGTGCAAGTATCATTTTTATCTTTGTTATCGTTATCCATATAACCAGATTTTATATTAGGGGCCTCATTGTGAAATAGCTTATTTCCAGGCAATCTAATATGCAACAGCGTACAAGAGTGCAAGAGGGAAAATAGTATAACAACAAAGTAGCGCTTGCTTCATCAATGCAAAGCCTTTGATTTATATTATTTGGTCGATCTTCTATGCGACGGATACTAGAAAAAAGTACCACTTGAAACCTTATGGGAAATGAGAAATTGGTCAAAGCCTTACCATAGCTTTAGCAGTTCTTTACCTTATTTGGCGGCCCTTTCTCTAATTTGAACCTATTCTGCTGAGGTCTTTAAAAATTTTCCGCTCAAAATCGACTGCTCAATCTGGTTGACGAAATCTGGTTTTTAGTCAGTCGAATTTTTAATATTTAAATTTTCCTTCTGGAGCGTATTTTTAGCTTGAAATCCAGAACTTCAAAAGACAAAATTGAAATTGGCAACATTTCTGGATGCGTCTTAGATAACTGACTTAGCTTTGAGCATCTCGCCCTCGCTCATTATCCCAATCTGCCGGGAAAAGTTGTGTTTGCTCCACGAGGGGCGTGAACCTTTAGGAGTCTGCGGAATGGGATCTGTGAGCAGACAAAGTTATGAGATCCGGAGTGATTATACCCAAGAAGCTATTTTCTTCGAAACTTCTTTTGCGGACACTTCTCGGCAAGAAATTGAATTTTGTCGTGAAGAAAACGTTTGCGTAGAAAGTGCTACAGATTTAGATGTGAGCATTTGTCATTATGATACTGGTTCTCCACTGTACACATTCGAAACCTGCAACAACACTTTGCGGCCGAAATGTCTATATGGCATTGCGAGTTTCTACAGAAATGTCTCTGAGCCGAATGGAAATCATCATTGCAATGATGGAAGTTTCTTCACGAGTATTGTTTATTTTCATGACTGGATTGTGAGAACTATCGCTAACAATTAAAGCAATTGAAAAAACTAATTCCTGGGTCGACTTAATAACTCAAAAAAAAAAAAGAAAACATTGAATTCCAAAATGTTACACACCTAAAAGTGTCAACAAAATGGCAATGTACAAGTTCTAAAATACATAAAACAATAAGAAAATATTTTATTTACAACGTTGGGAATACTAAAAACATAAAAATAAATATATTAGATAATAAGGAAATTAAAAACAATGAAAGCTTAAAAAAGGTCCCGCAACAGATCTCTGTATTCCAACGCCTTTGGGTCCTTCAGATATTCCTTGAAATAGAATTCTTTCAAAAAACCTTTGATGTTCTTAACATTATCGAGTTTTTGTCTTTGTTCATATGGAACTTCATTGTACAATTTCATGGCTTGCAGCATCAATGATTTATCGAGGAATTCAGAATTACTTTTCACAGCAGGATAAATTTTTCCCGTTCTCGCATTCTGGTTACAATTAGAAGTTTGCAATAAATTGTTGTTACTAAAAGCTGGCAATTGTTTCCTAATATATTTCAAGAAAAAAACCAAACATCGATATTTGAGAAGGAATTCAACAGGCATGATTCTGTTTTTTATTTTTAAATCAGTCGAGCGATCATACTTTTTTCTTTTGAAACACACTTTTATTCCCCAATTAAGTTGTTTTTCTAATGTTATCATGAGATTTTTTCTGATACCAACGAGCATAAGAGATGAGTATTGAATGTGACTTAAAACAAGAGCGTTCAATAGTGTTACTCTAGTTTTTATAGGAAAACAGTTCCTTATATCTTTCAAGATTTTGATGCTGCACGCCATTCTGGAGAGTATTCTTTTGATCTCTTCTTTAAAATTTAATTTGTTGTCTAATATTATTCCTAGATATTTTACCGACGAAGTTTCTTCTATGTTCACATTGTTAACATTTAGATAAGACGGAGTTCGTGCTTTTTTTGATGGAGCAAACACGATATATTCTGTCTTCTTATTGTTCATCATTAATTGATGTGATTGGAAGTAATAACATAGTTTTTCAATATTTTTTTCCAAATAACTTCTGGCTATATTTTCATTAGTATGAGAAGAATAGAGGAAAGTGTCATCGGCGTACTGGATTACTTGACAATTGTTATTATCAATAGCTCTATGAAGATCATTCACATAAATGTTGAACAATATTGGTCCTAATACTGTCCCTTGCGGCACTCCTCTGTTAAGTAAAATCCAGTCGGACTCATTTCCCGAGAAAACTACTTTTTGAGTTCTGTCTTTCAAATATAATCTAATCAATTGTGTAGATGTTCCGTCGAATCCTAAACATTTCAATTTTTCTATTAGTATTTCGTGTGAGATTGAGTCAAATGCTTTTGAGAGATCGAGGAATGCTCCACAAACAGTATTCTTTTTATCCATTTCGGTTCGTACATATTCCGTACATTGTAGTATGGCATCTGTTGTGGACACTTTTTTCCTATATCCAAATTGTTTAGGTGACAGCAAGTTATTTGAGATCAAATAGTCATTAATTTGGTTCCTTATAACTTGTTCAAAAATTTTTGCCAATGCGCCGGTATGGCTTCTGTTGTGGACACTTTTTTCCTATATCCAAATTGTTTAGGTGAATCCAAATTGTTCATAAATAGAGACTCAAAAATTTATGAAACTAAAACTTACTGTATAGCTGTCTGAGAAAAGTTCGTCATAAAATCATAATAAAATAAGATTTAAGTTTTAAATAATTGTTTTAAGAGTTATGAGGAAACCCTAAAAGCGATAAAATATAGCGTCAAAAAATTACTGAAAAGGGCTGAAAAAATATGAAATTAATATTTTTAAGCGATCCGATAGTTATCGGAAATTTGGAGTCCTCGAGCTTCATGAAATATTTTGCTTGGTTGAAAACAAAGGCAAAAATATCCAGTTTGTTCGTTTCAATATAAAAACTCGCTGTCCTAGAATTTTCCTTTTTGAAAAGTTGTAAACCTACCAATTTCTAACAACTGTTTTCATCAATGATTTTAAGGATCCATAGGAAGACTGTTTTAAACAACTTTTGATCCACTCGAGCTCTGACTTTTACTGCATCAGCGTTTCAGCTTTCTGCTGCGAAGTTGTTGGCAACAAACGCAAAACAATATGGCATTCTCATTATAAGACTGAATCCGATCAATTTTGACCGTGATTAGTTTATTTGACTATTCTGTTGACAATTTAGGAAAGAATTTAGTTGAATATGCTCAATATAAAAACTGACAATTCATAATGCTGTCTCTTAAACTGCCTTATCGAATCTGTTTAAGTTGTAACGAATGTGTCTTCTAGTACCCTTTTATGAGCAATAGAGACTCTAAGGTTTAAATTTGAACGCGTTCAGTATTACTGCATCTTAAAATTTTGTTCAAATCTAGTTCGACAATATCTTCAAAAAGTTTAAAGTATTAGAAAATTAGGAAATTTTTCCTCTTCCGTCAATTTTTGAACCCTTTGATATATATTACGAGCTACAAAATTGTAAGCGTCCACTGGTACCACCAACTGTTCGCTATAGTAACACCTGTGTGGTTTATACCTAGTCAAGATTTGTTATCAACATCGATAATTCTTCATAGATTGGTGCTTATAATTCTTAGTTCAAAAATGACATAATCAGAGCGAAAGTGAACATAAAAATATTAATTTACAACACAAAAAGCAAGGAACCGAGAAATCACGTGGAAATGATGAATAAAAGGTAATCGACAAGAGTATTTTCGATGAAAATCAGCGATGGAAAGACCACGAAGAATGGCAATCCCCCCTTCCAAAACGAGCACCCCGATCAACCCAAGAGGCATCGACCTTGTCATCTGAGTCTCGTACAGATAATGAAACGAGCCCTTCTGTTGAATCTTGGATCAGCAAAGCTGATATGGGAAACTTTCTTGACTATCGTAACAGAAGGCCAAAATCAAATCTAGTCTACGCCAGACCATTAAGGCATGTCAGAAGCGAAAATTAAGATGAATATCCTATCACCCCAATCATTTTTGATTGTTAGATTTTTTTCTAACGTTCTGGCTTGTAGGTTTAAATAGATTCCAGACAACCTCCAAAGAATAGGACAAAAGTTCGGCAACAACTTGAAGCAATCTGGAAATGCTCCTGAGAGAGTACATCCCAACTTTGATCGCCAGGAGGAATTGGAGCAAATTTGAATCCAAATTTGAATCAAATTTAAATCCAAAAGTTTGCATCCAAGTAACGAATGTGTCTTCTAGTACCCTTTTATGAGCAATAGAGACTCTAAGGTTTAAATTTGAACGCGTTCAGTATAACTGTATCTTAAATTTTTGTTCAAATCTAGTTCGACAATATCTTCAAAAAGTTTAAAGTATTAGAACATTAGGAAATTTTTCCTCTTTCATCAATTTTTGAATCATTTGATATATATTTTGAGCTACAAAATTGTAAGCGTCCACTGGTACCACCAACCATTCGCTATAGTAACACCTGGGTGGTTTGTACCTAGTTAAGATTTGTTATCAGCATCGATAATTCATCATAGATTGGTGCCGATCATTTTTAGTTCAAAAATGACATAATCAGAGCAAAAGTGAACATAAAAATATTGATTTACAACACAAAAAGCAAGGAACCGAGAAATCACCTGGAAATGATGAATAAAAGGTAATCGACAAAAGTGTTTTCGATGAAAATCAGCGACGGAAGACCACGAAGAATGGCAATCCCCCTTTCCAAAATGAGCACCCCGATCAACCCAAGAGGCATCGACATTTTCATCTGAGTCTCGTACATATAATAAAACGAGCCCTTCTCTTGAATCTTGGACCAGCAAAGCTGATATGGGAATTTTTCCTGACTATCGTAACACAAGGCCAAAATCAAATGAGTTTACGCCAGACCATTAAGGCATGTCAGAAGCGAAAATTAAGATGAATATCCTATCACCCCAATCATTTTTGATTGTTAGATTTTTTGTCTAACGTTCTGGCTTGTAGGTTCAAATAGATTCCAAACAACCTCCGAAGAATAGGACAAAAGTTCGGCAACAACTTGAAGCAATCTGGAAAATGCTCCTGAGAGAGTACGTCCCATCTTTGAACGCCAGGAGGAATTGGAGCAAATTTGAATCCAAATTTGAATCAAATTTAAATCCAAAAATTTGTTTCCAAGTATCGAATGTGTCTTCTAGTACCCTTTTATGAGCAATAGAGACTCTAGGGTTTAAACTTGAGAGCGTTTAGTACTACTCTATCTTAAATTTTTGTTCAAATCTAGTTCGACAAAATCTTCAAAAAGTTTAAATTATTAGAACATTAGGAAATTTTTCCTCTTCCGTCAATTTTTGAAAACTTTGATAAATGTTATGAGCTACAAAATTGTAGGCGTCCACTGGTACCACCAACTCTTCGCTATAATAACACCTGGGTGGTTTATATATGGTCAAGATTTGTTATCAACATTGATCATTCTTCATAGATCGGCGCTTATCATTTTTAGTGCAAAAATTACATAATCAGTGTAAAATTAAACATAGAAATATTGATTTACAATACAAGAAATCAAGGAACCGAGAAAACACGTGGAAATGATGAATAAAAGGTAATCGACAAGAGTATTTTCGATGAAAATCAGCGATGGAAAGACCACGAAGAATGGCCATCCCCCCTTCCAAAATGAGCACCCCGATCAACCCAAGAGGCATCGACAATGTCATCTGAGTTCCGTACAGATAAGTAAACGACCCCTTCTGTTGAATCCTGCATCAGCAAAGCTGATATGGGAAATTTCCTCGACTATCGTAACAGAAGGCCAAAATCAAATCTAGTCTACGCCAGACCATTAAGGCATGTCAGAAGAGAAAATTAAGATGAATATCTTATCACCCCAATCTATTTTGATTGTTATATTTTTTTCTAACGTTCTGGATTGTAGGTTCAAATAGATTCCAGACAACATCCGAAGAATAGGACAAAAGTTCGGCGACAACTTGAAGCAATCTGGAAAATGGTCCTGAGAGAGTACAGCCCAATTTTGAACGCCAGGTGGAATTGGAGCAAATTTGAAATCAAATTTGAATCAAATTTAAATCCAAAATATGCATCCAAGTAACGAATGTGTCTTCTCGTACCCTTTTATGAGCAATAGAGACTCTAGCGTTTAAATTTGAACGCGTGCAGTGTTACCTTATCTTAAATTTTTGTTCAAATCTAGTTCGACAAAATCTTCAAAAAGTTTAAAGTATTAGAACATTAGGAAATTTTTCCTCTTCCGTCAATTTTTGAACCCTTTGATATAGATTATGAGCTACAAAAGTGTAAGCGTCCACTGGTACCACCAACTGTTTGCTATAATAACACCTGGGTGGTTTATACATAGTCAAGATTTGTTATCAACATTGGTCATTCTTTATAGATCGGCGCTTATCATTTTTAGTGCAAAAATTACATAATCAGTGGAAAAGTAAACATGAATATATTGATTTACATCAAGAAATCAAGGAACCGAGAGAACACGTGGAAATGATGAATAAAAGGTAATCGACAAAAGAATTTTCGATGAAAATCAACGATGGAAAGACCACGAAGAATGGCCATCCCCCCTTTTAAAACGAGCACCCGGATCAACCCAAGAGGCGTCGACATTGTCATCTGAGTCCCTTGCAGATAATGAAACGAGCCCTTCTGTTGAGTCTTGGATCAGCAAAGCTGATATGGGAAACTTTCTTGACTATCGTAACAGAAGGCCAAAATCAAATCTAGTCTACGCCAGACCATTAATGCATGTCAGAAGCGAAAATGAAGATGAATATCCTATCACCCAATCATTTTTGATTGTTAGATTTTTTTCTAACGTTCTAGCTTGTAGGTTCAAATAGATTCTAGACAACCTCCGAAGAATAGGACAAAAATTCGGCAAAAACTTGAAGCAATCTGGAAAATGCTCCTGAGAGAGTACATCCCAACTTTGAACGCCAGGAGGAATTGGAGCAAATTTGAATTCAAGTCGGAAGTTAATGACATGGCCTGGGTATTGCAAGAGTCAACTCCACGGAAAACGGCCTCTGGGACGAGTGACAAGGATATTCACTGGCCGCGAGAAAACTCGGGTTAAGTGCAAACTCTTGTGAAGTAAAAACGGCTTTGGAATATTAAACTCGACCCACCAGCCTTAAGTCTAGCACACGTTTTTACAAAACCACGCCCATAAGTTAGGTGGGCCCAGAAAATTTTATCGTCGTCGATAGTTCTTCATAAATTGGCGCTTATCATTTTTACCGCGAAAATGTCAAAATCAGTGTAGGCATTAAAACGTTGATTCATAACACAAGAAATCAAGGAAACAAAAAGCCACGTTGAAACGAAAAATAAAAGGTAATCGACTAAGGTTTATTCGGAATATTCAGCGAATGAAAGACCACGAAGAAAGGCGGGTTCTTTTCCGTTTGTGTGGATCGTCATCTAAAAACATGGCACGTGAGTCTGGGGGTGCACATAATATGCACCCACTAAGCGGGGGTGGGGGGGGGGGGGGGCGAGGGGCATAATCAAAAAGATCAAAAAGGCAAGTCGACGCCCCCCTCACGAGTACACCCATTCCCCAAGAGGCATCGAAATTATCAAGCTGAATTCATTGAATTGGTTTGTACTTCGCCTAAATTTCACTGAACAGTCGATTGATGTCGGTTCAACAACTAATTTTCAACAGTTAATTTCTTTAATCACAAAATTTGTCATATGCAAGCGTTTTTTTCTTGTGTTCAAATGAAATCTTTTCAACAACTTTCTGTGATAATTCTCATCACGTTTTAAATAATTTTTCGCCAGCAAATTGTTGTCAATAAAGAACAATTGTTCACCCTCTTTTTTCTAATCCAACAAAAGCGATATCGTTATTGGATTCGTTGGTCAGTTATTGAACGAATAATTGGGTTTCAATTGTTTGCATTGTATAATGAGAACTAGATTCACAAATCGGTTGACGCCATGTTTTGTTTAGTTCTGCGAGTGACACTATACGCATTGTAATGTTAAAAACAACAGAACAATTTGCAAACAAAAAAATTTTCAGAAATGACTTTCAGTGAAGGTCTTTAAGAGCTGTAAGTATCAGAAAAAAACAATTCCTATTTTTAAATAACTGAAAGCGTATATTAGAGAATGAGCTAAAATTTGATCACAAAACCAGTTTTTTTCAGTTTCATAGCGCATGAACATGCATATTATACTCTATGAAAGTCTCATGTGGTTATTGTCTAGATTTGTCGAATCAGTGTTTAATTTGATACTGCACTGTCTTGTTCCGCAAGTTGTAATAAGATCTGGGATCAAAATATAATAAAATTGAGATCTGTATCTTACTGGTCTGCTATCTTATCTGCATCTTACCGGTCTGCTGACGAATTGCGTATAATTTGTTCAGTGTAAATTTTTGGTTTTTGGAGAATAGCAATCTGTATTTGTTTGTCAAATTAATTTTTTTTCTAATTTGTCATTGTTATTGTAATTATTAGCCATATTTATTTTTTAGGTTCTGGCTCAACTTTCACTTATTGCGTGTATTCAACCGTTAGTTCGAAATTACTTACTTTAAAGCTGTTGTTGAGTAATTTTAAACATTCAATGTTCAATCCCTGTTACTTTTTTAAAAATCATAATCATTCGCGGCGCTGACAGCGAGTAGAGTGAAAAAGATGCCAAACCAAACTTTTTGCATGTAGTTTTAGCAACTCTTTGGCATGTAAGGACGACTTTCGGGAGAGCGAATCAACTTGAAATCATCGATGCGTTTTTAAGTACCTCTTTTAAGTGCTTCGATTGTTATTCGCCTAATTTGCACAAGTCAACTTTTACCCAATCACAGTTTGTTTTCTTTCTAGGTCTATATTTCTTGCTTCCCACTTGCTTCCACTCCAATAAGATAGCTCTTTAACCTCTTATTTATTTGTTAGCAAAAACTGTACTTCTAAACCCATTCTATTCCTTACAAATATAGGAGCATACATCTCAGTGCCTCTCGGGTTATGTATCTAATTAACGATGAAATCCAAGACTAGCGAGCATTTGGCGAGACTTTGAATTCATTTGGAAAGCAACGCTGATTGTTATCTGCAGGGAGAATTGAACGACAGAAATTATTTCAAAAAGCGCATGTTAACAAGTCATATTTGATCAAATCTTTATCCTGGACTTTATAGTAAAACACGGAGGCTCGGCAGTGTACATTTGCACAGAAAGTTGTGACACCCCTTTATCCGTATTTGGTCTAAATTGTCTACCGATTGAGGAAATGTTTAGAATTTGATGTTTGAGTTTTTAAAAAAATGAAATAAACACAAATTAATAGAAGAAGAATATAATGCTATTCCGCATTAGAGCAGTGGTTTGACTTGAATCAAATGAAACAAGAAAAATGCAAACAACAAATTAAACAAACAAAAACAATATTCAGAGCAAGAACTAATATTTTTCTCTTAAAAGCAAATAGCAACATTGTCAGACAAAGACGGATAAAACTTAAACTATTCACTTATCCAAAAAACAGAAACAGCCTGTTTTTAATGGGAATGTGAAACATTTCGACAAAAAGAGAGGAGGAAAAGAGCGAATTTCAAAGAGAAGGAGCTTTTTAAACCAACTAACTTCAGATGTCATAAAACAATTATTTTTTCAAGAAAACGAATCTGGCATATAAAATCTTCTAGCATAAATTCTTACATATTACTCTTTAATGAACCAATGGGACCTGTCATTGGCAAGATCAAGTCATAGGACAGGACTACAAAAACAGACGCACATAAACTCTCTCTCTCTCTCTCGCTCGAGGCTCCGTGTGCGCTTAAAGTGCGCTCGAAAACCTCCTCTGATCAGACTATTGTGCACTCGAAAGTCATACCCTGATCAGACTGAAGTGCGCTTGAAATAGCTTCTGATCAGACTGAAGAGCGGTCGAAATCACCTCTGATCAGACAAAAGTGCGCTCGAAGTTGCCTCTGTTTAGACTAGAGTGCGTTCAAAATATTCTGACCAGAGAATGATTTTGAACGTGAACAAATCTCTCAATATCGTTATAATATTCTCATTTCCTGAAAATCGATGTTATCAACCCTATATTCAACTAACGAAAAGCCAATGCAAAAAACATTGCCAATGAAAATAAAATGAGAAAAAAATGCTAAAAATTATTAAGTATGCCATTTATTTATGCTTTAACTGAATAAATGAACTTAGACAGCTTTGCATAAAAACGTCTTCATCTGCTTTGATTTAAAATCTTTTCTTGAGTTGTCCATGAAAATTGTGCCTAATTGCAGTTCATGATGATTAAACCGCTATTAAATGTCACTTTCGGATCAGTACCTAAAATTTGATAGGAAAGCCACAAGCAAGTACTCCACTTTGTGTAGGAACGTCCTTTGAGAGTGAGTCTTTTATAAAAAGAGATTTTTTCTCTAAAAGTTGCTGAAGATTTAAAATCCTGACTTTTTAATTGAATTTTTACACTTAGTATTTACGCTTTTAAAGTTGCTTCAAATTCATATCCTCGTCGTTCCGCTACGCAATAGCCCTCATTGGGGCCCTGGCCAAAACGAGCCAACTGAGCGCTCTCCTATCAGAAGCAAGAGCAACGGCTTATGATACTTCCCAGGCTGAACAAGATTTTTTTCAAGTTAAAAACAAACGTAAGCGTTTTCGAAACCAAAACGAGAGAAATTCGATGTCAGAGACAGTTAGGACAATAGTTAGAACAATCAATCCGAGACCAACTCAAGTGCAATTTGACCCGAGCTATGAAGACAAAATTCCAACTGAAAATACAAAGAATTAGAAAACTGCCACACTCATTCGATTTCTATATCCAACCAGAAAACAAAGCCTCCAGAGATAGTCTCATGTCAAGTACAAACCTGCAACAAGTATTCCCAAATGCTAATGTGAACACAAGAAATACACTGCCAAAAACGGAGTCCAAACCAAGCTTTGATATAGTCAATGTGCACCACAGCATCCAAGAAAACGAAATAAAAGAGGAACTCTCGAGCAATAACGGAATGAATGTAGTAAAAGTGTCAAGTATTATAAGCCGAGCAAGTGACAAACCTACAAGGCTTATCAGAGTAATAACAGATTCAACAAATCATGTATTAGCAGCACAAAAGCACGGTGTAAAGATTGGTTGGCTGATCTACAGACGTGAACCAAGTAAAGAGCCGCCACATGTTATGCAATGCTTCAAGTGCCAGAAATATTGACACTCCGCCATTGAGTGTAAAAACGAGCAGCGTTGCTTGCAATGCTCAGGCCAGCTCACAATAAAACAATGCGCCGAACCAAAAAAAATGCCAAGTGTGCAAATTGTGGTGGATCGCACGCATCTGTGTATAAAGGATGCTCCTTCAATCGAAACGCAGTTGTTGAAGCGACAAAGAGAAAACAAGATATCAAGCACTCAGCAGTGACAAAAAGACAAACCGAAATGTTACAACCAAACTCAACTGTCTCAGCGATAAATATAAGGGTTCTAGTTGCTGAAGTACTCAGCAGAATTCGTTCAACCTTCAATACAATGTCTTACAGTGATATAATCAATGCTGAGTGTTAGTGCGAAAATTTTTGGTGATAAAAGAGAAAGTCAGAAAGTTCATGACAGCATCAAAAATGCTTACAATAGTTTCCCGAACGTTCCAACACAACAAATTTCAACAAACAGCCATCAATGCAGCCAATGTGGATAAAATTAAAATTTTGCAATGGAACTGCCGAGGCTTATTCAACAAAATATCAGAACTTCTCCTGTTTCTGAAGGAAAAAGGTATTGATATTGTGTGCCTGTATGAAATCAAGAGCTGGCATAATGAAAACCTAACCATTGATTTTTGCGTAGTTACAGAAACGTGAGCAAGTAAGTCACATGGCTCAAAAGTTTTAGCAAAGAAGGGAACGACAATAATAGATGTTAAACCAGAAAAGTTTGAAAGAAAACCATCGAGGAAAAGTTTCCGAAATAATAAAAGCATGCTTTGAATTACCTATTTTAGCTCAACTCTTGGTTATAGCTCTTTACAACTCACCAGGTCGCGATTTGAAACTATCAGAAATTTTTGAAACTGAACTGAAAAGCGTTTTTATCTGTGGAGACTTCAGCGCTCCCCATCAAGAGCTGAATTGCACATATAACACTGAAAACGGTGATAAAATAATTGAAACCAATGAAACTGGAATTGTCAAGCTTTTAAATAACGGTTATCACACATATCAATCAAATCAAGTAGAATGTCGAAATATGCTTGATCTACATTTAGCCGATCAATCAGCCTTCAAATTTTTTGACACATTTTATGTTTCTGATGACTTTGGTAGTGACCACAGCTCAACTATTACTACCTTGAATATATTAACTGAGAGCAGATTCGATTTGAAGGCAAAAATCAACTTCAACAATTCAACCAGATTGTCAGACAAGAATATGAAAATTCTGTGCTCTATCCACCAGTCTATCGAAAAGCAGAAGAACTAAATTGCCTAAATGAAGTACTTGTACAGATCAATCAATTTTCGCTACAGAAGTTGTATATCTTACAAGAGATATTTCCATTTGGATATGAAACTACTAAACCTATCCGTGAAAAGAAAAAAAAGAGAAGAGAGCTGAAAAGAACAAACTCAGAACAGTTAAAATTCCTGAAAAAGGACATAAATTTCCTCCAAAAAGAAATAAAGAAGTTCATGAAAAAATCGGAAAAAAATCAAACAATCAAAATTGATTGGAAGTGCCCAAAACAGGGGGAGCAAAAGCTTTTGGAGAGCATTTAAGGCCTTATGTAGTGACTCAAAAAAACCAAATGAAACTGAACAATGTGTTGAAGTCTCATATAAACAAATCAGAGCAAATACAGACATTGAGAAATGCGAAATATTCAAAACTCTACAGGATACAATGAAAGATCATATATACGAAAACTCGGATCTAAATGAGCACTTCGAGAAAGTCGAAAACGAGACAAAAATGTTTCTTTAATGCAAAAATATTGAACAAAATAACAACTGTATTATTAAAGTAGACGATTATGATGAAATTGTGAACAAAACAAGAAGATCAAGTCCAGGACCAGATGAAAATATATATATTAATTTGTAAATTTATTTGTAGATATATATATATATATATATATATATATATAAAAGTATATTTATATATATATATATATATATATATATATATATGTATTTATAAATATATATATATATATATATATATATATATATATATATATTGGTATTGTATGAAAATCAATAGGACCTATCGAAGGGACTTTTTTAAAAGACAACAAAACGTATAACAAATAATGAATAATTTTATGTTCACAAATTTTTTGTGAAATTTTTACAAAATCATTTATAAAATGCATTGCGTCACAGTCGTAAAACGTCTTATTATAGATTTTGTTAAATAATAGTAGATGGGATCTCTCATTGTTGAGAATACGCAGAAAAATGTAAAAAAGACAAACAAGAGTGTTTGAAATATTATCATAATTTTTCAGAAAAAAATAAAAACAAATAGCAAAGTCAATAAAAGTACCATTGCATGACATCACCTAAATGATCAGCCAATCTCCGGAAGAATAATATATTTCCATTTCAGAGTATTTTAAAAGCCAATGTGAACTGTCAATATTGTAAGAAGTTCACAAGATTTCAACTACGAACCAAAATTATGAACAGTTATTTCAAAATCAAATATTATTTCATAAAAAAGCGCAGACTCAAAATCATAAAACCACCACCTTTATGAAGAACAAACAATATATTCTGATGATTTTCAAAAATCAGCTATCAAATAGATTTGGAATATTTTTGACTGCAAAACTCCCCGATGAGACCAAAACTAGCCTTTTCATGGCTGCGCGTTCATTAAAAACACGAAGTTGTTCCATATTTTATCGGAAAAAAATTTCGAAACAAATAATTGACTTGATAAAAACTTGACAAAAACTCTTAAACTGGACATTAATGACGCTAAAAATGAATGAGATATCATAAATTATCATATATTTTTCTACAATTAACGTTCACGAAAACTCCTCGGAAAAATATATTAAATGGACAGCACATTAAAAACCGAATATCTGATTTGAATCATTGTTGCATATATGTAGTAAATAAATTTTTTTTCAGATCCTTATGTCTGACTAGAATAGCCTTTTAAATTAGATATTCTATAGATGCCCGTATCCAAGTGTACGCTGGGGAAAAGAGTTATAAAACGTTTTTATTGCTAAATAACGGTCGATTTAAATTGATTTAATTTACCACTTTGCAATTCGAAAGCAATTTTAATCGCTTTAAATCTTTTTGTCTGCTGCAAAAACAATCAATTAAAATTAATTAAATTTAAATGGAAATTGATTTTAAGAGAAACAAAAGAAATCACATAAGCAATTAATTTAAAGAGATTTTCAGGAAAGAGTCCCTTGTAGTACATGCATCTGTTCAATAAGTCTGCTCACGTACACACCGGAGGATTCTACGGATCTTCACTTTTCACGTGCTCCGTTGAAGCTGCACGCTTCTAGGTGGGAAAATTGCTTCTGAACGAACCCTTGAACGATGAACGTCCTGAAATAACAAAACCACAGTGCAATCTAAACGCTTACACAAAATACAAACGACCGATGTTAAGGAAAAATAAGAAAGTACGTTACTGACAATGTTAAATATGTGAATTTATAGATTTATGTTAGCTAAATAATAAACTCTGGCAGGCAGATTCTGGGTAATAAATATCAAAGTTTTCATGGGATGCAAAGCTTTCAAAGGTTTTAATTCGAGAATGAAATCAGGATATTCACCTGAATAAACAAAATTCCAATGCATTACCTGGCTCCAATGAATAAATCTGAGAAACACGGTTCCTCGCAACAAAATTATGACCCAAGTTTTTGACACCTGAGAAGGCACCTGAAAGAAATCAAACACAAAACTAATTTTCAATGGTGATCATTCAAATTTATGGTGATCATTCAAACTTAACTTAAAAGGTGACGTTTTGTGTGGCATTCTATTAGACAATTGGAAATGAAAAAAATCAATTTACCTTTCGCTTTGCTTTGTCTGAAGTCGTTTGTTGATTTTAGGTTGATTTGAGAAGATAACTTGATCAAAAGCGCAGAATCTGGATAAAAGCACGTGTTCTCAGTAACGCACGTAGTTAGTGAATAACAAGTGAACGGGTAAATAGAACGTGTAATAGTACGGGTTAGTAAATGTAATTATATAACGTACGCGATAGCTGAACTGAGACGCGAGAAATATTTGGCGGTAAAATCAGCTAGGCGAGAAAAGCTTGGCGGGTAATGTTGAAGTACTAAAATGATAAAATGATTACAACCAATTAAAATCAATTGAAATTAGTTTCCCCCCTTTGGTTTCTTTGAATCCAAAAACATGTTAGTGATTATCCTGAAAATCTCTTTAAATCAGTTTATTTCACCGTGAGCTATATACGGGTGTTCTTTAGATGTTCATTTGAGTTCTTTTTAAATCTTCCTCAAACCAATTCATATGTTTTGAAACAGGATCTACACTATTAATACAGGCTTACAGATTAAAATTTTCTAACCAGGGTGAAAGATTATAGTTTTAGTTTAGGGACATCGAATCAGATTACTCTCTCTTGAAAACAATAACTTAATTTTGCAGCTCAATCGAAAGTGCATTAATTTTCTATTCCGATGGTTAGCAGTTGTAAAGTTCTCAAAAAATTTTATTTTAGTTGTTGGAAATCTCAAAATTGCTTCATTGAAAAACAAAAAAATTGCGACCAAAAAAAATGAAAGACAGACAGAGATTCTTGTTTTATTCGGAGAGAGCTTGAGGTCGCAGTCCTTCTGTCTAATCAGGCTCAATTCTTCTATAGCTTTTTTAGTAACTCGCCACTGACAGTTTCAATCTGAAAATGAAAAAAAAAGAGGGGAAAAACACAAAGTTTTGAGGCTAGTTCATTACTTATTGCACCCTATAAATCTTGGTAATGCCTCAGTAAGGCACCCCATTAATCTTGATACGGATTTAACAGGATAACTCAGAAATGTGGATACCTTAATGCGGCCCTGTACGGCGCCGTAGTAAACTTGACAAAAATTTTACGGTACAGCTTCTACTTTTACGGTGCGGTACTACGGCCGTGTCAAGTTTTGCGAGGTCTGTCTGCCAGAGTAATTTGAAAACACATTTTGAACTAAATGATAGGACAACGAAACAATTATTCAAGTTCTTTCAATGTATTACAAGAAAGCCATTTTTATCAATTGTCATACATGATTTGCCATATGTGTTGAAACTTCGTTATCTCTTTAGCTTGTACGGCCGCTATAACTATTCCTCCTATGATGATGCAATAGCGTTCGGTCCATTTGCAAGCCAAGGGAAACAAATCTACATCAATAGTGAATGCCTCTGTGTCGTTTTAAAAAGGGTTTTATTTTGGAAAGCGATACAAGATTCTGCAGATAACTGAGTTGTATCAACAATGAATTTGCTCTTCAAGAGGACATTTTTAAGTAGTTTTTTTATCCCGTGAGTTTTAAGCCACAGTTGACATCTGCGTGTCTCAAATAAAGTATACCATAAAAAAATACTGAATTCCGAACCATGTCAAGGAGTATACAACTGATGTTAGTCCGCCACTGTAAGTATTACAATAGACAATCTAAGTGAATTTAATTTTCAGCGTATCTTAAAAGAAGAAAATGCATTACGTTTATACCTTTTTATACGTCAGTCAACCAGCCGTAATTCTAGTTCATATTTCCAAGTTTAAAGTCACGCCAGGTTGAACAAGTAACCTTTCACAAACAAGAGTTAAAGAGTTAAAAACAGAGCAGAAGAACATTCTAAGCCACTGGGGCAAAAATTTTTTGTATTGTTTCATTTTAATTTCACTTGGTAGTTCATTGCAATCTAGTGTTGCCAATCTCACAGAGTTCTGCTTTTTGCTAGAAACAAATTTCAGGTTCGGGAACATTTTTGTTGTCCGGTTAGACTAATGAACACTCCAAGTGACTAATGGACATCCAGTTTGTGGAGTAAAAGCAGGTCCTAATAAGAGTTCTTTATGTTCCAGAAAAATTGTAGTCTTTGTGTACGCAAAAAGCGTTTAGCGCGGAGTAGTTTTGACTGAGTTTAATATCTTGAGCAGATTGAAATTTTTGTCTAAGATATATTCCCTCAATGCCCAGTTTAGCTGTTTTTTTTCCAAGAATACTATTAGATTCTGCTCAATTGCGTAACTGACAACTGCTGAACAGAGCAATTAACTTAATACCAGTGCATTTAAGACGAGTTTCAAATTTTTATGGGACAGATTTTCTGATAGCTTAAACTGTTTTTACACCCTGGGCCAATTTTTGTAGAATAAGGATATGATTAACTTCCTCTTGAAATCCTAAATAACTGTCTATATGACCCCTAAATACTTCACTTCAGGTCTATTGGAAATGAAAATACAGTGATTTCTTCATTTAAGTCTTTCTGAAGCGTTATTTCATCTGATATGCGTCCTGAGGGATGACAGATTGGGACGGTTTGTAAGGAAACTGATTAGAAGATTTTTGAGCTTCACCATAACACAAATTGTCAAACTTGATATTCAATTTTTTTTAATTGATAGCCTCAAAAGCATTTGATAGGTCAAGGAAAGCGGCTGTGACAAAACTGCTCATGTCAGTTTTGTTTCTAATGAATTCTCTGCGAAATAGAAAGGAATCGGTTGATGAGTATTTTCTCCTAAAATCTTGTTGATGTTTTCTTAGTAATTTGCTGTCGTCAACTTACTTTCAATAATCTTCGATAGGCTCGGGGCAAAGGAGCTTGGGAAATAGATATTAAGTTATTAAGGTTAATCTTTTTTGTACAGTGAAACAACATGTGTTTGTTTACGTTAACTGAGAAAGCAAGTATTTTGATGCAATAGTTCACAAGAAAAATTAAATGAAGTACACAAACAGAACTTCAGGCTTCAGAAGCCAATGCTGAAATGGTTGATGATCCGAGTGGTTTACTAATTTCCAGAGCCCTATATGCATCATGAAAATCTTCTTTCCTTTGCGAAGTGAAATCTAATGTTTTTTTCGAATTGCACTCGTTGGACATCTGTATTCCAATTGGGGGCCCTGGAAACGTAGAGAAACGATATTTTAATATGTGAGCCAAAATTTGTGTTTGCGTTACATAATCACCACAAAACTTTATCTGAAAACAGTTCTCAAAACACTTCTCAAAATTTTTATTCAGAGCTTTATATCTAATTTATAAGCATTCACTTTCTCCTGTCTTTTTCTGCATCTTCAGTAAAAAAAAACGGAATATTCTCGATCGGAATATCATCGATTCAAAACTTTTTCTCGATCGCCGTCAATTTTGAATTTCTAGTTAACCATTTGTCTCTTAATGTGAAAAAAATATTCATTTCTGATTAAAAAAAAACTTTTAAATGAAGCATTTTGTGACAGTGTCACCGTAAAATTTTTAGTAAAAATTTGTAGCAAAGAATCCAAGCTGCTCTGAACGTAAATTTTTGGCCAATTTTGTTGCTATAGATGGTGTTAAAAATCAGGTACATTATAGTTCTTTCTAAGGCAAAATTATTCCTCAACTGGCTTTTTTTCAGTTTCTGCGCAAATTCTTAATGTACTTTATAAAGCAAAGTGATCACCTTTTACAATGCTACCAAAAATTACTTTCGATTATAAGTGAGCAGTCAGTGATAATGTAATCAAAGGCTTCGCGTTTTGTTCGGCCGGTTTAAACCAGTAGAAAGAGATTTAAGAAGTATTAATCTTTCAAGCCTTGATCTTTCAATTTTTCTAAATATTTAATCACATAATCAACCAGAAGTGATATAACTCCGTGTTTTTTAATTGCATTATCAATATTATTTGCTAGTTGGTTTAAAAATGCTCTGCTATTATGTTTATTGGGATTTTAGGTAACATTCAGTAATACAGAGGTGCGCATTTTCAATGAGAAGTTGGCATTTTCAATCAGAACCATAAACTCTCGATTTTATCTGTAAAATTTTTTAATAGGTAGCTTACTTTTGGGAAAAAATCTTTGGCACAGATATCATAACCCCACCGCCTTCTTTTAGTTTTGGTTCTGACCGAAGAAATGCGGTAAGTTCTAAAAAACAGTACCGTTCTCTTCAGGATTGAAACATTTTCTCATCAAATTTGCAGAGCCAGGTTTCTGTGAACCAAGAATGCGGTTCGGCCCAGATTTTGTACTAAAGTGAATAGTTGTACTTCTTTTCTGATAATGCTTTGTACGTTTACATGATTTTATGTTTTCATTTCTGACTGTGTTCTCTGAGTTATTTTGATAGACTAATTGTTTGTTGGAACAAGGCGTGAATTTTTTCTCTGTCACTGGCCCTTAGAAGCAGTGTTAACCAAATGAAAAGAAGAATTAGAATAGCAAAAATTCATAACCTATTGTTAGGCACCTTGTTTGTGGTAAAAAGTATTAGTTTTTTAGGTAAAAAAATGCCTCTTTTGACGCCAGAAGTCTTGAGGCCGACAAAAGCAGGACTTAAAGAAAACATTTTGGTTGTTGGATTGACGAACAGAAAATCTTTCATGCCCTTTATTATAAATGATGACAGCAAAGATTGTGAAAATAATCAGTATTACAAAAATTTGTTTTCATTGACATGAGGATTTTCAGTAGGATTGGCCAGATTTTTTTGAAGCAGCTCTATTATTTAACGCAAATTTTTTGTGTGATAAAAATTGTTGGTGGTCATGAAATTTTTCTTGTCTGTTTGGGTGTAGTTATATATTTTATTTTGAAATCTGGAACCGTTATTGTATGAATGAGCTTTAAGAAATAAGCTAAAATAAAGCAATCAGTTTTTGTGTTCCAAGAAATTGTCAGAGATCTACTACTATGCTTGACTATGCTTCACGTTGTCGGTACCGTCTTGAATCACTAACGTTCAAATTTTTGGGGGGTCAAATTTGTTCAGAATTTTTATTTTCTCGTTTGTAGTGGACCATCGAAAAAGGATCGCTCAGCCGATGGGAATGGATTTGTCAATTTTAAGCTAGACTCTTATTCTACGGCCAATCACAATATTTTCGCATTCTGGTGCCAGCTTTTTTTGGGAATTCCTGAACCAATTCTTTTGTCTCTGTCATGGTGCTTATTTTTTTGTATTCTTTTTGAATTGTAAGCCCTACCTGTTCCATATTACCCACTACCAGTTTGGTATTTGCCATACACAGACCAGAATCCATCATCTTTTTAAGCTTTGTAATTGTTTCCTCTATAAATTTCTCCTTTTCGTGCAATTTTTTTTTTTTATCTTTTGACATAGAGTTGGTAAATATCTTGCTTATTTAGAGAGGAATATTGCTTGTCATCAATCATTTTCGTTTACTAATAATTAACATTGTTTTACTGAGTTGAGAGCTGTAAATGTTGTGATTTGAGAGCTGTTAATAGCTTGCAGATGCATTGATAGTGCTAAGATTCAAGTGTTTTTAACAAGAATTCTTTAAGGTCAAACAGGATATTTGTTCTAAAGTTCAAAGTTCTTCATAAGGAGTGCGCACAATAAAAGCAAAATAATCACATTCAGAATCTAGAAATAAAATAATTACAGAACATCAGCAGCACACCGAATACACACAAAGAGACATATAGTCTGTTTATCATTTCACCCAGATTTCATACAAATTTGTGCAGACGTCAATGAACACAACTAACAAAAGCGCGACGAATGAAAAGAAGTGAGATCCCCTGGGAAAGAGAACCGGTGCATTTGAAATGTCGCGCGAGAGACGCCCAACGAAAGAGAAACTCAACTGACGGATCGCTGATGAATCTTTGAGCGTTGAAGCGGAAACAGCATGAGTGAGACGCGGACACGAAACAAGCGAAGCGCATCCCAGGTTGAGGTGCCAGACCGAAAGTCGATATGTCCAGACCGTCCCAGACGGAAAGTGCCTGTGTCCAGACCGTCCCAGACGGAAAGTGCCTATGTCCAGACTTTCGTGCGTTCACCAGACTTTCGTGCGTTCATGTCCAGACTTTCGTGCGTTCACCAGACTTTCGTGCGTTCATGTCCACACTTTCGTGCGTTCACCAGACTTTCGTGCGTTCATGTCCAGACTTTCTGGGACCTCAACCTGGGATGGGAGCAATCCAAATGCTATAGTTAAACAAGTAGCAAATTGTTCACAAATTCAGTCAAGGTATAGAAATTAACAAATGAGAAACAACCAACCATGGCATACTACAATGTCAACAAACAAACAAAAACAGGAAACACACTGCATCACGTTAACTATTTACTACTTAACTTTCCAAAGAAAAATTGAGGAAGGAAAAACAAATACGACAAATATCGTCCGGCATCACGTTCAAGTAATCATTATTTCACTATCTGCAAAATCCAAATCTCACAAACATCACATGCAAGTGTGTTAAGCCGAGCAATCAACGCTTGAAATGAAGCAAAATCAGGATACGCTAGCGATCGAATCAGCTATAGTAAAACCAGTCACAGTTTGTTCACTAACTATAAATCAAGTTCTTGAAACGCAACAAAACCAAAACAACACACAAACGTATAGCAAGAAACAATAAGCTGAATTAGCAAACATAGTGCATATTTTTAAAGTGTTTACTCTATCGCTTTCGGCTGAAATTCAACTTCCCGGGTCGAGGTGTCACCGCTAAAAATCGCTAAAAGATGTAAGATTTGCGGTGAATTTGAGTAAAAGTGTAAGATTTGCGTTCAATGCGATGAATGCGGTGAAAAAAAAACTTTTAAGCGGTGAAAATTTTTTTTTCGGCGCTTAAGCGGTGAAAGAAAATTTTTCACCGCTACAAGGAGGATGCGGTGAAAAAAATTTTTTCACCGCTACCAGCAGAATGCGGTGAAAAAAAATTTTTCACCGCTAAAATCGCAAATCTTACAAATATTCACCGCGCTAATTTCAACGCTTATCTTATATTCACAGGAAATATCATTACAGGAAGTGACAGATGGCGCAGTGGATTACGAAGTTGGTGACACGCATGAGGTAGAGGTTCGAACCCTTCTACGACAGTTTCTTTTTTGTAAGAATTCCGTTGAATGCGGTGAAAAAAAATTTTTCACCGCAAAATTCAACGCAATTCTTACAAAAATTCACCGCTTTCAGCGCATTCAACGCTAAAAGATGCGGGCGTTTTGTGGTGAAAAAAGTTTTTTTCACCGCTATTCACCGCTAATCTTACATTATTTTTCGACCAAACCTCGACCCGGGTTCTTGAACATCACAGATCCCAGCAAAAGAACGTTGAGCAATCTGTGAGCACAAAAGCAGAAACAATTAGGATGGAATGCAGAGCTAGTAACGCGTGACACGAATCAAACAAAATGTAGCAATACAAGTTTTTTTTCATATTAGAATTTTGAATTCTTGCAATCTGCGTGGTCTCCATTATCAAATAATCTTGGTTTATATTGATCTAAAATTTAAATGTTTGCTGATTAATTCTTATTGCCAATCTTAATGTTTTCTCCGATCTCTGACGTTTCTTCCTCTCTCCCTCAGCCTTTTAACTCTCGTTTTTTAATTTCCTCGCGTTAATGAACTGGGCTCAAGTACCCTACTATTGGATGACATTGCTTACGAGAAGACTCCCCTCTCATTTGGTGAGTTCAATAAAAATTCGGGCTTGTTTCTAATTCATCAAGAGATTGATTCAGCTCAACAATACAAGTAGCAATACAAGTAGCAATCAAGCTATTCTTACGTTGTCCACAAAGTAAATCTATTTGTAAAAAAAACAATAAAATAGGCAATATTCTACGAACATTTTACATCCAAAACATTTAACTGCAAAAGCATTGTGTATCACTTTCCATCCTATTTCATTTTTGAGACGAAAAAATAATCTTAAAGAGGAGACAAAACCGAGAAAAGGTACTGCATCACGCTCGATTTGAGATCAATGTCTAAAATATGTAGCCTTAAACCTGAGAAAATCCAACCGACGGAGCATAGAGTGATGTGCGGGCGTTGAAGCAGAAACAATACGAACGTTGAAGCAGTGGTACGAACAGCGACGAACGCGTGACTTGATGCAAACTAAAAATATAGCAGCTATTCTATCGACCAAAGTCTAACCACACGCAAACTTTTTTCACAACTTCAATTTACCAACAGTTTACTAGAAATCTAAAAACTACAACAAGAAACACATTGTTTCACGTTCAAATCTTCCTTCTTTCCATTTTTATTGAAAAAAGTATTGAGGGAAAGCATGGAAACGATAAGAAACATTCGAATTCATTTTCAAGTGTTGAACTATTCACTTCGTAAAAAAACAAAATTAACAAATCTCAGAAATACTTCAGAGAACCTGGCAACGATAATAATGAACGATTTGGTACTCTACAGGCGTAAAATATCAATCCAATCCGTTCAATCAAAACAATCCAACTTTGTTCACAAATAGGTCAAGTTAAGGCAGTTTAAAAATTGTATTAGAATGTAAAATTTTAATTTACTTGCGAACAAAATGTATAACAGAATAAAAAACTAGAAATTTCGAAAAGACTGATGAAGCAGTGAAAACAATGCATCAAATTTTTTCCGCATTAAACCTCAAATATCCCAAATTCGACAAGTGGAACTCTGAGCGACCTATGGACATTGAATCAGAAACAACACCAGTAGTGAATCGTGGCAAATCTTGAAACAAAGCAATCTTATGATTTCAGTCCAATCCGCTATGATAAAACTAGACGCAATTGATTAATAACCAAATTTGAAATATAGCAATTAATTCAATTTGATAAACAGCCATATTTCAAAATCATGAACTTCTAAATTAAGAACAATTACTACAAAAACAGTCCATCATCACACACTAAAAATAGGTACAGCAGCTTTTGTATAGAAAAGACCTAGAAGGGAATACAAGAATGAATCTTCTTCTTCCACTTTGCCTGCCACATCATCTGACATCGGCGACCAATTTTCTCCCTCACCCTCTTGAAAACTTCAGTGGTTGTGGCACAATTCGTCGCGGTTTTCATCTGATCCATGAACTTCAATCTTTGTCGACCTCGAGACTTCTCGCCAATAATCATCCCAGTCATCACTTGATTTAAAATCTTTGTTTTCTCATCACATGTCCAAAAAATTGAATTTGTCGCTTGGCAATAATATTCAATAGGCATCGCTGCCCTCCTGCTCGGAACAGCAGTTCTTCGTTACTGAGTTTATCAGACCACTTGATTCGCAGCATCCTGATGAGGAACCATATTTCCAGAACCGCAATTTTCCGTCGATCTGTTTCAAGAATTGTCCATGACTCGCACCATACAACAGAAAGGCAAGGACGTAGCAGCCCCAGAGTCTAAACCTCATTCCCAAATCCAGCTTGGGGTTGCAGGGTAGCGATTTCATCTTGAAAAAGGAGCTTTTGGCCTGGCTCATTCGGTTGCAGATATCTTCGTGCGATCGACCATCAGCCGAGAGTTTAGATCCCAGATACACGAAAGATCTTACTGTTTTCAAAGGAGCGCCATCGAGAAAGATATTCGCTGTAACGGACTTGGGTGTCCCTGTAACGGACACGAACGAATACGACAGCAAAAAAATGCATTCAGTTCATGTTTTCACCATATCACTTTTTACAAAATCCAAAATCAAAAACCTCACAACCTATCCAAAATCCTAGTTGAAGTAGTGCTGCGAATTAGAAGACGACTTAAATACGAACGAGTAAAGCATGAAATGGAGCAAAATAAGCATACGCTAGTAATCCAGTGAGCTTTATTAACTGCAACAACCTGCAATTTTTTTTCACAAATTCAATCAACTTCTAGAGAAGCACCAAACCTCACAAAAAAACAAAGATACTAAAAAGCCAGCGACAACATAAGGCATATTGCTTCGCAAAGTATATTATTGTTACAAAAGAGTTACTAAAACAGGAGAAGTAATTCAGAACGCTCAAGTAACTGCCAGTCCCTTCTCTTCAAAACATATCCCAAATCTCATAACCCCAAAAGTCTTATCACTGAGCATTCTGTGAGAGTTGAAGATGATAATGTCGAGATTGTTCATGAAGCGAGCAATCCTCCACACGAAGCAATCATATGGTAAAACTTTAATCAGATGTAGTGAAACCAGAAGCATTTTGTTCACACACGAAGTCAAGTGCTAGCAAAAAAAACATGTTAAATCGCCAATCCAGTCAACTTTGAATGGTTATCTTGCACGATACATTTGCTTCCAAAATCTTGTAAGATCTTGCGAGATAGTCGTTCGTCCGCAATTATGCAATTAGATAAAAAGGAGCCAGCTGAAGATGGCTACTTAGTTATGCCGATTAAATTTTTTTTTCGCCAGGAATAGCAACCAATACATCACGGGTTGGGCGCCCAGTGAATCCCATCGATGGATCATAGAAATTTCATATAAAGTCCGTCGATGGCTCATCGATGGTTTGTTACCACATTTTCTCTGATCATTGACACTCCATCGATTGAAAAGGTTCAGTTTTAACTGGATCATAGAAAATATACTTATGGGATTTCCCTGGGTAATTGAAAATCAATCAAAGACATCAAAAACATGTCCGGAAAACATCCGAAATCGGTCGGAAAAAACGTCAAAATTGGTGGGAAAAACGTCTCAAGGAGAGAGCAATCAACAAAAGCAGGAGGAGTATGGGTAAAACCCTGAAAACCCCGTGGAAGTGGCATTGCAAGATGTTCAGCTAGAAGCTGTGAGGGAAATGATGAAGTGTATCTATCCCAAAAACAAACCAGTCACAGGTAGGAGAAATTATGGGAAAAGATGGATTGCGTTATTAAATATTCCAGGGTGATCGCGCATTTTTTCCGAGTGATGCTCCTTTACGAGTCAGCGCGCTTAGCTTTAATTATTATGGGCTACTTTTTGGGGTCTTTCCCACTATAGCCCCCACCCCCACAACTAATGGTTCATATATCTTTAAAAAGCGGATGTGCAATTTTCTCACATAAAACGTGCCATAGAAAAAAAAAAAAAAAAAAAAAAAAGAACATTGTTAATTTCCTCTGGTACACATAAGTATAAAAAGCAAATGGTAAAAGAGGCAATGTAAAGTTAAGAATATAACATTATGTAAAATTATAAAATCATTAAATTACTTAACTAAAAATTTGACCTTACATTATTAAAAAATGGCCTAAAATGCGAACATAAAATGTTCTCACAATTTTATATGTACATCGTGAAGATTAAAAATTAAAATTAAAATCTAATGCTCTCAATATCATCTTTAATATCAGTTACTTTTGGGTCCTTCAAAAATTCTTTCCAAAAATATTCTTTCAGTTGTTTTTTTAAGGAAGCTTTCGATGTTGTTTTCAGTCTAATATTAGAAGGCAGACTATTATAAATTGGAATGGCTTGTGCAATAAAAGAATCAGTTAAAAACTTATTGTTCTTTCTTATATCGAAAGTTACTTTTTTTGACCTGTCATGTTGTTTTATTCTCATGGTAGAGAGAGGTTCAATTTTATACGCTGGAAGATCGTTGCTGAGTAAGCGAATAAAATATTTTGAGCAACGATATTTCAAGAGAAAAGAAACTGGTAGTATTTTGTTGCGAAGTTTGAGATCTGTAGACCGATCGTATTTTCTCCTATTAAAAATGGATTTTATTCCCCAATTCAATTGTTTTTCTAAAGTTGTGAGTAATGACTTTTGCAACCCTATCAGAATTAGAGCGGAATAATGTAGATGACTTATTACTATTGCATTAAGTAATAAGACTTTCGTTTTCTGTGGTAAACTTTTACTTAGAGTATTCAAAACTTTTATTCCACAAGCCATTCTCTGAAGAATCTTTTTCACTTCTCCATCAAATTTTAGTTTGCTGTCTATAATTACGCCAAGATACTTCACACTAATTGATTCTGCTATTCTTTCATTGTCAACATTCAGAACAGTATTTGTTAACCTCTTCCTGGTGCTGAACACAATATATTCTGTTTTTTGTTTGTTCACTACTAACTGGGACTTTGCAAAAAAATCAATAATTTTTGAGATGTTATGTTCAAGTTTTGTTTTTGCCGATATTTCATCAGTGTCGGATGTAAAAAGAAAAGTGTCGTCTGCGTACTGTACAACCGTGCAATCCTCTTCAACAATCTTTGCTAAATCGTTGACGTAAATGTTAAATAATAGAGGTCCTAAAATAGTACCTTGTGGAACTCCTCTCTTCAAATTTATCCAGTCCGATTCAATTCCATTCAGAACAACTCTTTGCGTTCTTTTACTCAAATAATTCTCTACTAAATTGGTAGCATGTTCGTCGAAACCTATATTTTCTAGTCTCCGTAACAGTATTTTGTGGTTTATAGAATCAAAAGCCTTTGAAAGATCTAAAAACGACCCTGTAACATTTTTTTTCTTGTTGAGTTCTAATCTTATTTGTTCTGTCGATTTCAGGATAGCATCAATTGTTGAAATTTGTTTTCTATAACCAAATTGACTAGCCGACAATAATTGCTCCCTTTCGAGGAAACTTGTGATTTGTGAACTGAACGCCTTTTCAAAATTTTTTGACAAAGCAGAAGTGACAGAAATAGGTCTATAATTGAGTGGGTCTTCGGGATTCCCTTTTTTGAAGAGTGGAGTTACACAAGCTTTTTTAAGATCTTCTGGAAATTTTCCTTCTGTAATGAATTGATTAATGAGATAACATAGTGGTTCCGCTAGCGCTGCTTTAGCATCTTTTATTGCCCAAGCTGGTATTTTTGAAGGACCGACTGGTTTACTTGTATTCAAAGAATCTATGAGCACATTTGTTTCCTTGGTTGTTATATATCGGAAATTGAAACACTTTCTCGGAGCAGTTTTAGGAGGAATGTTGTTTGTTTGTTGCAAGCCAATAAACTCTCCTAGAGTCGAAAATCTGTAATTTAGAAGATTTGCGATTTCCATGGGCTTTGTTATCTTATCACCAAAACTGTTTAATAAAGATTGAATTCTTGCTTGAGTCTTTTCTTTATTACGAAGACCTTGAATGAATTTCTATTTGGCTTTTTCACTGTTTAACTCCATAAAATTTGAAAGAAGTTGTTTTTCTTTTTGACGGATTAAATCATTTTTAGTTTCATCATCGCTAATTCTTGAAAACTGTCTTTTTGTTTCCTCACATAACCATTTTTCTTGAAGCAAGAATTTTGGTTTATCTGTTCTAATATAACAGGTTTTAATTGGAGCATGTAGTGCTAATGCTCTTTCAATAATTCTTTGAAATTCTAATAACATCATATCTCCTGTCACTGCACCGTAAAAGTGTCTCCAGTCTGAATTTTTAATAAAATTTTGGAATGCTATGGCTGAATATTTTTTTTTTGTCAAAAAACTTTTTCTTTGTAGTTTTTGATTTTAGCATCACAGATTTAAGAACTGTGATTGTTGCAAAATGATCAGTTTTCAAAATCGTATCCGCTACTATTCCAGTTTCGAAATCGTCTGTTATGATATAATCGATAAGTGTTGAAGAAGAGTTAATCATTCTTGTAGCTGTGTCATTATTCGTTGGTTTAAGGTCATATGGAGAAATTACAGATTGCAGCAGACTTCTGTCGCGCTTTGCAAAATAGTTTAAATTGTAGTCTCCAGCAAGTATGACAGATTTTCCTTCAGCCATAGCAAGATCAATTCCCAGGACCAATTTTTCCAAAAACATCTTAACAAGTTTTTTTTCCGGACAGTATGATAAATTCAAAACGCATTTCTTTTTTTGTATGCTCAACTCAACCCATAAACTTTCAAAAATTGTATCCGGAAAGCAGTTGAGATCATCGCGGAGACGAGGTTTTAATAATTTTGGAATGTACATGATAATACCACCACCTTTTGTTTTTGTTGTTTGGATGCGATCTTTTCGAAAACAGTCAAAGTTTTGCTTATCTATATGCCAAAATTCTTCCGGATGGTTTTGTGACAACCATGTTTCACTAAACGCATATATGCAGTTGTAACCAATGTCTTGAATGAGTTCTTTCAACAGCAGATGTTGTCCTGCTAAACTTCTGGCGTTTTGATGTAGAATTTTTATTCTGGAATCAAATAATTTTAATTTTTTCATCATAAGTGCATATGGCAGAACTGGTCCAGGGTTTTTTTCGATATCACCACTTTTTAGTAGAAGATACCATATAACAACCAAGAAAAAGGAAAAGTTGAATTTGGATGGTGAAGCACATTGTTTGCTGTTACAGATTCCTTTGAATGAAGGTATTCGAGATGCATAAGGAACACTGTAAAAACATTCTGAAATACTATCGGAGGATGTGAGTAGTACACATAGTATAACTATGAGTCGAATACCTGCCATTTTTGGTTATATCTGATTATAAATCATTACACGTTGCAAAATAGCTTAAAAACAACAGAAACTGCAGCTAAAATCCATTTGTATAACGATATGTTTGTCTCCATGGTTTATAAGTGTTAGCCCTACTCACGTATGCACTTTGAGAATATTGCAAAGGTTGTAATCGAACAAGATTACAAGAAGTTAAAAGAAAATGACTTAAAACTGCGTTTTTAATAAACGGAATAGTGCTAACTAAAGGGGCATTTGTAAAGGGGCATAAAAAACTGGGGGGATGAAACATAATAAATCCCAATCAAGCCGTTACGAAACGGCTGCATATCAATTCAGCGCTGTTTTAAGGATACGTTACCCTAAATTTCTTGCGCAACCATATTTAAGTAATTCGAAAAATTGATTCGAGATAATA
This sequence comes from Convolutriloba macropyga, assembly GCF_964194025.1. Classification (NCBI taxonomy): domain Eukaryota; kingdom Metazoa; phylum Xenacoelomorpha; order Acoela; family Convolutidae; genus Convolutriloba; species Convolutriloba macropyga. The sequence continues at coordinate 31,215,976 of NC_134477.1, forward strand.
TGTATTCATATTTTAATGAAAAAAAAACTATTATCCAAACCTAGAATTATGAAAATACTATGTTGCACCAATGAATTTCAACTTTTCGTGTAATAATGATACCCAACGAATCAAACGAGTAGTCGTGGAGACCAAAAAATTAAAGGAACAATTGAAAATTTGTGAAATTGGCACTATTTATGTCCCTATAATTAACTATTATAAAACTGGCCTTTGTCTTTCAAAATATTTTGTTAGAAAACCCAATCCAATCATTGAAAGGGTTAGAAAGGGTGAATAGCTTAAAGTTTAAGCAGAACCCGAAAGTCAAATTGAGTGTTTAATATAGTAAGTATAATTCGCTAGAAACAAAATAATTGCTTCTAATCAAAACGTTGTAGCGGATGTTTGTTCTGAATAAATTTACAAGCATGTTATTTTGATTTGTAAGTTGATTTTCCAATTTGCTTTCCCTGTTTATTAACCTCTGAGATTTTCTTTTCAAACATTTTACAGCTCACGATTGACGAATAAAATTAGATGAAATTTATTTGACCAGGTGTGAACCTTGAAACAAATATTTTCTCTCTCCAAAGATGTCACGCTAATATTTTCACTAGGATGTTTACCAATAAAAGTTAAATTTGATCTAACGTCATCTCATCAACTCACGATTAGGATACAGAACTAAGGTTATAACTGGTGTATTATAACTTGATTTGAGCCAGGTTTACTCTATCATTTCAACTTCAGGTTGTTTAGAGTTGCTGCTGACAAAAGTTAACGCTTTAAGCAAATTAAGCTGTAAACTTTAATGCTGATATTTAAAATTTTGTTGTTTTTGCAAAAAGTATAGAGACAAAAGATTTTTTATCAGGCTTCAGGTTCCAAAATTCGAGATAGAAACCAATAAGGTCCAGTTATTATTAAAAAAAATTCAAGCAAAATTCTTCGTTGAGAGGTTTCTTAACTCAATTTTATCAAAATGAAAATGGCTTTCAGTGCTTTGCTGTTTATCTCATTTCTCTTTGAGGATATATTGCCTTTCGTTCACAAAACTGTTCATCCAAAACAGTTGAAAAACAGTTT
>NC_134477.1:31217243-31355117 GCF_964194025.1 Convolutriloba macropyga
AGCAAAGGAACTGTCTCAATTAGTTTGAATTACAGATTTTGCGCTGATTTAATGTTTGGATCTTGAAGTTCACTGGCTTGAAGTTTTACCATTAATCTTTCTTAGCTTTAGATCATTGTTCCCTTTTTAATACATTAGACGATTACTCTTGCTTTCACTATATGTTCTCATCTCCTCAGCGATTGCGATACAACGTGTGGAAAATGTTTCGAAATACTCCTTGCCATCTCTTAAAAATTGTCTCCGGTAAAAATAGAAACGGTAAGAAAATTGAGCACCTTGAAAATTGACGTGAGTTGTGTTAACATGTTTTAATTGAGAGGGTATTAAATATTGTCAACTTGAAAAATTTAATGTGACAGCTATTTTGCTTACTTGTCCTTTATCTAATAATTATTGAGCTACCTATCAAAATTTCCTTTGTTGCATATTTTGAAATTGGAAAAAAGTGTAATTGAATTATTTTTTATATATAAACTTATATAAAAATCGTATTTAATTGCTTATGTGTGCGCTTTCGCCTAATTTCCAAAAAACCTTATAACTTTGCCTAATAGCTAAAAAAAATGCATTCGCTCAACTGTGTTTGTGCTTAAAATCACATCCAAACAATTAAACTATTTTCGAAAGTTTCTGAGAATCGTAATAAAAACTAAAGCTGCCTTTCAGAATGAAAGTTAAGTTTCATTCAGTACTTTTAGGACGTTCGTCGTAAATTAGGCGGCAGAAAAGTATTTGCGGTAAAGTACAAATCGTGCTGACGGATGTTTCTTTTTGAAGAAACCTTTAGATTTCCTTCTTCAATTTTTGAGAACAAAAAATGAGCACAAATACCGACGCTATTCTTGTTTTTTTTTTATAAAAAAAACGTATATGACCAATGATATTATCAATGCTACTACTCATCATGTCAAATACGGGTTTTATTGTGTTCTTTGATTGTTGCCATCATAAACAAAATCTACATAGGGGTAATACAATAAACAATTGTTTTTTAAAATGGTTTCTGAGCACTTCTGAGATAGTGTAATAAAATAATCAATCTCTTTTTGTTTAAAATTTAATACGTTGTTTTCTTGGCTGAATTTTTAGGAGCTGGAATTGTTTCGGATAGTTTTTTTTGTTGCCGTAACCTCATGTCACTCTAATTTCCCTATCTAAAATATAAGAGAATTATTCTTAAATTGATTATGTGTTGACTTCTGTTCGGAAATGACAAAACAGCATCAGGAAACACTTTCAAAATGCTCCCTTCCATCTATAGGAAAATATCATTTGGCAACAATAGAAACGGTACAAAAAAAATGAGCTCCTGTGAAAGTAGTAAAAAATGAAAGCTTTTGGTCTCATTATTCTCTTCAACTGCCGGGAACATTAATCTAAATGCAAGGCTAAATCAATCTAAAAATGCCGGGAACATTAATCTAAATGCAAGGCTAAATCAATCTAAAAATGTAGTCGCAAAAATCCCACTGAAAATATGTGCGGAAAAGTTATTGGTCGGACGGATAAACGTTTCAATCGTTAATCTAGCTTTCACTTTGCTTATAGTTAGATTAAAAATTGTTCTTTGTCAGCGACTTACTGTCAGTTCTCCCGTTTCTAGATTCGAAAACACACCCGAGTACCGCAATGATATCGCTTTGCTCAAATTCAGAACAAAAGTAGTCAAAACTTTTTTTTGTGGTTTACGTTGTTGTAAATATCATTGACAAAAAAATTCTGTGTATCAACCAAAATGAGATAAATATACAAATTTCAAGTGCAAGTTTGCAGAAACTGACTACTTTTTTAAACAAGATATCTCCAGCATTGATGGAAGAGTTTTCGAACTTGATTCTGCCAATATGCACGGAGCCCCTGGAATTGCTGGAGTTGGGAAGAACACCGCTTGGCTTCTCTGGGTTTGGAACACTTTCCAGGACTTATGAAAGGTTTGCATTACATTGACATTACCTTGTTGCTAACAGTTGCACTTTAGGATTGCACGATTAAAATATGGTAAAAGTTTGCATGCCGAGTCATTGACTTATTTTTTGAGTCGCAGCTATTAAGATCTTCATATGATTTTCATTTGATTCCCGGGTCGAAATGTCGATCCTTGCCGTTTCAGCTTTTAAGTAAAAGATGCACTGAAAGCGCTGAAATTAAGTAGAAAAAGCGTGCTGAATTCGCTGAAATGAGCAGAAGGTTTCAGAAGACTTCAGACCAACGCATTTCTTCAACGCATCTTCAACGCATTTCTTACATGGGTTCTGTGCAATTTTCGTAAATTTGCTGCATTATTTTTTGGCACCTTTTTCAGCGCGTTTCCTTCAAAATTTCAGCGCGTCTTTCTCAAAATTTGAGCGCCTTTCCGCGCATATCACAAAAAATTCAGCACCTTTTTCAAATCAGAAACAATTCAGCGCTTTTCACTGCAATTCTTACAAAATCTGAGCAGATTTAAGCATATTTTTTAAAAAGTTTTATTATTTTTTCTGCGCAATTGAAAGATTTCAGCGCATTCATTCGAAAGTGTGCCTGTGTGTGTGTGTGTGTGTGTGTGTGTGTATGTGTGTTTGTGTGTGTGTGTGTGTGTGTGTGAGAGAGAGAGAGAGTGTATGGGTGTGTGAGTGAACGTGTGCGCATGTGTGTGTGTGTATTTATTCGGTTAAGTGTGTGTGTGTTTGTATGTAAGTGTGTAATTGAGAGGACCTCCTCCAGTTTTAAGTGGATTTCAAAGTATTATTATGCAAGGTTTTAGCCCTAAAATTTCTAGCACTTAATTTGGTTTCAGTTCGCTGTTTTAAGGAAATGCACTGACAAGTGTTAAATTTCTTGTCGGCGCATTGCGTTAAAATTCTTCTCAGTGCAGTTACTGAACGAGTTTTGAGGAAATTTCAGCTCATTTATTACAATTTTATCGGATTTGAGTACCTTCAGCGTGTTTCTTACAAAACTGTTCGCAAGTTTAAAGTCAAAAAAGGAGGCTCGTTAATGTTCGTTCGCACATGATGTTCCGACCCGAGCTCATCTACATTTTTGACTTAATTGTCAACCAAATGAAGAGATAGCAAAAATAGATGTTTGAGTTTAAAACAATCTTTACGCAACCTATCTACTAACCGAATTACATAATGCCATGCCTCATTACAGCGCTCACCAGATCTCCCATTAAAAAGACTACAAGAAAAAAAAACAAACAACAAAATTAGCAAAAACAAAAATTTCGCAGGGCAAAAACTTAATATCTAAATTTAAAAGCACCTAGTAACAACGTCAAAAAGCAGTCAGATAAAACAAGAAATTTCGAAAGTCTTATGATTCATTATCTTTTAACTAAATAATCCATGATAAGTTACTAATAAAACCAAAAAGACCTGTATTTGATTAGACTGAGCCATAGAAACGAACTAAAGAAAAACTCGAACAAATTACAAACCATTTGCGAAAACACAAACTTTACCTACCATTAAAATCATTAGCTTTAATATGAATATTATATATTTTTAATTCAATTGTTATTTCTACCAATCGAGCTGAAGGGCTTACGCTGAGAGATTAGGTAAGTTTACTTGGACTACATTTGAAAACTCTTAGGACCTGTTATTACGCGATTGTTCTGAAAGAAGAGAAAAAGAAGCCCAAAAATTGGCCACTTAAAAAAAGGTTTATAAAAACGCATAATGTCCGTCAAACAAAATATCAGTGAAAATAATATCAGTAGATATGTTGTTTCTGAAATACAAGAAATTGGATGGGACCTCTCATTGATGAAAATAAATTACAATTTGACGAAATAAAAACAACAAATCTGAAAACTCGAGAAATATTTGAAGATGTTTGTCATAAACATTAAGACCATTCGCTCTGAACGGACATTTTGGTAAAAACATTCATTCAATCCTCGTTTACAAGCTTATGAGAACTGTCATCAGTTAAAGGGCTACCTAAAGAACAAAAACAATCAAAAATAGCAAATTCAAGAAAAAATTTGAGAGAGAAAAGTGTCGAAAGCAATAGAAAATGAACTTTTTCACTAATAACTTTTCTTTCTTTTCAATTCTATTTTTACAGCCAAGAGATTCCTCTTTTATATCATTATATTTTCCAAAAATCAACAAATATGAACAAATACATTATATCCAAGCATTTTTTTTCGAAAACTTGTAGTATCAACGCCAAAAAATTCATTAGCTTTCGAAGTAAGCTAGTAAATACGCTAAATTATGCCTCGATGAGACAAAAAGTTTGATCACCAATCATATTATATAAGACCTCAATGAGACCTTACAAAAATATATTGACTATGGAAACAACAAAAAAGACAGACAAAAACCAAAAATGCAAAATAGAAGTGTCAGAAGAAAGTGTCGAAGCAATTTAAATCATAAGCTTTTCTCTGAAAAATTTATCTATGATCCAATGAACTTCTTCCCTAATCCGTTGGGAACTATAGGTAATTGGATGATGTGATAAGATTTCAAAATTATCTAAAAATAAGAAAAAGTACCCAGAAATTAAAAAAAGATTTATCAAAACTCGTGTTATTAAAGTTTTGAAACTAACAGGTAGAAGATAAAACCGCCAACCACATTGATTTTGATTGCAGTAAAAAGGAAAAGATTCCTGGCAGTACTGAGACTGACTTACAATTCACAAAAAATAGAATTGGTCAATGTTAAAAAAATTTTCGAAAATTTTTTTTTTAGTCGTTACAGCCATTAAACTCAAAATATTTCAACGGAGGTCTTTTACTACGCTCAGACATAACCCTATGGGCGGAAAAAGATGTTTTTCATGCATAGATTATCAATTGAACATCAAGATAAGTCTTATGACTAAGAGAACAACAACAAAAACAGTCAAAACCAAAGTTTAGCAGAAAACTGCGAGAAGAAAATGTCGAAGCCAATTAAAACATCAGCTTCTCTCTGAAAACTGCATCCGTGATCCACTGAACGTGTTCTCTAAGCCAATAGCGTTAGAATAATATTTGGATAAAGGAATAATATTTGGATAATGCGATTAGAGTTCAAAAATAACCAATAATATGAAAAAAAATCCAATTTTATTTTAAATTTGAAATCTTTTGTCCTTGAAGTCATATAACTAATAGTTAGAACTATATTAGTTTTAGTTACAGTAGAAGAAAGCAAGTGGGTCCTGTCAATACTGAGACTGACTAACAGTTCAGGATAAAAGTTTAAGATTGGTTTTTGATCAAAACTTTTCGAAAAATTATTATAAAACACTTAACAGCCATTGAATTCAATAGCTTTCAACGGAAGTCAAAAAATAAGCTCCAATATGCCCCGATGGGAGAACAGGGATGTTTGTCATGCATAGGTAATCAATAAGAAATCACAACAAAACTAATGAATATGAAAACAAAAACAAAAACAGGCAAAAAGCAAAAATTCAGTAGAAAAGTGCGAGACGAAAATTTTTGAAATCTTGAGACCAGAACTAATTTTAGTCAATTAGGAACACAAAAATGGCTCATTTCTTTGCGTGAAATTTAATTATGAAATACTATTTTTATAGAAAATATCTTAATTTGAAGAAAATTTACACTAAAAGTGAACAAATATCATGTGTTCACACAAAATTTGAATACACGACAATTCTTTGAAACAAACGAAAATGAAAAAAAAATCATTTTGATTTTGAACTCTGCGTTGGACCAGCTTTTTATTGATACCACTCACATTTCTCTGCAACGAATATATCGATCGGCCAAATTTGTCTGAACAAAAAAAAACCGTTTGAGTATATAGTTCCTCCTCCTCCCCCCCCCCCCCCCACCAGTGGGGTCGGAACAATTAAATGGGAAGATCTTTGGGCATCAAATAGCTTAATGGGTTGGGTCATGAATAACAAATAACAGTAGAGCAGGGTTGGAGACTCACAAATTGCAAGAAAAGTTTCTAAATGAGATGAAATGTTTGAAAAATCATCCGATTTCACTGCATTATGAACTGAGATTTTTTGCGCTTAAGTTTTTGAGAATTCAGCGAAGTTTTGCATATTTCAAACACAAGTTTCCAAAATTTTGCTTACTGAATCGATGTGTCGTGGGAGTTTAAGAGTTGGAGTGATTCTTTTCACTGTTTGATTTCGGGTCAATATTCTGATGAATATATGTGTTGGGCAAAACTTTTGGCCATTCAAAATATTCTTTGAAACAACTAAATTAATTTACTTAGCAAAGTTTTGAAATACTTGCAACAGAAGTAAAAAAAATTAAGGCCATTAATTTTATTAATTCATCCACGAAATCTAATACCAATTTGAATAAATCGAAGAACTACTGGTATGTTAGGGAATTCAGAAAGTACTATGTTTTAAAAACTGCTCTTCGTTTCCAGCGGACCAAAGACTTTTGGTAAATTATTTCATTTTTGCTCTCATTGGCGAACAGCCGATTTCCTGTCCAATCTTGTTCTTACGTTTCAAATTTTCTTACTGTTAAAACATTTTGTTCAGGATTTTTGTTGAAGTTTCAAGTATTCAAAACTTAGTATTAATTGAGCTTTCAAAACTTGTTTTTTTAGTTATTTTACTGTTTAAGAATGTCCCTAGCTCGCTATTAGTTCTTACAAAAACACAAACCATTGTAGCCCAAGTAATTCACTGAATATATTCGTGTAATCCAAAGAAAGGTTGCAACCCCATGTAGCCCCAAGAGGTACTTATTGTTCCGACCCCACTTGGGGGGGGGGGGGGGGGGGGACTATATACTCAAATGGGTTTTTTTGTTCAGAAAATTTTGGCCGATCGATATATTCATCGAAAAGAAATGTGAGTGGTATCAATAAAAAGCTAGTCCTGCGTAGGACTCGAAATCAAAAAGATTTTTGAATTTTTTTTTCTATATAAGTTTTGTGTGAACACGGGATATTTGGCATGATTGTTTACTTTTAGTGCAATTTTTCTTCAAATTAAGATAAATTTTTCATATAATATTAATTTTAAATTACATTTCAGGCCACAAAATGAAACAATTTGGAGTTTCCAATAGAGGAAAAGCGATAAAAAAGAATTGTTCTAGTCTCATAGGGAAGTTTACTATCAAAAAATTTTAAATTCTATTTCAGAGCTGTTTTTTTTAAAACTTTTCATATTTCTTTTCATTTCTTGGGTCACCTAGCAACTAGTCACTTTTCATATCTAGTATCCATTAATGAAAAATTTGATTTACAGTCAAATGAAGCCCAATGAACAAACAATTAGTTTTCAAGTAATTGCTGGTGTTTTTTTTTGGCTTCGACTCTGAGTTTTTGTAATTTTAAATGAAAATTTGCTTTTCTTTATGAGGTTTTACTAAATTTTTGGAGTCCTATGCCATAGTCTCGTTGATTAAAAGTGCAATAGGTTTCATAATAAGCATTAAGTGAGCTTATCTAGTGCTTTCAGTGGACAACTAATTGCTGTTAAACCTTTAAAAATGATTTTTCGAGAAATTTGTTTAACATTAACCGATCATTAATTTTTTTCGTGAAATGTAAGTCAGTTTCAGTAAGCAGGCCATCCTTCCATTTTTTGTCAACAAGAATTAATCAGGTTAGCAGTTTTATCTTCTAACTATTTGTTTTATGACATCAATACGACAAATTTGCAAAAAATGTTAAAAAATTTTGGATATTTTTTAATATTGTTTCCTCTGGAAACCTTATAATATTATCCCGATATTGATATCGTCCAATGGCTTAGGATTGATTTTCAATGGATGATGGATAAGGTTTTCAGAGAATAACTTTTTGTTTAAATGGCTTTGCAACTTTTCTCTCACACTTTTCTACTGAATTTTTGATTTTTGCCTTTATTTGTCGTTTTTTTTGTAGTCAAACGACCTATTGTGACGTTTTATTGATTACCTACGCGTGACAATATCCCTCTATTCAAATCGACGCAACACTCCAATAGAGCGTATACAGTGAGTTCTGTTGAAAGCTATTGAATTTAATAGCTGTTAAGACTTTAAAAAAATTCTTCATAAATTTTTTTTTGAAAATTAACCGATCCTAAACTTATTTTTGTGAAATACAAGTAGGACACGGTGATGATAGAAGCCTCTTTTTGTTTCAGCCAAGTCAATCTATTTAGCGGTTTTATCTTCCAACTATTGGTGTTATGACTGCGATTCACGAGTTTTCATATATTGTTTTAGCTTTTGGATATTTTTTTTGTAATTTTGTGTTTTTTGGAATCTTAACACATTATCCTAATATTGATAATTGCATTGGCTTAAAAATGACGTTCAACAGATCATATATAAAGTTTATAGGGAAAAACTTATGGTTTAAATGGTTTCGACACTTTCATCTCGCACTTTTTACCTAACTTCCGGATATTGTCTGTATTTCTTGTTAATTTCATTAACTATGACTAATTTTAATGTCTTATTAAAGACCTATTAATGACAAATATAATTATTGTCTGATCGAGGCATAAATTAGCGTCTTTATTATCTTCCGTTGAAAGCTATCGATTTTCTTTTATTTGACTCAAACAATTCGTGGTTTAAGTTTATTTGTTCATGTTTGTTAATCTTTTGGAGTCAAATTGTTAACAAAACGAATCCCATTGCTGTTAGAAAATTTACTAAAAGCAGAAAGTTCCTACCAAAAAAAAACAATTTTTCTATTGCTTCAACACTTGTCTCGCTAAATTTTTTTTGGTAATTGCAGTTTTTTGCTTTTCATTCTTTAGATACCAATACAAAACTGACGCTCCCATCAGCTTGTGCATGAAGACTCAATGAATGACGTTACCCGAAGCAATCAGTTTACTGCGAATAGTCAAAATGTTTGTGATTATACACGTTTTTAAGTATTTTAAGGATTTTTCAGTTTTTCAGCTTTTGTTGTTCTTATCGTCAACCTGAAACTTAACCTCATCATTGAGAGGTCCCATGTAATCTCTTGTATTTTAAAAATTAACATTTTTGCTGATATTATGACGTAACTGTTTGTTTTGTTTTTTTGGCCAAAATGTGTTTTTTAAAATTTAAGTGAGTGTTGTGTTTTTGCTTCTTTTCCCCTTCCCTTAGCACAATCGCGTAACAACAGATCCTAATGATTTTCAAATACGGCCCAATTGAACTTATCGATTCATTCAGTATAATGTTAGCCGAATTAGTATGAATAGAAATTGAAATTTCTATTTACTGAGTTTTTTTCATCTTTAGTCTGTTCCTATGGCTTAGTCTAACCAAGGACAGGTGCTATTGGTTTCATTATGACTTTTTAGTAAATTTATCAAGAATTATTTCGTTAGAAGCAAATTGTTTTTAAGACTATCGTACTTGTTTGGTTTTAAAAACGTTCATTTTTGAGTTTTGCCTCATTGTTTCTTCTTTTTGTTGACTTGTTACCTAGTCTCATTAATCCCATCTGCTGTGTAGTTAGGAAAAATAATTTTGTGTAGCTAGGATTTTGTCTGATTGTAATTTGAGGTTGTTACTAGGTGCCTTTAAATTAGGATATTGAGTTTTGACGTGAAGTTTTTTTTGTTGCCTTTGTTATTGTTGTTGTTTTTTCTCGTAGACTTTTTATTGGCAGATATTGTTGGAATGAGGCATGGCATTATTTAATTCAATTATCGTCTTGGTTGTGTAACGATTTTGTACAACTCAAACGTATACTTTTGATTATGTCAAAAGTTTAAGTCAAAAGACAGTTAAGCCAAAAATGTAGACGAACGCACATTAACGAGCATCCTTGTTTCATTTCTATTCTGATTATTTGATGAAGTACTTTGTAATTTTCTATGTTGCACACCATCTTTTTTACCTTTTTTAAATAATTCGTGATCTACTTGAACAAAGATATCTTGCAAGCCACCTATTTTTATTTTCCATTGACAATTTAGATGTTTTTATTGTGATATTAAAAAAAACTTGTTCGCAGGTATTCAGAATATCTCTTAAAAGGTTACGGAATTTTGGCAATTTCATTTAGTTTTTTCCAATTTGATTGACAACAGATTTCAATAACTGTTGTTGTCAATTTCTCTTGCTATATTTTTCCATTACACCTCTTATATCTTTGGCCACGACGTTTATTAGAGATTTTTAGCTTCTCTCTGAATTTTTATAAGTTTGAAGCAACCTTTTTATCCGAATTGTGAAATTCATCACAACAGCATTTTATATGTAGTGACCGTGTCTAAATGAACAAAATGATGAATTTTCCCAGAAAGGATTTTTCAGTTCAATTGGCTTTTTTCTATAGTTTCCGAGCAATTCTGTGTTTTTCTGATTAATTGTTAAAACTCATCGTGAACGGTGAAATGTTAGTGCTGCAAAAAGCAAAATGTGGTTTCTGTTTTTGGACCACGTTGGAAAAATTGTTTGCTATGGAATGATCTTTGCAATCGATGACGTTTATTGGTTTACCCTGGTTTAGCCCAAATAAGCAATATTCAAAAAATTTTGTCTTGAATGTTTCAAAGGATTAATTAAAAACCTGCCCATTTTTTCTAAGACATTTTAGTGCTATAGCAGAGTGAACTTTGAAAAACCAATACTGCTAATATTAAACTAAGAAAACAAGGAAGCCTTCAGCAGTGTCCAGAAAATTTGACTATATTATTCAATGCTGGCTTTTTTTAAGAGATTGACAGAAGCCAAAATCCACAGTCATACTGGTGTGACAGGTTATTTCATTTAGGATAACGTAGGTAAAACAGAGATATCAAACTAACAAAATCTGACAAAATGTCCATCAAATATATCATAGGTCCAATAGGAAAAGTTTGTCCAATCCAATTGATTCCCCTTAGATCTGAATGTTTCTGTTGTGTTTTGAAGTACGCAAGTCAACATTCCCGGGTCGAGGTTTTTGGGTGAATTTTGGTAAGAATTGCGATGAATGGGGTGCATTTTTGTAAGAAACCCAGTGATTGCGGTGGAAAAAAAAAATATTTCACCGCATTTCCCCTCATTTCTTACAAAAATTCACCGGGAAATTTAACGCATTTCTTACAAATGTTCACCGCATCGGCTTTTATGGCAAATTAATATAAGAAATGCGGTGAATGCGATTAAAGCGGTGAAAAAAAACAGTTCGCCCCATTTGCCCGCATTCCTTACAAAAGTTCACCGCTAAATTCACCGCATTTCTTAAATTCACCGCATTTGTTTTCCAACGTTTATTGAATCTAATATAAACACACAAGAAATAGCACAGAGGCAATTGACAGTTGGAGCAGTGGAATAACACATTGAAGGGGTGAGAGGTTCAAACCCATGTACAGAAAATTCTGTAAGAATACGCAGAAGGCGGTGAAAATAAATGATTCACCGCATTCACCGCAAAAAGATGTACGAAATAAGGAGTGAAAATTAATTTTTTACCGCATTTCACCGCATTTCTCACAAAAACTCATCGCCAAACCTTGCCGGGGTTCAACTCTGCGTCATCGCCCGACAAGTAACAAAGTAATTATTTATTAGTTCCTCTTTTCGGGCCCTTTTGTGGAACCTAGTTCCAATGATTCCACATGATGGCCATTTCACATCCTCTGTTTGATTTCACAAGATGGTCATTAAACATTTTTTGGAACAAGGTTAATTAAAAAATAGAGAGAAGTAGCGACAAAGCTTGGAGCTCAAACTCAACAATTAAGGTTACTTGATTCGCTGAAATTAAAGTTTCCGACTAAAGTATATTTGCCTTAATTTAATTTTTGTTTGTAAAAATTCTTGTCTTCTAAGGCCATTGGAAACAGAATTAAGGCGGAAAAAACTAGAGTGTATTCTCATCCGCTGGCTTATTCAATATTAATAGATGGGACAATTTAAACGGCCAATTCTCATAAAAACATAAATTAGATCAATGTCTATAATATTTAGTTGAAATATTGAATTGTAATTTTTTTTATCTATTCAAAGTCTTGTCACAGACTTGCACGTCTAAATGCAAGCCCGAACCAAACGCCACGTCAATGTCAATACCAGGCAATTCTGCAGGTCTTATTTCTTTTTCCAGCACTGAGCAAGCCCAATTACAGGTCTTCTAAATCGTTAAAGTCTTGGCCAAGTGCATAACACTTGCAAGTTGATTCTATAGTCAAAACCAATTTGTCAAAAATTGTGATTGAAAATTTTAAAAGTTTTAAATGTTTTAGTTCTACAAATGGCCAACAAGAATAAGGATATAAGGACCTATATAAGTTTTTTTAATCTGATTTCTCGCTCACTGGTGGTATCAAAACCCGAGTAGTCACTGCAATTTCAAACAATTGCATGGGAAGGATTTTTAATTCTTACGCAATTTTTTTCTATTCTAGTAGGGCATTTAGTTGAACGGGCAGATTATTCCAGTCCTCGGGAGCTTTTTTGACGTTTGAGTCTTTGTCTAGTAATTTTGGAGTTAAAAAATAGGTTCCGAGTTCTTTTTTGCGCGTTAAAACTCTAAGTAAGGAATGCGTTCTCTTCTGGTAGTGTAATTGACAGTAGAAGTTCATTTTTCAGTCTCCAAAAGTAGGTCCCTCTTTTCCATTTTAAAAAACTTTCTATAGACAGTATGGAATATATAGTTTCCAATATATTACATTGTTATTGAGTGATTTAATTGTAATTTAAGGCTGATAAACTATTTTGAGAACAGATGAAAACTTTTTCCCAGATGTAAATTACTTCTTCGATTTCTGGTGATCTTATAAGTAAGAGTGTGTCGTCTGCATACTGGACTAGTTCGCATTATTTTTAAAGGTGAAAGCTAAAATTTCTATGAACTTATATATACACATGGGGTAATTGATCTGGGCCTATAATTATCTGGTTCCTCGGGATCCCTTTTCTTGTGAATTGGGGCAAAATGAGCAGATTGAGGATTTCTGGAATTATTGAGCTATAAAAACACATGAGATCTTTGATAACAATTGATCAGGCGTCCTTCAAAGCCCAAGGAGAAATAAGTGACGGCTTTTTGGGTTTCTGTCTGCCCAGTTTTTTCAAAGCTAATGATGCATTCTTGCTCAATGATGAATTGAAGATTATATTTCTCAAGCTTTTTTATTTGAGGAATTTAGACTATTTTTGCCATTTAGATCGTTGAATTTATTCTGTTGAGAAAATTAGTAATTTAATAGTTCGGTATGTTTTTTGGGCCGGCTACGAAGCTACGAAAGACATTTGAGAGTGTTTGATTTTCTCTTGATTTGGCTGAGCTCCGTATTTCGCTAACAAAATTCCAACGTTCTCTGCAGTTTTTAAATTTAGAGAGTAAAAAAAGACTTAATGATTTTATGCATGATTTTTTTTTCAATTTATTAAAGGCTTGATATTCATTTGCTTTTAGAAGAGAATTGCATTTAGTTTCCAGTTCTTTAGTTTTAGTTTTCAATAAAATTTTTCTTGACCTTGTATATTTTGATTTATCGTTCCTTTTTCTCTGTTTATGTAATTCAAGGATTCTTTAACGAATTTCGAAAATGTTTTAAACAATTGACTAAGGTCCTTAGATCGTTAGATGTGCGACCAGCAGGCTCTTCCAAGAGCTTGTTTGATTTTTTTGTGGTAAAAAGATCGGTCATAAATCCTTTTGTAGTCAACACCGTTGCCTGATCTCACGTTTTGTTTTATTATGGATACCTGAGCACAAATATCTGGTAACAAGGGTTGTCTCATTAAAAAATTGCCTAAAGTCGCAATCCAAAACCGTATATGAGTAGAAAACAATAAAAAAAACAGTAGTACTGCCACTCCTTACTCAAGTGTGTGTGTAGGTTCAGTTTTGATGTGAAAATTTAGATCATAAGGTAATAGAGCTCTTTCTATTATTTCTTTCTCACTTTCGTTGGTTAAGTTCATTTTACGCCAACTATTTCGCCAACGTGCCACGACTTTGAGGTTGAATTTTGCCCATTTTCCCACGGTCCTTCAAAAATGATACCAGTTGATACCTAATGATACCATATGTATTGACTGAATTTGGAGCATATTTAGTATCTTGATTACTATGTCCTCCAATTCTACGAGAACTTACTTTGAACGATTTGAGGTCAATTTTTTGCGTTTTCCGGACAAACGTTTGACTATTTATACTTGAATTTAGACTTGTCAAATCGTGCACAAGACTCGCATTCGAACTTGCCAATTTTTGACCAAGACTTGGATTTGAGTGGCCAAGTCTCGGTCAAGACTTGGATTTAGACTTTCCAAATTGTAGCCAAGAAATGGAATTACACTTTTCAAGTCTTGATCAAGGCTTGGATTTTGACTTGCCAAGTTTTCGTCAAGACTTGGATTTAGACTTGCCATTTCTTGGCTACAACTTGAATAGATACTGCCAAGTTTAAAAATGACAAACAGTAATCAAATGAGACTTGTAATAAGACTTGAACAGTACTGAAATGAATTTGGCATATATACGGGAGTCTTGGCTAAGGCAGGCATTCAGACGTGCACGGTTTTGCTCTTAACCAATACTTGCATTTTTACCAGCACCTGTTCTGATTAAGACTTGCATTTACACTGGTAGGTGTAAAAAGTGACATGATCATAGCTCTGAATCAGTACTGATATAGGAATTGTCATTAGACACGCCCAGTAGTGATATTGAATTGGCGTTAGGTCCGGGTCCTTGTTAGGTCCGCGTTAGAACATATACAAGTTTTTCACTGATTCATCTGTTGACAGTGCTTGGGAGTTTCAACAGCTCAAATCGGAGCGTTAAAAAAGGTGGTGATTTTTTTTTGTTTTTCGTCCTGAAAAAATCAACTCCTTGTCTGACGATTAATGCCCTTGCACTTGCAGGATAAAATTACCTCAATTAAAAATTTGGTTCATCAATAAAAGGCACAAGGGCAAAAATTTAAACAAGCAAAACGAAATAAAAGGAAATCAACGGTAGCGGTATCCTTAAAAAATAATGTAAGTTTAGTCAAATTTTTGTTGCAAAATTGTTAAATTAGCCTTTTACGAGAAAAAAACACAATTATATCTAGTCTGTAAGACTCCCCTAGAAAAGTTATTTCCTCCTTTTCCCTTTTCGTTTCTCTTCACGGTGCTTGTATATAGTGCCGCTGTGAAATTTATAGTTTTGTCTCGCTTATTAAGTTCACATGTTCAGATTAATAGGTTCGATTTATTAACTATTTAGAAATTTTCCCTTCAATTTGCAACGCCGATATAACGGTTTGCTCTACCTTCCATTCAAAGGGTCTTTGGCGGTCGAACAAGTATCGCTCATTTAAAAAAAATTGTGTCAAAACTGTCAGCTTAAAAACAATCGTACACTTAAGTCATCAAATAAGACATGGTCTACTAAAGTGGCGATTGTAGGAGACTAGTGTGTGGTGTGAGAATGATGGCCGAATCCGATATCTCCAAATTGTAAAGTTATACCGACAAAGTGTTTCCCCGATTACACGAAAGCTTAAATATTAATTTTGGGTGGTTGTACCATCTTTTCGCCATATCGCATGTGTGAATAATGAAAACACAGGTTTAGGTGCGCGACTCTAGACCGCTCTGATCAGACCATTTGGGTCGCACGCCGGTGGCTTGGTGCGGCCCAAAATACATGGTCTGGGAAACGCCTGAGTCGCACGATGGTCTGGTCAGTGGTCGCACTACAGTCTGATCAGAGGGCAAAGTC
The DNA here is from genome assembly GCF_964194025.1 of Convolutriloba macropyga. Classification (NCBI taxonomy): domain Eukaryota; kingdom Metazoa; phylum Xenacoelomorpha; order Acoela; family Convolutidae; genus Convolutriloba; species Convolutriloba macropyga. Next base: position 31,232,837 of record NC_134477.1, read on the forward strand.
GCACTTAAGTCTGCAGTAAACCATTTGAACCAGGGCTTTTTTAACATTTGTGAATAACGAAAGGTTTTGTGAAATTGAAACGAGATGAAATGAACTAAAAGACTACTATTTTATATTGATGCTATCTCATAATCAAGCATCAATTATTTGGTTTCAGCATCCCGAAGAGACCCCATGAAGCATTCTTCTATGAATCAATGTTTGCCTCCATTTCTGTGTCAGGTTTGGAAGTGTGTCGACAGGACAATGTCTGTGTTGACCCCATTTCGTTCGATGAAAAGGTTTTTCTATCTGTTTCTCCTACCAACAAATTCTCTGAGATTTTTGTATTTAATATTATAATTATCTATATCTATATATATATATATATATATATATATATATTATATATATATATATATATATATATATATATATATATTATATAAAAAAAATGAAAAATCAAAACCATGAAAATGAAAGAGAAGCGAACTTTGGTTATTTAATTTCCAAAGGAAACTTAAAACATGGAAGAACGTGTTTATAAAAAGGATTAATGTCAGTGAAATCAAGTTTCTTTCGTTCAATGAAATTAACACTAGGAAAAACGAAATGAAAAACATGAAATCAATTCTAATGCAATTTTGTCAGGCTGCAGAGAACAAGGAAAATAAATTAAACAAAGTAAACAATTATTCACGGGTCGAGGTTTGGCAGTGAATTTTCGTAAGAAATGCGGTGAAATGAGGTGAAAAAAATAATATTCACCGCGTATTTTTTACATCTTTTTTGGTGAATGCGGTGAGTCGCGGTGAATTATTTCTTGTCTCTGCGTTCTCAGTATTCTTACAAAAAAGAATCGTCCCCACACGTGTTCGAACCTCTGACCTCCTGCATGCCCCTCCACTGCTTTGTCCTCTGCGCCAACCTTCACTTATATCTTCTTGTGAATTTAAATCAGATTGAGTAAACTTTGGAAATCATATGCGGTGAATTTTTGTAAGAAATGCGGTGAATTTTTGTAAGAAATGCGGTGAAATGTTGTGAATTAGTTTTTTTTCACAGCATTCACCGCTTTCACCGCATTTCTTACATTATTTCGCCACAAAAATTGATAAGGTGAATTTTTGTAGGAAAGAGGTGAATTATGCGGTGAATATTTGTTAGAAATGCGGTGAAATGCGGTGAAATATTTATATTCACCGCATTCACCGCAATCACCGCATTTCTTACAAAAATTCACCGCATTCACCGCATTTCTTACAAAAAATTACCCTAAAACCTCGACCCGGTTTATAACAAACAACATAATTGAGATAAGGCAATAAACGCCTCAACTACTACCCAGTTTTGAAAAATGAATATCGAACAGTAGTTTCTTAAAAAGTTTTTTTTTCAAAATTTGAGTACCCCAGAAATCAGTTATTAATCTAATTTGAGAACAAAATTTAATCAGATTAAGTTGAGATCACCCAAGTTAGACAATCACAAGCTAAATCAAGAGTGAGGTAAGTCATCTTTTCATTTTCTCGTCAAATTCTTGATCCATTTAATTGGTGTTTAAATTGTCTAAGCCAACACATGCGAAAAAAAAAACATGAAAAAAAGCTAAAAAATGAAAAACTCCAATTCTTCAAAAATTTTCGAAAATTAGTTCTTATGTGTTGGTTTTTCTTCTTTGTTTGCCTCACTTTGGAAGGCAAAAAAAGTTTGCCTTCCAAAGTAAGGCAAATTATTTGCCTTACTTTGAAAATCTCGACAACTTCCCAACAAAAATAGTAGAACAACCAAACATCAGTTCAAATTTTTACTAAGAGAAACCAACGAAATTGACACCAAAACAAGTGAGTAACCACACGAGTAAGATGAGATACAGCAAAAACAAATAAGAGTTCAGCAAATAATTCAAAACATTAAATAATTTAAATAGTTTTTCTTTAGAATACTGCTCAGACTTTTTAACATTTTTACACTAAAGGTCAGTTCCTTCATAAACTCCTTAATTTCGAATCCCAAAAATTCGTTATTCATATATGAAGAGTTCGCAGAAGAAAAACAAATAAAAAATGAAACTACTAAATTTATACTCAGGTTTTTCATTAAGAAGAAACTCAGATTTTTTTCAAAGGTTTTTTTGACACATCTCATTTCTGCAATGAACTATTTCAACAAACAATAAAAACTTTGAGAATATAGTGAGGCAGAGATTTTTTTCAAAACCGTAAAATGTTTGCGAAAAACTTCATTTGAACATAGTTTTGACACAGTAGCAGAAAAACTTGGCAAGACTCAAAAATTTTCCAAAACTATAGCAAAACAAATAGCGTCCATAACTTATCTAAGTGTCTTTATCAAGTGAAAGAAAATTCCCTATGACGACTTCAATCCCCTGTTTCCGAAAATTCCCTATTTACTTATGAGGACTTTAATCAACCAAAATAAAAGACTTGATGGCAGAAATGACAATAAAAAACAATCAGATAGCAAAAGTCACTGATATTTCGTGGAAACAATTATTGTCAGTGTCAGAAAGACTATTCGCTAAAAACTCACATAATTAATTGCGTTCATTTATGACTTCATAAGAAATCAATGAGACATATCATTTCTCTGCTTGCAGTAAAACTTGAAGAATCTAAAAAAATAACTAAAAAATTTACGAAAGCAGATAGTTTCCACGTAATCAATACCATGACTTTAGAGTGAAAACAATATTAATTTTCATTCAGACTACGTTATAAGGACTTTAACAGGACCATTTCAGTATTGACAATGAGTAACATAAAAATTAAAAATGGCCCGAAATAACAAGTTTACAAAAGAAAAAACATAATGTCAAAGTCAAAAAATCATTAATTGCCCCCAGATAAATTCAGACAAAAAATTGATGCGCCACTAAAGCAAATGCATCTCCTTTAGATTACTTTGTACGTAAAAAGCGTTATTTTTTATAGTTACTATACTTGTACAGAAAGTAAAGATAAAAAGCATAAACAAAAGTCACAAAAAAAATCGTTTAAAAAAAGCGAAAAACCTATATCGAAATTCAGACCCGCTCTAATCTAAAAAAACTAATTTGAGACCAATGATAGCAATGTTATCAGTTCACTGCTGCTAAACTGCTAAACACAAAAATGTTAAGAAATAGTAACATTACTGCAAAAAATGAGCACAAATTGAACAAAAAAGGCCATAAGTATGAACATGATCACAGAGTATTGTCCATTACTCGAAAAAATTCAACCCTCGGTAACTCCTCAAAAGGACAAAGAACTTAAAAAAAGTTTTAGTTCTGTAATCTATTTTTTACACTTGATGGTCTTTCTACTGATATCACTCACAACTCTCTGAAATAATTATATCGATCGGCCAATTTCGACAGTACGAGAAAACAAGTTGAGCATAAAAAACTTTACAAGATAGAGACATTTTTCACTAACTTGTGTTCAATTTGTGCTCGTGTTCTTACATATATACTTAGCAGGTGAAAGTTTACGGTCTTGTTTCATAAAATTAGAGAAACAGGTTCATTGACAATAGGAAACTGCCATTTGCGATATGGATGATGGGAGCCCTCTTTACACTTTTGAAAACTGCCAAGGTGATTTGAAGGCAATTTGTCTGTATGGAGTAGCCAGTTACTACAGAAACACGACCGACACTATTACAAATTACGTCAAATGCAATGATGGAAGTTTCTTCGCCAATGTCAACTATTTCAGCGAATGGATCCAGCGAACAATGAATGCGAGTTGAACCAAAGCTCAGTTAATCTCATATCAGCGAAGAGAACTTGCATTGTACGCTAGCTTTTTAAAGGTATCAAAACTTAGTGCCTTAGTTTTCACAAAATATCATGCAGTAAAATTTTGCAATCATCCAATGAAATTAACCATAACATTAAATATTACTAATATAGAGTACTATACATGATTTAATTCAAAAAAAAAACCGACAACCAAACCAGTAATGCGATACTTTATATCCAATTTAGTCATTTTTTAAGTATGTACAGTCGTAGGCTGAGGTTGCATACCAACACCGATATGTTCAGATCAAAGAGAAATGTCAGGGTAGTCTTGATGCGTTCAAACTTGACTTGTCTGAAAAATGGATGAACCCACGGGTCACCTAAGTCTGGACATGGACAACTTTGAAATCACTGTAATGTTTTTTTTATGTGAGAACGAACAAATTTTGATGGTTTACTTATTTAGATACAGGACGTTTCGAAAAATAATTTCAAACCGTTTATTTTCTCATGAAAAGATGCTCAAATGATTACTAAAACTTGTGCAAACGAGATAATGGAGGATTACAACAATAATCCATGAAAAAAAAATGCTTTTTTCGGCGCAAATATATCAAGAACATCAATTCTTACTGTCCAGTTTCTTCTTGTACTTCCTCAAATGACTTCCGCAAATCTTCAGACAAACAGCTAAACATCGACAGAGACCGTAAGAAATTGAGAAGGACTTTCAAGGAGAGAGACAATAAAATTTATCGATAACTTTGAGGTAAAACACGGAGCCTGGGTAATGTGCGTTCGCACACATACTGTACCGACATTGCTCATCCAAGTTTTGATTTAATTGTCTACCAAATGAGGAAGACATAGAGAACTTTCCTAAAAAATTACATATCGTTCAAAAAAACAACTTAATGAAAAAAATAAAGCTCAAAAAGGGCCAATGACCCTTGTCATATATGAGAGATCTGCACAAGACGAACATAAAAATCAATTAATAGCAAACATTAATTACGACCAAAACGGGATGTCTATATTAAAAAAAAAAACGCTTAATAATAAACAAAAATGTAATCAGATAAAAATCTGAACTAAACAAGTGAACCTGTATTTAATTTGATAAAAAATCAGAACTGTCAATAATGAGACTCGGTAACAGGTCAACGAAGAAGAGCAAAATGCAAAAAGTTTAAAAATAGGTTTTTCTTTCTGGCAACGACCAATTTCCAATAAATTGGTATCAGCTCGCCTGTCTAAACACGTGAGATTACACCGGACAGGAAGCAACTGAGACCTGTCATTATCCATAATATGTCAGACTCAATAAATTCAATTTAACAAGAAAGCGTTGTCGCAACCTTTAAAAAACATAAAGTATTCGTGGAAAACAATAAATATCTTTAATTGCAGATTTTTTTCAATGCCAATCGGCCAACCACATCACTGTGGTACTGTGGAAGGCAAACAAAAAACTCGGGAATGGACATATATCTAAAAACCACAATTCTCTTATAAAAATGCATAGTACTAAAGCCAAGAAACTATTAGTTGAAGAGAAAACCAAAATATAGATTGGATCTTAGTTCACTAGAAAGTGGATGCGGCCTGCCGTTACAGAGACCAGGCCACAAAACTGACAGAAGTAAGACAAAAAAAGACAGAGCTCAAAAATCCAATGGATTTTTATGACAGATGGAGTCAAAACCCGAAAAAAGCATCAAGAAACGAAATACGGGCGTAACTCAAAATTTTACAAACAACATATTCAATAAACAGCGTGGAACTCATAAAAATAAAAAGATCTTCTAAACAATTAAAAAATTTTAAAGAAAAAAATGGTTGCGTCTTCTTTGCTTTTGATTGTCATCCTTGAAAGAGGTATTTATGAAAAAGATAAATAAAAGAATTGCAAAACTGACCAGAATCGAAAACTCACAAAAAACTTATGAAAACACATTTCTAAGCTTTAAAGCTGTCAGTGAAAACAAAATCGACAGAGCCAATTTTATATAGACAAAAAAACTGATGAGCACTGTCATTAATGAGACTAGATTATTTGTTAACAAAAATGAGAACAAATATTTGGAAGTAACAAAAAACTTTCTTTTAAAAAATTTGATTGAAATTTACTTAAACCGTTAGCCATAAACCAAAATCAATAAATATATTGATTCAAACAACCGTAGAAGCTATAACAGTTTTTACGTGTTAGGAATATGCCGTACGACAACAATGAAAAACGACAATTAGAGGCCGAAACAAAAAAGTTTATGGTTTTGCGAGAGAAAGGTTTCCCAGACGCTAAAACTGTAAGCTATTCAAACAAATCCTTAAAATTGCTCTTTCACGCAATCCTTCAATGCCAATTGGAAATATTTTTCAATTCAATCATTCAAAAGCGTATGAATTACAACCTCAAATATAGGCAACTATTCAAAAAATCACAAACTTTTTCTCGAACTCGTTGTAAGAAAGCCAAGAAACACTCACTAATTATATATATATATATATATTATTTTTGCAAATATAAAGATTATTTTTGCAAAAATTTGAGAAAGTTCTCCCCTGTATATATTGAGACTTAGGTGCATATGTACGGAGAAAAGATTTCAAAAAAGCTGGAAAATCTCAAAACTAAACTGATATTTTCTTAATACAAATATAGTCAAATTCATTAGAAGGATTTGATATCAACTAAATGCATTGCATAGGTTCACCTACTGCTCCTAAAAATCATATTAAATCTTTTGATAAAAAATACAAAGTCATCTGGCTGCAAATGGAATGACAATTAGAGGCAAAACAAAAGGACTCATTTAAAACTAAAGAAAACACGGTGTCAAAGCCATAAAAAATATATGAATTTTTCAGAAGAATATATATATATATATATATATATATATATATATATATATAAATATATATATATATATATATATATATATATATATATATACTCAATTGGCCTCAATTTGTTGTATATGGGACCAGTAATTAATCGGGCATTGATTCGAAATCGCTTTCGTCGTTAACCAACAAAAGTAAAAACAATGAGAAAATATTTTGGGAAATAGACTCAGCTCCAATGTAACCGGAATAATTCGTGATTGTAAGAGTCCAAGTTGTGTCCAAATCGAGCCCTGATTTTGCTGGGCGTCACCAAAATGTGGAATTTTCAAAGATTGAGAGAGCATATGGTGATTCTCTACATCCGCCATATTTAAACAAAGTGGTATAAAAAGCGTATTCGGAGCCAAAAACATTTTTTTCAAATAATTTTAACAAATTATAGCAAAACTGTCGAAAAATTGGTTTTAAAAAAAGCACTAAGAGTAAAAATTCAAAAAAACGAAGAAATTAAAAAATAAGAATAAATAAGAAATTCTTCAACTATTCACAAAATTTTAAATCTCGATAACTCCCTCTAAGAAACGAGAACAGAAATTTTTTTAATTCCATATTCTACGTTGGAAGGGATTTCTATTGATACCGGACTCAACTCTCTATGACTAACATATCAACCGGCCAAAAGTCACTGAACAAAAAAACAATTGGCTCTTAACAATAACAAAACTGTTTGTTCAGAACATCAAGATGCACTCTGATTCACAGGTGTCAAAACTAGTTTAATTATCAGAACAGACTTATCAAATCTTATTGTATTGTAAATCGACGGGTTTTATCGGGCCGAACGAAACCTAACACACAGAAATATTAAATAAAAACGGGTCATTGGAAGATATTTGGGCTAAAAAAAAATTTAACCACCTTCTTGAGTTGTAATTTGTAGATAGTTCGACTACCAGAACGCTGTCTTTCTTTGGCAATTATGCAATTTTGTGTCGTTCTCTGCTACTCTTCCTTGAAATGAAACGATATTTTCACGACACTTTTTCTGTATAACTCAGGCTAAATTTAATTAACATGTGAGACGTTGGGACATAACACAAACTATGTTTAACCGAAAAATGAAATTAACGCTGCAGAATATAACAAACGTGTTACAGATGAACTCAAAGATGAGACCTGATTCTCATAATAATTCAGTACTGAATCCTGGAAGTTTTATTATGACTTTTGCTATGACCAGAGTTCTGATCATGTCATTTACTAGCGGTTCGATGATGAAAGCGGTTCGATCATACTAGCGGTTCGATAATAAAATTGAGAGTGCAATTCTGAACTTTTAATGTGGGCGTTATGAGTTTTCTGTCTTTTTTTTCGAACTGAACGAAATAAAAATTGCCATCACCTGGGATTTGAAGAAAAGTCGATAGGCCGTAGCATAAATTAATTCAGTAAATATATAGTTAATTGAATTACTGCTTTCGCTTGAACAATTGTCAATTTTCACACAGTTCCAATTCGCTGATCACTTTCACACTGTTGGCTTTCTGTGTTAACTTTCAGCTTACTACGAGATATTAGAAAAGGTAATTAAGACATATCAGACAACTCTCGCTGAAAGCTGATTGTTTTTTTTGGTAAGGTTTCCTTTTGTAACAGATTCACCCAACCCCCCCCCCCCCCCCCCCCAGGTTTACTCTGAACCCTGTTCATCATCGCCCAGTCTTCCAGCCGAGAACGAACACCTCATCATCTAAAGCCATCTTGAAAATGGAAATCTTGTAAGGTCAACACAGGTGTTCGACTCAGTGTTCCAGATTACTTGAAACACTACAGCAAATCTGAATATAAACAAAGTTTTCAAAAAACGTGAAAAATTAAGAGCAACGGATAGTTTGTGTATACTGCACCTGTTTAAGTTCACTGATGACTACACTGCTCTACTCGAATAACGACTCGAACTGCTCAGATGACCCCCTTACTTAACCAGGTGACCCCTTTGGCCTATAATGAGATGACCCTTTTGACCTACTCAAATGACCTGCGCTGAGCAACTCAGATTATCCCACTCCGAAGACTCCCTGGCCTTATCACGTCAACCCTTCGTCGTCTCGGGTGACCACTGAGCTAATCATATGACACCCCTGGACCTGTGTAGATGACTCTTGATCTACTGTAGATGATGAAGCTCCCCCCCCCCCCCCCCCCTCCCGACTACTCAGATGACCATGGACCTGCTCGGATGATCTTGTCTTGTCCCAGGTTGAGGTGCAGACCCAAATTGGTTTATGATCAGACCCAGTCGAGCGCACACCCGTGTGATCCGAGACCGAAATTACAGGGTCTGGAAGGAAGTTCGAGCGCACTACAGTCTGGACGATGGTCTGGAGATGGTCTGATCAGAGGTCGATTTGGTCTGAAAAGTCTGATCATAGGCGGATTCGAGCGCACTTGGTTCTGATCAGAGCCGACTTTGAGCGCAATTGGGTCTGATCATAACCTCTTCGAGCGCACTTTTGTCTGATCAGAGGCGACTTCGACCGCAATTGGGTCTGATCATAACCTCTTCGAGCGCACTTGGGTCTGATCAGAAATGTTTTCGAACGCAATTGGGTCTAATCAGGGACCATTTCGAGCGCATTATTTTTCTTTTCATTTTTTTACTGAGAGATGTTGGCTCTGCCAAGAGGCAGCCACAAAGCACCGTTCTGATTAGAGACCACCATAAGTCCGATAGCTCTGCTCAGAAAAAAGGAGTCCAGCTGATAGCAGAGGCCGGTCCCCTTCAGAAGAAACTTTGATCAACTGGAGACCACGATGTTTCATATGGAAAGCTGTCTAAACTCATCCATTGAGTCAGAAATATACACTAAACTGTACACTAAATAAAATTTGTTCTCAACAGTTGGGTTTCTTTTCCTTTAGCGATACTTTTATACTGAAAACATGAGTTTTTATGAAAAGAATATATTATAGCAAAACAAGGAGATTTTTTCATAAGTAAAATTTTTCTCTGATCAGACTAATTCGAGCACACTTCAGTCTGATCATAAACGGCTGCAAGCGCAACTGGGTCTGACCATAAATGCTACGAGCGCAACTGGGTCTGATCATAACCTCTTCGAGCGCACTTGATTCTGATCATAGTTTGATTAAGGTCTGGGCAACGGTCTGAATTTGAGTCTGGACCATGGTCTGAAGATGGTTGGATCAGAACACCTTCGGTCTGAAAAGTCTGATCAGAGACCTTTTGTGTCTGGAAAGTCTGATCAGAGATAATTTCGGTCTGGAAAGTCTGATCAGACGAAAATTTGGGTCTGGACCTCAACCTGGGGTACCACTCATGCTTTGTCGTCACATAGCGTATATCCACCCAATTTTGTCAACGATACAGTGATGAGATCCATAATTTTTATGTCTCGCGATGCGGGCAGCTCGCAAATTTCATCAAAAATAATTGAAAAGAAAAATGAAAAAGTTGTAACAAATATTTTATATTAGACAATTTTAAAAGCTTTTGTCGTCTTTTTAACTCTGACTGACTGCTTTTGAGTGACGAAGCGTATTATCTAAGGTTCTAGCTGGCTTTGCGATGCTCTGGTTGCTTCATCTTCAACTTTAAATTTTCATCACATAATTTTTAAATTTCTGTAAATATCAAGAAAAACACAAAACAACTCGTCCAGCCTGTCTTCAGAACGAAACAGCTATATGAGTTTTAACTAAACATTATTGGTGAATAAAAGTTACACAGAAACGTCACTGAATCTTTGATAAACATTAGTGATTCAGTGAAATATATTGAATCAAATCTTTAGGTCTATGATACCCGGGTTTGGTGAACTCCATTAAAATTTGATTCTGTTGACCAAAATACTCCTAAAAAAACGACCATTGAACAAAGGCCTATTCAAATTGGGGACGTTGTAAGTTTATTTTGTCGGTCCTGGTGAAAATGAATATAGAAACTAGCAGTTTTGACAAGAATACAAAGATTGCAGCAAAAAATGATTTTTGCTATTTCTTTTTTGTACCAATTGACGTTTGACATAAAATGGAAACGAGGATTACTATTTTCAATCTAATTAGGCACTTACATTACGTCACCAATCCTACAAATTGAGTGGAGTCCGCAAAATTGGTTAAATTACGGACAAGAGTGACAAGAAAAGCTGTGAAAAATCGTAACAATATTCCGTCGTTGATCTTGAAAAATCACGTTTTTGAGTCACACTTCTCCGCAATTTGCGAGTCATGGGAAATCGTCATCATTGTCCGCAATTTTGAGCATGAGTATTTACTCGAATTCAATTTTATGGTGCGCTCTAATTTATTAATTGCTCTCAGACGAACATTGCCCTGTCGGTCTTTTTTATGCGATTTTCGGCTGGACCGATTTTTCTTCTAAAGCTTCTGACTTTTCGTCCTCAAAAAGGGGATAAATAGGTAGCGCCCAGCTGGCATTAAGTGCTCTTAGAGCCTCTCAGCCCTGTTTCACCTCAAACTGTTTTGGAGACACTTATATGTTTGGTGTGAAGGGCGGTTCTTAGAGATTGAAGACACCCCCACTGTTGAGCACCCGCTTTTGCACCCACCCCCCCTCCAACGCGCTATTGCCCCCCACACCCCACTGTTGCCCACATCTCCCCTCTCCCTCCCCATCAACCCCCGGTGCATCCCCCCGTGGTTATGTTTGAACAACGATCGCTAAAAACACGCTATTTTATACTAAATTTCACAATTTTTTTCAAGCTTCATTTTTGTTCATTTTTTAAGTTCTTTCAGCGCTAGGTGTCAAGAAACCTACTCTAGGGTTTTATAAAAGGTTACTGCATAGTTTTTAGTGGTAGGGGAACGGTTTAATCAATTTAACATCACGAAGTTTAGCATTTTTTTGACGAAACCTGCAAATTTTTTCAGTTTTTTGACATTTATTTTTCATTACTCACAACTTTCCAGACACAGGGGCCAGAAAACGTCCTTCAGGGTTTGATAATAAGTCACTGAAAAAATTTCTTTTGCCGTGGAAAATCTTTCAATTATTTTAGTATGACAAATTTTAGCGATCTCTTTTCTTATAAAACTTTTCTTTTATACAAGTTTTTTGAAAATGTTTGTCGGTTTTTTGTTTTTTTTTTCAGCCTCAAGAGGCGAGGAACCTCCTCTAGGGTTTGATAATAGGTTACTGCATAGTTTCTAAATGTATGGGAACATTTTTCATGATTCCAACACTACGAATTTTAGCTTTTCTTTTTTAAAGAACATTTTTTTTCAATTTTTTGACAACAAATTCATTAATTCCGTCTGTCAACCTTACCGAAAATCTTCGCTTTTCATCTTTTCAGCTTTTATTATCACAGATTTTAGGAGTTTTTCATGCAACTTGAAGAGTTTAGAAGTTTTTGTCAGTTTTTAGGTTTATCTAGCCTCAAGAGCCACATATTCTCCTCTGGGGTTTGATTATCGGTTAATGCATAGCTTTTAGATGTAATAGATTTTTTTTTCAAGATTTTAACATCAAATATTAAACTTTGAATCTTTTTGAATTTTTCTTTATCATTTTTTCCGGCACCAGGGTCTTAGGGACATCCCCCAAGTCTTGCTGATAAACTGTTGCATAGCTTTAGGACTCATTGAAATGGTTATCAATATTTTAATGACTACAGGTTGAGCAATTTTTTTGATAAAATTTTTTTTTCTAAATTTTGGAAAATTATTTTCATGTTGCAAGTTTAAGGACCTTTATAAGCCAGTGAAAATGTTAAAAGCTTAAAATAGGGATACAGGATAGTCTCTTTCGACAATGAAAAGGTTTTTGAATGTTTTAATATCTTGAAGTTTAGCAAGATTTTGTTAAAATTTGCAATTGTTTTCAATAATTTTGATTATTTTTGTCTTTTTCTGAGTTTAACAATCTTTACTTGCCAACGTAGTTTTTCAAGTTTTGCAGATTGGTTACTTTACATAACTGCAGAGACAAAAACATATTTTTGAGCCATTGCACTGCGAAATCTGAAAGCTTTTCTTTAAAAGTTTGCAATATTTTGCAAATTTTAGAATATCCGTTTTTTGTTTGATTTATTTAATAACAAGGCTAGACAGCTAAAAATTGCATAGTCAAATCAAGCTAAAGCTAGCCTCATTGAACCGTGACTAGCTACCAATGTAGCCGGCCGCTCTCCGGTCGTTTGAGAGCAATTTTCCTGACATTAGTCGGGTATGTTTAATTACTTATGATGCAACTAATTTTCAAATTACAAAATAAATGACATAAATTTGTCAGCTTTGTCCACAATTTTGATCAAAGCGTATAATAATAAGCTGCAATTAACACACCTCTTTATATTTTAGATCATCTGACAGTGATTTGGACTCAGTGGCAATCATTTTAATGGCGTCAAATAGTAATTGAAGAAAAACTAGATTTTATTGTAATTAGATTCAGATTACCTAAATGCGTTTAAGACTATTATTTCACTGCTGTTTTATTGTGGTAATTCTTTTGATAAAATTTTTCGGCATCTCCGATAAAAAATAAAATCAGTAGATTGATTTCTATTCGTTTCTAAATGACGAAACGAAAGACAACGAATTCTATTCAATGAATTTATGTAAGTTCACCACTAAGTTGAGCGGTGAATTTTATTTAAATTCACCAAATTCACGACATATCTTACATAATTTGGACAGATTTTTCGAAGCGGTGAATTTATGTAATTTCACCGCAAAATTGAGCGGTGAAATTATGTAATTTCGCCGCTGCCAGGCGACAAAGGAATTTAACTGCATTCACCACCTGATTTATGTAGTTTTACCTCATTCACCGCTTATCTTACCAAAGTTACTGCTATCACGGCTTTTCTTACATAATTTTGCGCTGAAAGGTGGTGACACCTCGACCCGGGTATTTGTATCTAAAAACACAAAAGACAACGAATTAGTTTTGGTACAATCATTGCGAAAAGTGTTTGACAGTAAATTGTTTTTGCTTATTTGACTGGTATCAGTCTTTTTCCGATATTGAGATCAAAGCCAGTCCTTTTCCGATCAAATTCTGTACATAATAGTGCAAAAAACAAAAATTATTAAGTACAAACACGTCCTATTTGAAAGCTTTTGTTATTAGAAGTAATTAAATTATGTTAAACGAACTTTTTCCGAGCTCTAAAGGTAAATTGGACAGTTTTCTCTGCGTAATTAATTCATCTAAATCCGTATTCAAATACTAGATTCTGATTGGCTATTAATCTCACTTCTTTACTCCGTAACTTCCTTCTGCGCTGAAGAAGTTGTTGGGAGAATGGGTACTGAAGTGGGCAGACGAGAAATCTGTTAGACGTGCGCATGACGGCGGAGCGCGCGACGCTATCAGAGCCGTACCGGAATTCGTGATACGAGCAGTAGAGTAGCAATCCCTTGGGTTGGTTTCGTCAACTACCCAAACTAAATCACCGGCGGTCGTTAAAGTTGCTCAGCATGCGTCTGCCGCCAATAACAGCGGTTCAGCGCCAATAAGTACTGTTTAATCCAATGTGACCAAATAACGCTAGCATACGAGTGCGCTTGGGGGTACCGTTTACGATGATCAAACTTGTTGACGCCAACGACTGGCGGAATTGCGTTTGCTTTGTTATCAAGTATAAAAGGGTTAGTTGTTATTGCTCATAGGTTGAACGGGCCGGCGCTTATGGGCGTAAATTGGCGTGCGTTCCGTGCGTGTTCCACGAGACCAAAGATATTGATAAAAACTTTGTAAGTGAGGCAACAACTACCGAGGATGGTGTAAAATATTTGCTCAAAAATACCTATTAGCCTCTCCCAGATACCATCTTGGAGTGGCGCACTGGGCGGGTTGAACTTCAACTTAATGCCTTTATGATCAAGTTCAAAGCGTACAAAAATAAGCTGCAATTAACACACATCTTTATATTTTAGATCATCTGACAGGGATTTGGACTCAGTGGCAATCATTTTAATGGCGTCAAATAGTAATTGAAGAAGAACTAGATTTTTTGTAATTAGATTCAGATTACTTAAAATCTTTTAACACGATTATTTCAAAGGTGTTTCATTGTGTTAATTATTTTGATGCAATTCCCTCGGCATCTCCCATAAGAAAATTCCGTCTACCACCTCGGCATCTCCGTCTGCCACCAATAACAGCGGTTCAGCTTCAATACGTACTCTTTAATCTAATATGACCAAATAGCGCTAGCATACGAGTGCGCTTGGGGGTACCGTTTACGATGATCAAGCTTGTTGACGCCAACGGCTGGCGAATTGCGTTAGCATCGTTATCAAGTAAAAAACGGTTAGTTGTTATTGCGCCTAGGTTGAACGGGCCGGCGCTCACGAGCGTTAATTGGGGTGCGTTTAGTACGTATTCCACGAGACCAAAGATTGTGATAAAAACATTGTAAGTGAGGCAACGAGTACCGAGGATGGTGTAAAATATTCGCTTAGAACAACTTATTAGCCTCTCCCAGATGCCACCTTGGAGTGGCGCTCTGGGGGTTGAATTTCAACTTAGCGCCTTTATGATCAAGTTCCTCTGAAATATTGATAGTTTTCCCACCTTTTGATATTCTCGCGTAGCTCTTTTACCGGAGCAACAAATTTGGTACCCTTGGCTGAGAAAACAAGTGCTGGTGTACCCCGACGGGGGAAAACCGTTCCTCTCTCATTACAAACGAACTGGCATCCAAAGACGGATTAATTTCTACATGCACGGCACGCGTGGTTAGGCAAGTGAAGAGGCAACCCAGCCTCATCTCGGTAGTCCTACGCACAGTAACGTAAAATGGTCCGGTGTAGTCGATTCCAGTGTTTGGGAAGGGAGGAGACTGGTATGCCAGTCTTTCTAATGGGAGGTAAGCCAATATGGGTTGAATAGTTGCAGAGCGAAACATTCTGCAGTGGACGCAGTTGGATTTAACCCAACGCATTGAGGATCGTAACTCAAGGATGACATAGCGTTCCTGTTTTCTAGCCCGCAGATAGTCAACGCCTTGATAGTGGTTTTTAATTGGGCGTACCGCTGAAAAAGTTTTACAAATATATGGCGTGAGTCAAGATTGATAGGATGTTTTATATCAAAACCAACCTCGACAAATCGTTTGATGCGGCCAGCTGAAGCGGGGAAAACAGGGCAATACGGCTACTCTGTTTAACAAATTTGTTTTTCAGGAGATCTTTTCTTTCGGAAAAAAAGACTCTCCTTGAACAATATACTGAAGATGAAGCTCGGCTTTTGTCAAGATCAGTGGGATCCATTATACTACCATCGACATTAAAAGCATTCATATGAGGGTAACAGTTGGGTTATGTATGCTGTTATTCCTAACAGTTTTTGAAAAGAATTGAGATCATCGAAAGGGATTATTTGAGGGAGCGGTTCCTCAGTTGACGTAGTTGAGGGTGCGATGTGTTAGTATCATCAGTTTTTTTTGGTTGCTATTTCAATTTTGATGTTATTAACTAATTCAGGGCTTGGTTCAAACGGGAATTGTATGGTTCTTAGGAGTTCCGGGACTCTCATCCAACTACTTGATTGCAAAGCGTCAGCTGACATTCCACGAATACTGGTGTCTGCCGGGTTATCACTTGAGGCAACATGGTTCCAATCGTCAGCACTAGTGTGTTCTAAGCTCTTGGTAACACTGTTTGCAATGAATATTGGGTGCTTGGTTGTAGAATTAGGCCGTTGCAAGTTGGTAGTGCTGTCGGTCCACATGAAAACCCTGATGACATTCACTGTGAAACCTCGGCAGATATTCTGTTTCAATCGAGGGGCCAGTAGCGCTGCCTGTTATTCCATCTTTTGAACTGTCATCACATTCATAGATGCTACACGAGCTTTATCCCTGACAAACGCAAGCTCCGTTTGCACCCACTCGAAGTGGTAACTCGAGCTCCGAGAAATGCAACGAAACTCAAATGTTTTCCCGAACAATCGCCAAACATTAGCAATTCCAGGTGTTCTAAGGTTCCTGAAAAGTAGCTCCCCGGAATAGTGATTTCGGAAAGCTTGCATATTTCTTCACTTCATTCAAGGAACTTTTCAATGGTGTCTTTTGGCAGCTCTTCATGTAAATGCAGCCCACTGACACCCCAGATTCCCATTAGTAACGGTCTGGCACCTACGGTAAATAATGCTGAGACCAATGGGATCGGATACATCAAGAACCTAAGTAATACCTACACTCAGTACCAAGCGTTGTGTTTAGGACTTAGTTACTGTACTGGAAGTACTTCAACTCCCAACTAGGGTATCATTGTTGTGATCCCATTTCAACCAAAGCACATGGGAATATTCCTCCTTAGATGACGCAATTAATTTTGGTTCGGCGGACTGTGGTGGTCCATCAAATTGTAAGCCGGATTTGGTACAATGCTTAAAAACTTAGTGAGCTTGAACCCACCTAGACGGCGAAATTGCACCATTTCCTTCAATCTATTGAGAGCCCTCTCAGGGGACTCCGCCGAATCTTGGTAATTGTCTATGCAGAAAATTTTTAAGACGGCATTGGTTGCTTCAGGATACCGATTTATGTTGTCTCGGGCCGTGCGTTGCAATGCATAGTTAGCGCAAGTGGGCGAGTCTTTAGCCCCGAAAATATGGCAGGTGTATAGATATACCACAACATTTAATGAGGGGTGCTCTCGCCACAAAAAGCGCAATGGTGGCTGGTCACACTCAGGGCCAAAAATCTGGAGGAACAAACCCTCGATATCTGCGGACACGGCATATTGAAGTTGACGAAACTTTTGTAGTACATGGATTAAGTTCTGTAGCAAGTCGGGCTTTTGATCACATATTCGTTCAAAGAAGTGCTGTGGAACTTTTATGCACCATTTAGTACCCTTGCGGGATGATGTGGTAGGTACCGCTCTTTATCCGACCGCTGCTCGAGCATATGAGCGTCAAGAACTGTAATTATGTAACATTTTTCAAGGTCTTCTTTGATGGTTTTAACGTAATTTGCTTTTAATGCTGTGTCTCTCGAGAGCCCTTTTTCGAGAGATCTAAGCTGAACCAGAGACGAAAAAGAATTTTTTGAGGGCTGGATGTCATCTTCGCACATAACGACATTGTTCCTTTGGCCATTATGGAAAATTGTTGCTTCAAGTATTTCATGAGCGCGAGCATCCGCTGCGGATCATGAGTCAACTTGCTTCTACGCGCCGTACTCTTCCATATCGTAACATGACATAAATTGATATGCCAGCTCATAATCATGTTCACTATTGGTTTTGAAAAACGTCAAGAGTAAACTTGAACTTGAAGAGAGAGGGCCACTTAGAACCCAATCTATGAGCAAGGGAAGAGCGAACGGTGAGCTCTTTTTGTTGGGTCAAAAGTACTCTAACGGACGGATGGCATCCTGCCCAAGTATTATCTCAATGTCTTCATAGCTATATCTTACTTGATCTAGGAAAGCCAGATCTGGGTAAGTTTTTTGCATGAGTTTACCGTCAAAGAGTTCGGAACCCACTTTTGGATTTTCCCTCACATAGAGACGCACAATAATTTTTTCGAAGTCTTGATCTTTATGAGGTATTACAGTCTATTGGACCACTTGTGTGTCAATTGTTTGTTCTTTATTTTTAACCTTTACTGTCAATTTGAATGCGGTACCTTGCAGAACGACTCTAGCTGCGAAACTATCCGACACCCAACAGTTACTGCAAGCGGTATCGCATAAAACCAACGCTGTGGTATTAGGTCCAGAAAAATTAATTAGTCGAAAATTTTGTCAAATGAAGGAGGACTTTGACATCCGCGACAGAATGCAAAGTGGTCGGTTTGCTTGGTGGCTTTTGACCGGTAGATGGTTTAAATCTTCCTAAACTTGACTTTGAGTTATTGATGTCGTTATTTGTGGGTTTAGCTGGGAAAACCCTTCCAGCTCCGTGAAGCAAGGTTTTCTGGGAGCTGTTGCTGCCATATTTTCTAAATTTACGGGGCCTTGGACATTGCCTGAACATGTGTTTATCACGCATTGAAG
This sequence comes from Convolutriloba macropyga, assembly GCF_964194025.1. Lineage (NCBI taxonomy): Eukaryota > Metazoa > Xenacoelomorpha > Acoela > Convolutidae > Convolutriloba > Convolutriloba macropyga. The sequence continues at coordinate 31,251,422 of NC_134477.1, forward strand.
CGAAACAGAGCTTTGATCCAGCCACAACCTTGGCTCGATGCGTAGAAGTCTTTTCCTTAAATACAAGACACTCTCACAGCCGACGACTGCCTTTGCTTACTATGTATCTTGGAGATATGTATTCTTGTTTACTGGGTTGATGATATCCTCAGTCTCGGTTTTAAATAGGTTGTTCTTCATTAAATTGTGTGTTTTGGCCTTATTTTTTAATTAGTAGTGAGAAACCAGAAGAGTAGGCTTCACCCAATCTTTTTTGACAGTAAAGAACGACCATAACTCCTTCGTATTGGGCGGTAGCTTCTGTACAGCAGTGTTGAGAAGCGTTTTGTCCAAATAGTCGCTTGTCTGTCCAAATGAGCGCTTATGACCGCCTGTGGTTGCCCAAAGTTACGTTCTAGGGTCCTCAGTTGGTCTTTGTACATTGCGCCGCATTAGGTGAACTCAGCTGTATCTGTTTTAGCTTTACTATTTACATGGGTCTTAAGCTATGTCAGTTTAAGATCATAGGCAAGAAACTGAGAGTCAATTGTGCTTTAAAGTTGACCATACCTTTCGCGCTCCTGTAGGGGATCTGATCCCCATTGTATTGGCGCATCTTCCATTTGGGTAGCGGTTCATTCCTCTTGCTAGTTATGGCGTCAGCTAATGCCTTAATCAGGCTTGCCTTTTTGGCTGCTGGCGCCGGAGGCATGGGATGCGATGGGCCACCCCAGCACAATGGCATCGGAGAGCTATGCCCAAATGTTGAAGGTGTAACGGGCGTGACAAAAAGGGCGCGCCGTTAGTTGTTGTACTGAAGGGGTTAACGGGGATACTACAGGTCGCTGCGTGGTTGCTGTTAACATTTTGTGGTGCTACCGAATGCTGGATCGGATGACTGATGGCGGGGTTAGGGGTGTTAGGGGGTAGGGTCGGTTGAAAATTGTTGAAAACGGCTGCATTGTTTGTCGCCTGGTTTAAGTTTGGGGGTTACTCTGGGAAAAGCGCCACAAAGTTAGATCAAGGTTACAATGGTTTACTGTACCCGGCTGACTTGCGAGAAATGGACAGTGTTCTGCTTTGAATTGATGGAGACGTGTAGATATTTTGTTGTGCTGGCTGGGATCGGGGACGGAAACTTGGGAAGCTGAAGACTATCTTATTCGTGAGTCGGAAAAAAGAATTGCGGGTTTACGAGTGGGTTTGGAGGTAGAGGGAAACTATGCCTGGGATGGGTAAAAGGGAGTTGTTGTTCGGGCGGAATGTTACTTTGAGGCGGATTTTGTTGTTCTAGAACACGAGGTTGAGAAAAAGGCAATTGATCAGGCATGTTGGAACTTTTCGGACCCAAGTGTACAGCCGGTGGATCCATAGTTTGATTTACCTGTGGGGTTGCTGAAAAAACATGTACAAGAAAGTTCGAGTGGGATGGTGCCATAACAAGTGGTGTTGGAGTTTGATTGTGTCTCTGGCCGGGCAAGTTGCATAGGTGGCTTAATTTGTTGGAGTTCGACACTTTCAGCCAGCACTTTGTTCACTATGTTCCCCAAACCACTACTTGAGAGACTATGTGCCTGTTCCAGCCTTCGATCACTGACAGCTTGCTGCAGTTGAGCCTTGAGATATGCCCGATACAAAGCCTCTTGCTGAGCATTAGAAACTGCAAATCCTAGCCGTTTGTACTGCGATAGCAATTAAAGTTGAATAAGTTGACAACAACATTACTTGAGATTTCTAGAGGATTACTAACGGCAGTATCTTGAAGGGGACGGTCGACTGGTACTGAATTAGGATGAGGGAAAATTAGCTCGCTTGCGGCATTAATTGAATTACCGTTTGGGAAGGAGTTTACCCAATCCTGATCAAGTTCAGATTTCTATCTGATCATTTTCTTTGAGTAATGTTAGTTCACTTGAGTTGTGACTAAACAAAGAATAATTACACATCAATTCGGCCTCATTTAAATTAACTGCGGCAACACCCTGGGCTTGGTTTTTATCCGTTTTTAAGTCATCTTTTCCATTTGTATTACAAGCTCCTTTTTTCCGCATAAAAATTTCGTCTCTATGCTTAGCGAGGCGCATGGCAGCTTGTTTTGGCTTCTCAGCTTCTTCGCCTATTAGTTTTGACATGAGAATTTCACAATTACACTGGCCAGACATTGATAAATTTGTTCTGCGATAACTTCTCTTAGACTGCCCTTGAGGATTAAAGCCTTCGCGTACGGTTTCTCTGTCCGCAAGTGAGTCAAAACAGTTTCTAGCCGCAACGAGAAAATATCATTGTTCATAGGTACATCATCCAACCATTACTCAAGGACAGGAAAATTGAATCTGGGCTCTTTGTTTTACTTGCCAAGTCATAGAGTTCCTCATTCTTCTGCACTGGCTTGCTGAATGAAATTCTTAAACTAAAAGTCAAGTGTTCAATTTTAGCCCTTCTGTCCTCCCGATTTATGGAATCAGTGAATTATTTGTAGACTATGCATATGCCGGATTCTAGATTTTATCTGGCGTTATAGAGGTTTTTCAATTTCTGGGGTTATTTACTAATTATCTTGAAATGGCTAATTTCTCAATGTAGATGAACTACCAATCACACTCGGGGAATGAGTGTTATAGCAAACTAAATGACGACGACCTGACATTCAATACTCCGAAGAGCAGGAAGAAAGTTACCGAGTAGCGAATTGCTTGGCAAAAAAGTAACAAAAGTGAGAGAGCGTCTGAGTGCTTTTGAGTAACGTGAGACTAAATAAGAAGACAGGCGTCCAGCGAATGAGGGAAAAGTGGGGCGATGGGCGCACGACGTTGCTTGAAACCGGACGGTTTCAACGAAAACGTCAAGCCAGTAGCCAGTAACGGGAATACGAGAAGGAACGGGGGGAAACAAGCAAGCAAGGAGCGGAGAGGTTGGAAAGTACTGCGCTAGCAGAATACAGCAACAAACTCAGCCAAACAAATTAGCCGTAACTCTAGAATAAATTCAAATCCCACTTTGGGAAGAAGGAGAGAAGCTACAGCAAGACAAGCCAGAACAGTTCATTATCAGGCTAAATATACCATTAACAATGTAATTTATGCCAGGGCAGTGCTATACTACCAGGATGAACGCAAGAAAATTACTAGCGGTAACTCAAGAATAAAATTAATTCACACCCCAGCAATACCCAAACCTAAACAACCAAACAACTAATAAGTTTAAACAAACTACAGCAAAAATGAAAAACAACATAGTGTGCTTGTAGACTATGACAGCTAAAAAAGTCAAAAAACAATCTAGCCGATACTACAGAACAAACGTAAGTCAAATCCTGGAAATCAAAAAGACCAAACAAACAAACAACCATACAGTTACACGCAAACATACAGCAGCAATAATTATTATACTACAACAGTGGAGCCAGTACAATAGTAAGATTGAAAAAATCAAAAAGAAATTGCAGCCGTAACTCGTGAATTAACCAAGTCACACCCTAAACTGCTACAAGACCAAAGCAACAAACAAGCATATTATTATAATCAACATGCTGCAACAAAAACAGAAACCTCGGGTACGACATTGAAAAACGAAGTTTAGGGAGAGCGACGTTATTGAAATATGAACAGAACAGGGAGATTAGAAATGTTAAAGGACGAAAAAAACGCGGACGCTACGAAATTGAATCGCGAACGAGAAAAAAAAACTATTGCATTTTTTTTTGTAGGCCGGAGGTTCTGAGTTTATTCACAATTTTTTTTATGTATTGAGTTTCACTCAATCAACGAAACTTCTTTTAGGAAAATTGATTTTTGACAGATCTCTCAAAAAAATTATAGTTTTTCGGTCAATTCTTTGCAATTTCTTGAATAAGGAATGGTAATCCAGTAAACTGGACGGTTTCATGCCTGAAAGTTCTGATTATTTAAGTTTTTTGAAGCGCAAAATTGACCAAAAATTTTCAAAATCGAATATTTTAGCATAATATTCTCTATTTCAGAGGTCATGTTTTCTTATACAAACTGACTTGATCTATTTTTTCAAATTTTCGACAATTCTACCAAAATTTTCCAAAATCGATGTTTTTTTCGTCTCAAAAATTATATAGTGATGACCAATTACCATCTTTATCATTCAAAGTTTTTGGATTTACCTCCCACACTAATTTAAAAATCGCAGGTTGGTTTTCTTGCCGTCTGAAGTTGTTAATTTTCAACGAAATGTGAAATTTACTACGAGAAAAAATATCAAATAGAAAAGTTTTAAACCGGATTGGTCTCACAGTTCTCTACTTGGATCTCAACTGAAAATTTGAAAGGAAATCACGAGTAGATCCAAGAGAGGTAAACGGCAATGTGCCAATTATTCAGCTCGATTTTACCACCGAACTGACTTCGAATAGGTAGCTGTGAATTGTCGGCTCGTTGACATTGGGCTGGGCTCCATTTTCCCTTTATTATCTAATCCTTAAGTTCAACCAAAACTGTTTTTCGCGTTTGTTCCCTCTGTAACTTGAGTTAATGGGTTTTTGAGTTAGTAAAATCAACCTATATGTAGCACAGATTCAGTGAGGTGAAGTATATACCAACTTTTGAATGAGGCACTGGTTTGGATCACCACTCTGTGCAACCTATAGTAACCCTGTTGATAGTATCTAGGCTGAGGTGTCAATGAGTTGCCTGAGATGTCAGCTAACTGAACTGCCAACGTGTTGCTCACTTCGTACCATTCATTTGTCTGATATTTTCCTCATTGTCTTCTGACATAAAGGTCGCGTTATAAAAATATCTCCGATAAAAGAATTAAAATCAGTAGATCGATTTCTACCCGGGTCGTGAAAAAATTGAAAAAATATGTAAGACAAGTGGTGAAAAGTTAGTTTTTTCATCGCAAATTTCGTACATAATCTTGCAGAGAAATGCGGTTAATGCGGTGAAATTATACTAGAGTAAGAGGTGATCTTACAAAAATTCACCACAACTCACCGCTAAAATATGTAATTTCACCGGCCTTACAAGGTTTCGAACCTCTCACCTCCTGAATGTTATCCACTTCTTCTTCCACTGCTCCATCTCTCTTACTATCTTCTAATTTTTTTTTTGTATATTAATCAATTTCACTTAGCTTTCTGTAAAACATGCGCGGTGAATTTTTGTAAGATTTCCGATTTTTAGCTGTAAATTTACATATTTTAGCGGTGAAAATTGGTGATTTTTTTTTAGTTTCACCGCTTACTCTAGTGGTGAAATTACAGAAATTCACCGCCTAGAAAAAGTGTCAAAAAGATGTAAGATTAAGGAGTAGTTTTAGCGGGAGGGTAATTCTAACTTTTCCTCCCTTACTCCCTATTAATTTCACCGCATTTTTTGCTGATCTCACACAATTTTAACAATTCTTTCTATTCGGTGAATTTATGTAAGTTCACCACTAAGTTGACCGGTGAATTTTATGTAAATTCACTAAATTCACCGCTTATCTTGCATAATTTGGACACATTTTTCGAAGCGTAGAATTTGTGTAATTTCACCATTAAATTGAGTGGTGAAATAGTGTAATTTCGCCGTTGCCAGGCGATAAAGGATTTTAACCGCATTCACCACCTGATTTATGTAGTTTTAACTCATTCACCGCTTATCTTACAAAAGTTACCGCATTCACCGCTTATCTTACATAATTTTGCGCTGAATGGTGGTGACACCTCGACCAGGGTATTCGTATCTGAAAACACAAAAGACAACAAATTAGCATTGGTACAATCATAGCATAAAGTGTTAGACGGCAGTGTAAGTTTTTTTGCTCATTTGACTGGTATCAGTCTGTTTTCTATATTGAGATCAAAGCGAGTCACCATTCTGTACAAAACCATGCAAAAAAACAAAAATTATTAAGTAAAAACACGTCCTATTTAAAAAGATTTTGTAATTAGTATTAATTAAAATATACTAACCGAACTTTTTCCGAGCTTTATACGTAAATTTGAAAAATTTCTATGCGCATTTTGTTCATTTAAAACCGTATTTCAATCTTGTACGCTGTTTGGCGCATAATCTTGCTTATTTACTCAGTAACACTCAGTACAGAAAATATTTTCTCAGGGATTTTTATTCGAAAAATCAGGCTTATAGTTCATCAGTCATTTGTTGTAGTTAGTTCTGTTCATCAGTTATTTGGAGTCTCTGTTATTGTTCTTTTATCTATCAGTTTTCGCATATAGAATATAGCCCGACTCTTTAGGGACGATAGTTTCCCCTAAATTATTCCTGACACAAAATTAAAAGCAAGTAAAAGCAATTAAAATAATTCAGCTAATTTCTAACTATAAGCCGCAGATAAAAGTGACCTGAAAGTTGTGGATAATAAAGACGCGGACAATAGTGACATAAAATTTGCGGACAATAGCGAACTGGACAATAGTGACAAAAACATCAAAAACTATGGAAACTGGTGACGATTAAACAGCGGAAAGTAGTTACCTTTGAGCGGATATTAACGGCGTAAATTTGCGGGCTATAGCGTCAAAAAATATGTCCAAACTTCTCGCGCGCCATCAAGGTCCGCATTTTTCGAAGCGGCAAATTTATGTACTTTTTCGAAGCGGTGAATTTATGTAATTTCACCGCTAAATTCAGGGGTGAAATTATGTAAATTCCTCGCTGCCAGGCGATAAGGGATTTTAACCGCATTCACCACCTGATTTATGTAGTTTCATCTCATTCACCGCTTATCTTACAAAAATTTCTGCATTCACCGCTTATCTTACATAATTTCTCGCTGAATGGTGGTGACACCTCGACCCGGGTTTTCGTATCTGAAAACACAAAAGACAATGAATTAGTATTGGTACTATCATAGCAACAAGTGTTAGACGGCAGTGTAAGTTTTTTTGTTCATTTGACTGGTATCAGTCTATTTTCGATATTGAGATCAAAGCGGGTCACCATTCTGTACAAAACCATGCAAAAAACAAAAATTTATTAAGTAAAAACACGCCCTATTTGAAAAGATTTTGTAATTAGTATTAATTAAAATATACTAACCGAACTTTTTCCGAGCTTTATACGTAAATTTGAAAAATTTCTATGCGCATTTTGTTCACTTAAAACCGTATTTCAATCCTGTACGCTGTTTGGCGCATAATCTTGCTTATTAACTCAGTAACACTCAGTACAGAAAATATTTTCTCAGGGATTTTTATTCAAAAAATCAGGCTTATAGTTCATCAGTCATTTGTTGTAGTTAGTTCTGTTCATCCGTTATTTGAAGTCTCTCTTATTGTTCTTTTATCTATCAGTTTTCGCATATAGAATATAGCCCAACTCTTTAGGGACGATAGTTTCCCCTAAATTATTCCTGACACAAAATTAAAAGCAAGTAAAAGCAATTAAAATAATTCAGCTAATTTCTAACTATAAGCCGCAGATAAAAGTGACCTGAAAGTTGTGGATAATAAAAACGCGGACAATAGTGACATAAAATTTGCGGACAATAGCGAACTGGACAATAGTGACAAAGACATCAAAAACTATGGAAAATGGTGACGATTAAACAGCGGAAAGTAGTTACCTTAGAGCGGATATTAACGGCGTAAATTTGCGGGCTATAGCGGAAAAAAATATGTCCAAACTTCTCGCGCGCCATCAAGTTCCGCATTTTTCGAAGCGGCAAATTTATGTAATTTTTCGAAGCGGTGAATTTATGTAATTTCACCGCTAAATTCAGGGGTGAAATTATGTAAATTCCTCGCTGCCAGGCGATAAGGGATTTTAACCGCATTCACCACCTGATTTATTTAGTTTCATCTCATTCACCGCTTATCTTACAAAAATTTCTGCATTCACCGCTTATCTTACATAATTTCTCGCTGAATGGTGGTGACACCTCGACCCGGGTTTTCGTATCTGAAAACACAAAAGACAATGAATTAGTATTGGTACAATCATAGCAACAAGTGTTAGACGGCAGTGTAAGTTTTTTTGTTCATTTGACTGGTATCAGTCTATTTTCGATATTGAGATCAAAGCGGGTCACCATTCTGTACAAAACCATGCAAAAAACAAAAATTTATTAAGTAAAAACACGCCCTATTTGAAAAGATTTTGTAATTATTATTAATTCAGTTATACTAAACGAACTTTTTCCGAGCTTTATACGTAAATTGGAAAGATTTCTATGCGCATTTTGTTAATTTAATACTTTATTTAAATCCTGTACTCTGTTTGGCGCATAATCTTGCTTATTTACTCTGTAACACTCAGTACAGAAATGATTTACTAAGGGATTTTTGTTCGAAAAATCAGTCGTATAGTTCATCAGTCATTTGTTGTAGTTAGTTCTGTTCATCAGTTATTTGGAGTCTCTGTTATTGTTCTTTTATCTATCAGTTTTTGCACATATAATATAGCCCGACTCTTTAGGGACGATAGTTTTACCTAAATTCTTTCTGAAACAAAATTTAAAACAAGTAAAAGCAATTAAGACATTTCAGATAATTTCTAACTATAAGCCGCAGATAATAGTGACTTAAAAATTGAGGATAATAAAGACGCGGACAATAGTGACATAAAAGTTGCGGAAACTAGCGACCCGGACAATATTTACAAAGACATCAAAAACTGTGCAAATAGGTGACGATTGAACAGCGGAAAGTAGTTACCTTAGAGCGGATATTAAGGGCATAATTTAGCGGGCTAAAGCGGCAAAATTATGTCCAAACTTCTCGCGCGCCATCAAGTTCCACAATCGCGAACATTTGTGGCAAATTCCTTTGAGCGAATTTCAACTAGTTTCCTTTTCTGTTACTGTTGTCACCCAAAACCTATGAAACCCTATCTTAAGGGAGAGCGGACATGGGAGAGCAGACAGCGAAGCAAAGAGAAGCAGAAGCAAAATTGCTTGCTCAAAATGTTGGATTGGCGACGTAATGCATATTTTCTTCTCATCGGATTTTTTTGTTTCATTTGACAAACAAATTGTGATGTTTCAATAAAGGGACAACTTGTGCCATCATCTCTGCTTGAATACGAGGATTTGAAAACCTGATTGAAAAATTTTTGTTACACTTTAATTATGCTTCATAATGACGCACGGGGAATGTCTGAAAGTTTGTGCAAGATTCCGTTGGGATATTTGGTTTCCTAATTTCTTCTACAAAAATAAACAGCCGAACTGCGAATAATGTCTACGCGATTCTACATTATGCAATACTGACTTGTCTATGTTAACAAGAATTCATGCAAATTTTTGACGTTTTCCTTGTAATCTTCAAATTTTATAAAAATATTCAGGAACCAATCATACTGATGTTCATGGACTAATAATTTACTTCATACAATTTTCAGCGGTAAAAGTATTCCATAGTCCAACTCTTGCACGATATCCGCATTTTGCCAAGACTCTTGCTATAACAGTTCTACGAGCATGAAGTCTTCATGGGAACTGCTTAAGATCATCAGTTGAAATTGTCGATTTCTTTTTAATTAGATCAGGTTGTCTGTTTTTAGGCTTAGTTTTATTAAATATGGTGTGCGGTGTTCCGCCTTCAGTTAATTTTGAATGTGTAGTGTTGGTGGTGCTGCGGCCGGACGTCAGAGAAGCAAACTAATCAGCTTGCTTCACTGACGCCAGTGTTGGTGGTGTTTCAAAAAATACCCTTGAGTTATAGTTACTTTGGCACGATATGCCTGGGCTACCCTTTGCCCACTGTTGTTCCTTGTCAACAGTTAAAACTTTCGTGAGATTTGCTTCACAAATCTTTTTTTGCTACCGTGAAAAAGTCATCCATTTCCTAACCATTGAATTACATCTATAAAATCAACATTACGACTTGGTGTTCAAAGTTACAGTTTTTTAGCACGTGCCTCTCCTGGTACACTGGGCCCCCATTTTTGGGCACCAAAAATCAGAAAGTTTGTAGTCGATCTGTTGTTGTTGTTGAAGTCTGTTTGAAGTTGCTCTTTTTTGTCTCGTCGTGTTCTCTTTTGCTCTGTTGTGTCTTTTGTGAAGCTGAACTGTATTTTCCACTTCATCTGCTGATGATTATGTTGAAATGTTGTATTGAGTTGTGTCCTCAATAAAACGCTGATCTTGAAGTTATGGACTCGTCCATATCTACAAATAAGTCTGAACTGACTTTGATGATGTCCACTGTTGAAGAATGTGTTTACTGCTGTTCGAAAAATGCTGCTACTTCTGCTGAAGTAATTCTTGCTGAAGTGTTTGTTGTTGTAGTTAAATTTCTGCTGATATCTTCCATCGGTGTTGTCTGGAGATTGTTGTTGTGTACTGGTTGTCAACGTGCTGCTTGTAGTGTTATATGAAAGTGGTATGCTGGAAAGTTGAATTGCTTTTTGTGCTGATTGCGTTCAACTGTGTACATTTGTAGTTGTTTTGAATCGACTTTTGTATTGGCTGATTGGCGATTGTCAAATACTGAACAAATTCTGGAAATGTTGTTGTTGCTGGTCTGCTCCTTGAAAGTTGCTGGTTGACAAATTGATGCTCCCCGTGTTCCCTACGTGCCTAAATCTACCACTACCTTGTACCTATTGCCTACCTTTTACCTGTTTTTCCCTAATTAGAGTTTTGTTGGAATACCAAATGTTTTGTAATACTTTTTACCCCTGATGTCTGGTTTTACCTAAGCTGTTTAGTGTCATCTAATTATTCAAAATACTGTTAGACTGTCAGTTTAACTCTCTGCTGTTTTGCAATAAGCTAATTAATTGTGCATTTGAATTCCAAAACCTACCTAATGTCTATCCAGAATTTGTCTTCCTGTTAAACCTACCCACCTAAATTTTTCTATTTGAAAATATTCTCTAATGTACGTTAAATTTTGCTAATTATAGTATCCTGTGAGTTACTTATTGAAATCCCTATTTGTACCTGAATGATACCTAAAAGTCCCTTTGAATTGCGAATTCATTGAATTGAACTTTAAAATTTTCATCTTTCACTTTACCCTAATCCCAAAACTGATATCAAGTTTGCTTCAAATTGTGTTTGAATTATTGTTCCCCATTTAATATTGATAATCTTTATGTTGATTTGTCGCTAATCAAGCTAAGTTTAATAGCTGGTTTAACAAAATCCCCTTTTGATGTTTTAACCAGGCAAGACCTTACCACATTATCCTTACCCTTATTTACCTTCTGTACCCTACCTACCGGCCAAATACCCCTGGGTGTGTTGTTTTCTAATATCCATACCATGTCCCCTACTTCTATCCCGTCTACTGTTGAATGCCATTTTCGACGTTGTCTGAGTGTTGGTAGATATTCCTTTAAAAGACGTGTCCAAAACTCGTTCATAATATTGTTGACGTTGTTCCATAGTCTTCCTGTTCCTCTGTCGTTGCTGCTAATTGTAGTATCTGAAGGCAGTCCTGTTGTCATTCCTGTCAAAAAATGTCCTGGTGTCAAACTTTCCACATCGCGAATGTCACTGCTGACTGATGTTAGAGGTCTGCTGTTGAGTAGGGCTTCGACTTGGCAAATAAGGGTTGAGAAACTGTCTTCCTGGAGTTTTCTAGATCCGGCGATATTGAAGAAGAGTCGTTTGCTCATCCCAATGAGGCGTTCCCATGGTCCACCAAAATGCGGTGCTCCTGGTGGAATAAATTTCCATGAAATCTTTTTCGATTCCGCATATTTCTGTATCTCTGTAGTGGTGAAGCTGCTTTCCTCGAAGGTCTTTGCTGTACTGGTGAAATATAAGGCGTTGTCACTGTGAATTCTTTCCGGTAGTCCTCGTCGGCTGAAGAATCGTTGGAGTGCCATTATGCATGATTCCTTCTGCAAGTTTCTGGTTACTTCGATATGAACGGCTCGTATCGTCAGACAAGTGAATAAGCAACAGTAAGCTTTCATGGCTGTGTTGATCTGGCTGTAGATTTCAAATGGCCCAAAAAAGTCTACTCCGGTCTCCTTGAAGGCTACAGGTCTGACTGAGAATCGGTAACTCGGAAGATCTGACATCTGAGGCTGGCTGTTGAGTTGTCTTTGTCGTCTGCATTCGTGGCATCTATTTGAGATCTTCTTCACTACTGTTTTGCATTGAAGAACCCAGTAATTCAACTGAATGCTGTGTGTCTGCTGTTCGACTCCCACATGACCATTGATGTTGTGCTGCAGTTCCAGAAAAAGACGAATAATCCTGTTCCTACCGTCTAAGATTATTGGCTTCTTTGTTGCTGTTGAAACTGGTGCGTTGGCTAGTCTGCTATTTGATCGAAGGATACCCTCTTCGTCTATTGAAGGTGTCAACTGAATCAATCTACTCCGTTTTTGAATTGGCTTGTTGTGTGTTAGTCGATTTATGTCCTCGTCGAATGATTGTTGCTGAGATAGACGGAAAAGAAAGTTCTCTGCATCTATGATTTGCCGGTCCCGTGTTCTCGTTTTGTTTCGGAGGTTTTTCATTTTGATGATGACGGCTCTTAGTTTCAACCACTGGCTAAACCTGTTGGCACAAATTAGGTCTTTGTCAATTGGCTGTCGTCGTGTTGCCTGAGGCTTCTGTTCTGCGCTGTTCAAGAAAACAATTTCGTGTTGTTGTTCGTCTGTTGTGGAGTTGTCGCTAGAAGATAGAAGAAACTGTGGTCCCTGTAACCAAAGAGATTTTTCTGTCATTTCTGTTGCTTTTAGTCCCCTCGTTCCTTGATCTGCTGGGTTGTCCTTGGTGTTGACGTAGTTCCACTGATTGGTGTTTGTGAGATCCCTTATTTCGGCAATTCGGTTTCCGATGTACATCTTGTGTTTCAATTTGAAGTTCTTTATCCAACTGAGAACAGTCGTGCTGTCACTCCACAGAAAGATTTTGTCAAACTTGAAATCCATTTCATCCTCAATTGTTTTCTTCAATCTTGCCGCGTAAAGTACTGCTTGCAGTTCTAGTCTGGGAATTGTTGTTTGACGTAAGGGTGCCACTCTTGTTTTTCCCATGAGAAAACGAGTTGTGGTTTCTTGGTTCCTGGTTGTCTTGATGTATGCTACTGCTGCTGTTGCTTCCAATGATGCGTCGCAGAATACATGAAGTTCCATTGTGTCCCCAAGTGCTGTACCACCTACCAACCTGTTTACCCCTACTGTACCTATCTGTTCCGTTTCCTGTACCCAATCTTTGATGGCCTTTCCATTGTCTCCACTGATAGCTTTGTCCCATTCGCGTCCATGTTTCCACAACTCTTGTAGTAGAATCTTGGCTCGTATGAGGAATGGCGATATGATTCCCAAAGGATCGTAGAAACTTGACACGAAAGAGAGAAACTTGCGTTGGGTCCAAGTTTTCCTGTCCAGGTTCCTTCTGTCTTTCGCTTTGAACTTGATTTTGTCTTCGTCTAAGCTCCAGTAAACTCCAAGTACTCTTTGATGAAAACCTTTACTGAAGAGCTGCTCCACTGGTTTGCATAGATCATCTTGCATCTGCTCAAAAAACTCACGGCTGTTGCTGCACCATTTTGTCAGATTGAATTTACCATTCCTCAGAGTATCCTTGACATCCTTGGCTGTACTGAAAGCTGTGATGGCGTCGCTGAAAGATGCAACCATGTCAACCATGTAGAATGTCCGCTGAATGATCTCTAGAGAATTTGGGTGATCTTCGATGTCGTCTTTGGCTGTCTGTTGCAAAACAAAATTTGCGCAAGCTGGTGAGTCTCTGGCTCCAAAGATGTGTCTTTGGTATTTGTACACCTCTAATTTTGGGCTGTTGAGTTGTCTCCACATGAATCGTAGATAACGTCGGTCCTGTTGTCGTACTCCGATTTGCAAAAACATCGCTTCGATGTCTCCCTGGATGGCGATGGCTCCCTGTCGGAATCGTAGCAAAATTCCAAGCATGTTCCCGAGGAGGTCAGGTCCAGCTAAGAGTTTGTCATTGAGGCTTGTTCCGCTTTGTGGTGCTTTGGCATTGCAGATTCTTCGTATTTTGTCGGGTTTGTTTGGGCTGACAAGACCATAGTGTGGAATGTACCATCCTGTATCTTTCTGTCTATGGAAAGGTACTATTGCAATGTAGCCTTTTTCCAGGTCTGCTTGAATGCCCTCATTGTATTTCTTGTACTGTTCAGGTCTTTTCTGTAGTCTGTTGACAAGATGATTCAGATGTGTCAAGGCTTGTGATCGGTTGTCTGGTAAACTGCTGTCGTCTTTCCAGAGAAGTCCCGTTTCATAACGTCCATCTGCTTGTTTCACGCATGTTGTGTTGAGTATCTTGGTGGCCAACAAAACTTCTGGATCATTTGACTTGGTTTTGGATTCCAATGGAATTGTTTCTGCTTTCCACCAATGAGAAACTTCTTGGTTGAGGTCATTGTCTTGTTCGAGGCAATTGCTGCAAAACAAAGCAGTATGGTGCATTGAATGTTGTGTTTTGCTGTCATCCAATACTGTATGGGGTCCAGAAATAGTCCAACCAAGTTTGAAAAGACTTGCGCTTGGTGCTGTCGATGGTCCTTGTTCCACTCTGACTGGTGAGATAAGGTTAATGTTGTCCTGTCCAATCAAAACTGTGACTTCGAGATTATCCAGAGTTGGCATATTGACATGTCTAAGGTGGTCATACTTTCTGGCAATGTCTCCCGGGAGCTCCCTCAGCTTTGGCAAATTGATGTTCTCCACAACGTATATCTGTTTGAGGTTGTAGCGTTCCTCGTCTTCCAAATTCGAAATTTCTGTTGACGTTGTGTAACACGATTTTGTGTCTGTTCCGTTGGCTCCCTCCAAAACAAGTTGTTGACGTGTTTCTTTCTGAAGGCGTAGTTCGTGGGCTGTCTTCGAGAGAAGTATTGTCAAGCTGCTTCCTGGGTCGATGAAGGCGTATGTTCGAACTTTGTTCTCTTTGTTGTGTAAAATAACTGGCATGACATAGAGAAGATTCGTTGTTTTTGTTGCTGCTGTCGTGTCCTTTGTTGTGGCTGTATCTTTGTTGTTGATGACTGCAAATGAGTTACCATTTCCTCTTGAGTTGCTCAATTGAGAGTTTGCTTGAACAATTGATATCATTGTTCGTCCGTATCTACTGTTGGCACCGTGTAACATGGTGTTGTGTCGCTGTCCGCATCCTTGCTCCCTGCAATTAGAGGTTGAAGGACAGTTGTTGGCTCGATGATTTGCTCCCAAACAGTTTCTGCAAAGGTTCAACTGATAAACCGTTTGTAGTCTTTCGTCTGCTGTCTTTGCTTTAAACGTTGGGCAATGGAATAACTGATGATTACCGTCGTTGAAGACACAAGGCAGAGGCTGGTTGTTGCTGTTGCTTCCCCTTGTTGCTTGAAGCATTTGTGTTGTGCTCCTCTGGTTGTACTGGTTCCTGTTGTTGCTAATGTTGTTTATGTTCTGTGTTGGTTGTTGTTGCTGCTGTTCTTCCCTGTTTGGATGAGTTGGTTGTTGATGAAATTGTCGGTTTCCAATTAAGTTGAATTTTCGTTGATGTGTATCACTGTTTGTGCTGAGACTAGTATTGCTTCGTCCTTGATTCGTTGAACGCTCATGTGCTTCTGCTATTTCTTTAATCCATTGGTTGAAGTCTGCAAGTGTGGGCTGCTGAATTTTTCGTCGTAAAACAAACTGATTCCATTGGAATTCTTCGCTGTAAGGTAGTTTGTCGGTTGCATGCTCCAAGATTGTCGTGCTGTTGAGATCGGCTTCGAAGTTGAGTTCTTGTAGTGTCCTTGTCATGGTGTTAATGAATGTGGAAAAATTTACAATTGTCCAAGGAAGAGATGTCGTTGGTGGCCTGTAGTTGATGAGTTTCTCCAACAAGTTGCTGATAATGACGTTTGGGTTCCCAAACCGCTGTTTCAATTCGTTTATTGCATCTTTGTACAGGTGTCCGTTGCAGGCAAATCCTTCAATTGCTGCTTTGGCTTTTCCAATTACAAGTCCCTGTAGATAGGCGATCTTCTGTCCATCACTGAGCTGAGTGTCTCCAATCATGAAACTGAAACGGCTGTACCAATCTGCCCATTTGCTCGGGTCACCGTTGAACTTCTGAAGATCCATCTTTGGAAGAGCTTCCACATAAGGCGTATAGAATGGAACTGGTTGTGATAACGTTGTTGACAATTGTTGTGGTTGTTCTGTTGGCTGATTGAATGTTTGTGTGTCCCCCATTCCAGTAACTCTGTTCTGCTGGTCGTTTAGGCTGCTTGAGTAAGCTAGTCTATCATACCAAAAGCTGTTGAGGTTGTCACGTTGAGCGGAATTGCTAGTTTCTGGTTGTTCGTTGTGTAAACTTCTGTTAACGGATGTTTGCTGTTGTCCAATTGCTCTAGTGTTAATGTTGTTGTTGGTTTCTGAGTTATCCGATGTCGAGTTTGCTGTTACTGTTGTCTCGTTGTTGTCTTGTGTGTTGTAGTTTGTTGTGGTGTTTACTTGCGAAAGGTGATTCTGAATTTTAATTTTCATGTCGTCGATGTTGTTCCACGTGTCAGTGATTTTTCCGATGTACTCCTCGTGCTGATCTTCGTCAAGCTGTGAAATCAACTCGTAACTGGTTTCCTCGAACTCCGAAAATGTTTCCGCCGCCTTTTCATGAACATTCTTTGCTGCGTTTATGTTCCCACTGTCAATCAATTCGCTCATGGTTTGCAAGTTCTTCGCAATTTTCTCCCCCATCACCCTGATTTTTGCTTTTAAAACGGGTGGTTGCATGGTTCTGTTCGGCATTGCTGTCAGGAGGTTTGTATTCTTCTTTGTGTATTGTGTTGTTGAAATGTTGACTGTGTTGGGGGGTCTTTATTGTTCGGTGGGGGGATGGGTCTTGGTCTTTGGGGATGATTCGTGGTCTTTGTCTTTGCCTTTGCCTTGAGGTTGCGCGTTCGAGCTTGGTTAGGGGGGGTCACCAGAAAAAAAACTGTGCGGTGTTCCGCCTTCAGTTAATTTTGAATGTGTAGTGTTGGTGGTGCTGCGGCCGGACGTCAGAGAAGCAAACTAATCAGCTTGCTTCACTGACGCCAGTGTTGGTGGTGTTTCAAAAAATACCCTTGAGTTATAGTTACTTTGGCACGATATGCCTGGGCTACCCTTTGCCCACTGTTGTTCCCTGTCAACAGTTAAAACTTTCGTGAGATTTGCTTCACAAATCTTCTTTTGCTACCGTGAAAAAGTCATCCATTTCCTAACCATTGAATTACATCTATAAAATCAACATTATGACTTGGTGTTCAAAGTTAGTTTTTTAGCACGTGCCTCTCCTGGTACATATGGAACCGACCATTCTCAAACCGAGTGAAATTTTTCAAGAACAATAATGAGTTCAATTAGGTCTTAGCGTAAACTACATTTGATGAACCCGAGAAAAAATGCAATTGCTAAACATGAACTTCGGTTGAGTTGTTTATTTTCAATAGGTGGTCCATAATTTGCTATTAGCAAACAACATGTTATTTTCCAATAGCCGTTCTAATTCAGATCAAGAGCGCCGCATTTCAATAATCAAATCATACAAGTAAATTCTAGTTTTTATCAGTTTTTGTTCTTTTACGCTCAAATAATGGTCTTTACAGAGGTTTTACTGGTCTCATTTTTTATATCCTCTCAAATAATTCCTGTTTCCAATAAAATTTTTGCTCCACTCAATATTTGGAAGACAATTTCCACAGAAAAGTCGGCATTGTTTTTAGTTATAAATGGCATGCCAACAAAACGCAGGCCATTTCTATCTGTATTGAAAACTTATCATGATGACTTCAACTTTTGTGGGGCGACTATTATCACTTCAGTTTGGGCTCTAACATCTGCTAATTGTGTAGCTGATAGAAATGGTATGTACTTTACACAAAAAAATCGTTCATACCTAATGCTCAAAACTATCAGGTTTGAATTGGGGACCGGTAATTAATGGGACATAAGTGAGCCGACGTAAAAGCAATCTAACTTTTTTCAAGAAATTTGTAATTGCTCAAAAATATATATAACCTGTTATAAAAGTTCTTTGATAAAACGTCTTTCAATATAACTTGCGTATCAGTAAGAGAACACTGGCTCTATAAAGAGGGCAACGGTTAAAAATCTGAAATTTGTTGAAACCTGATATGAAAAAATGCACCGATAACTGCTATCTTAAAAAAAACTCGAGTTTATGAAAAAGGAGTTAATTTATCAGGAGTAGTTAACTTTCTCGAAATAGTTAATCCTATCAAAAAATTCAGGATAATCGCAGGATAATCTAGTAATATAAATTGGCACCTATTGCGGGTGCTGTTTTACGCAAAAACTTCGCAGGCAAAAAAAATTTTCAGCAATCCAGCATTGCAATCTATTTGATGGCAATCAAACAATGCAAATTCGTGCAATTTGCTCCTAGATTCAATTAATGACCAGCACCCATGTTATCACATGCGTATCTTTGATGAAATTTTCATGTTGCTTCTGCTCCTGGTGAGAGATAGATTAGGCTTTTCGCTTTAAGCTCTGCTTCATCCCAGTGGATTCTGTCTATCATATGGGGACTTTTCTATCAATTTGCCAGGCATTCGTTTTCTTCGACTCTTCTCTTCTTTTTTCATTGTTCTCCCTTTCTATTCTGGTCAGAAGTTTGTCCTTCACGTGCGTCCTCATACGCTGTTACTGTTGGGCAAACTGTCTGCTCATCCAGGGTTTAATTTTAGTAATTTGTTCATCTTGATGTATTCTTTAGCCATGATTGCTAACTTTAACGTTCGTTCCTAACCATTTCGCCCATTCTGTCTGCAAATCTGCTCCTGACTCCCAATACGTCAATATCCCAAGAAGTGATTTGATAGCTGACTGTGCCATATTAAACAGAATGTTATAGCTCCGATTTAATCGATGCGACACGTAATCCGGAAGCAACTGGTTATAAAATTTGGTGTACAATCTAACTCTAACGGCGTGAGCTTCGATTCCGTTCCTATTATCAATTCGGACTCCGCTTGTTCATTTTCTCTAATTGGCACTAGAAGTAAAAATTGAAATACGACAACTGTATAAACTTGAATCAACTCTGTTTTATGTGGGCCGAGAAGTTATGATTTTTGGCCAGATTCTATCCGATTTCAATTGAGCGAGACGTGTTTATGTGGATCTGATAAGACGGCAAAGTCTGGGAAATGGTCTGATCAGAGCGGTCTAGGGTCGCGCACCTAAAGCTGGGTGATGGATAATTGTCAATAGTTTTCATCTCCTTTGAGTTTCTTGTACCGTCCTTTTAAAATACTCTCTGTGATTGTCAAATACTTGTTTTGTAATTGAGATTAATTATTTTTTATATCTACTAAATCATTATGGCGACCTGTCTTTCATTTCATAATCACATCAGAGTGTTCGTAGTGCAACAATAGTAGTAGTAGTAGTAGTAGTAGTAGTAGTAGTAGTAGTAGTAGTAGTAGTAGTAGTAGTATTAGTAGTAGTAGTAGTAGTAGTAGTAGTAGTAGTAGTAGTAGTATTAGTAGTAGTAGTAGTAGTAGTAGTAGTAGTAGTAGTAGTAGTAGTAGTAGTAGTAGTAGTAGTAGTAGTAGTAGTAGTAGGAGTAGTAGTAGTAGTAGTAGTAGTAGTAGTAGTAGTAGTAGTAGTGAGGGGGAAATCCAACCTCCCCTCCCCGCGGAGTTCAAACACAAATGGCCCCGAGTCCCGGGTAAGGGGTGCGAAGAATCTCCCGTGGAATAGAAATCTCAGAATTGGAACCCTCAATGTCAGGACACTGGCTCAATCAAGTTAACTGGAAAGCCTGAAAATGGACCTGAAGAAGTACAAGTTGGACGTTCTGGGAGTGCAGGAAACGAGACTGGAGGAGCAGGAAATAGATCTTGGCGACCACAAGCTCTTCCTCACTAACTCCTGGCTATCGACTGCCGAAGAGAGACAAGGAGGAGTTGGTATTGCAGTGACGAAAAGACTTGCCCATAGCAAAATTGAGCAAGTTGCTGTAAGTGAGCGAATGGCTTATGTGAAGTTTGCAGCTCAGAGACGAGCTAACCTTGTTGTGATTGTGTGTTATGCGCCCACAAATGAAGCTGACGACTTAGCGAAAGACAATTTTCGAATCAGTTGAGCAGCTTGGTATCCAGTTTCAAACAAAGGGAGAGAGTGTGCCTCGTCGGAGACTTCAATGCGGAACCTGGTCAACAATTTGATGTCAACGTGCCTTGCCGAGGTCCCTTTGGAATGGGGCGAGGAGAATGATAACTCAGAAAAATTGTTGTCCTTTTGTGTCTCTCATGACCTGTTGATTGGTGGAACCTGGTTTCGACACCGGTTAGTGCACCGGTATACATTTAACCCACCTGACCAACAGATGCGAAAGAAGATGTTAGATCATATCTTATTCGGTTCGAGGCACAGGAGTTGTTTGCACAACGTAAGGACAAGGAGGGGAAAGATCACTCTCACCGATCACGAAATGGTCATTGCTGAAGTGCGATTCAAATTAGTGGCACAGAAGCCACGCAGTCAACCGAAAGTCTGCTATGCCAAGTTGCGCGATGAAGTCAAGCGTGAAGCTTTCTGCGCAGAAGTGAAACGCTATCTTGATGACAACGATATTGTTGAAGGCGTAGAATAATCTTGGGCAAATTTTCGAACGGCTCTTAATGCAGCGGCAACAAAACTACTCATCCCCGAAAAGCGTGTGCACAAACCCTGGATTACAGTTGAAACGCTGGCGATGATTAGGAAAAGGGCCGAGTTACAGTTGAGGAAGCATAGTAGCGCATAGAGGCGCTGCTAGTGTTCTCTAATTGCTGCAAAGAAGTACGAAAAGCGTTAAGATCTGACAAAAGACAACTATGTGTTGTCTGGCCTTGTGATAAACTATGTGTTGGCTAACTCAGTTCAAGGAGGAATCGACATTGGACGCTGTGTTGCTGATCTTGACTTCGCCGATGATGTTGCCCTATTGGGCGTCTCTGATTCCGAAGTTCAAGAAAATCTACATAGAATTGAATCTTTAGCCGAGGCTGTTGGCCTAATGATCAATGTTGGGAAGGCAAAGAATATGGATGTTAAATGCGAACCCGGAGCCAGTGTACCCATTGCTCAAAGGAACGTGGAGATTCTTACAGGAAACCGCAAAGGCCGTTTTGGGACTCTCATTGAGGCCGAAAACCAATCCCGACTACTCATTGGCAGAGAGGTGCTGGTGGGCAAGAAGAAGAATGCGGGCTGGTTCGAGACACTAGCTGGTGAGAAACTGAGACTGAAAAGTTCAGCGGAGGCTGAGCTTGTGACAGTTAGCAGCGAAGAGAGGTCAGTGGTTGCTGATCTAGTGTCTACGACGAATAACAGATCACCTGCGGTCTCTGATGACGATAGTTGTGTATGTTCAGGTTGTAAACGTCGCTTCGACACTGCAAGAGGATGCAAAGTGCATGAAGCCAGATTCTGCAAGTCTAAGAATTCGAAGAGGGTCGAAGACAGCGCGTCAAAGTCTGTTGGGCTAGAGAAAAGGCTCACTTGTCAGAAGTGCACTAAGAAATTCGCAACTGTGAAAGGCCGACGAATTCACGAGTCACGACACTGCGGCAGGGAAAAGGCTGGAAGATCTCGCATTTTCTCCTGCAATGTCCACGATCGAGACGGAGTGGAGTTCGAAAATGTAGAATCTTTCAAGTATCTCGGTTCTTTCGTGAGCTTGCAACATGGTGACCTAAAGGAAATCAGTGCTAAGCTGGCGGAAGGGAGACAGCGATTTGCGAGCTTTCAGAAGCTTTGGAAGAGCAAACAACTTAATATTCCCCTCAAATGCAAGTTATACAGAGCTCTCGTGTTATCAGTGGTCTGATATAGCTCTGAAACGTGGACCATGAATAAATCAACGCAACGGAAACTTGAGAGCTTTCACACCAGTTGTCTGCGAAGGATACTATGTTTTTCATATCTGGAGAGGGTGACAAATGAAGAAGTACTGGCGAGATCACGTATGTCGACACTTTCTGAAATGATCCTGATTAATTGGTTGAAATGGTTTGGCCATATCCTGAGGATGAATGACGATCGTCTAGCGCTCCGAGCCTTCACCTGGGAGCCGACAGAAAAAAACCGATATGCTAAACGAGCTCCAGGGGGTCAACTCAAGACGTGGATGGATCAACTTGAAGAAGATTGCTCAAGGAACAACATGAGCTACATCACCTTACGACAGAAAGCGAAAAAAGAGTCTAAGTCCCGCTTCAACAGTTTTGTCGAACAGCATTTCCTGGATTAAAAAAACCCAAATAAGCTCAAACTTATACGCATTTTTTTAACTTGTTTCTACTTATTGTCATTGTTCCTTTATTTTTTTATGGAGTTTAAGTGTTCAAACAGTAGTAGTAGTAGTAGTAGTAGTAGTAGTAGTAGTAGTAGTAGTAGTAGTAGTAGTAGCTGTAGCCTAACTTGAAAATGGTCCATTTTTGGCCCATTTTCAAGTTTGGCTACAGAATCTCAGTACCCATATTCAAGTGCCCATTTTCGAGTTAAAATCGTCGTACCCGAATTCCAGTTTTGTGATGCCCATTTTCAAGTTCTCAAAATGAGACCAAATTACAGTTTGGACCGATCCCCATTTTCATGTCTACTCATATGACTAGTATGACTCGACAAAAAAATGGGTATGGTTGATTTTTTGTTGCGGCCAATACAATAGTTTTACTTAAAACACTTAAATTTAATTAAAAGGCATAAATCTTTCTCAAATTTTTGAAAAACTAAAATCTGGTATTTTTTAAAATTTTTGTTATTTGACAAATATTCTGTGGGGCTGTCAGCTGGGGAAGATCCCCTATTTTTTGATCCCCCTGAAAAGTTTTTATTTTGCCTTTTTAAAACGAATGTTCGATTGCTGAAATTCACACGTATTCAGTCAGGTGATGTACAATGAGGAAAATGATATCTGCTATTTTTTCTTTAGCAGAAAGTAAGTTTTACTAAACTTTTTGATGATATACCTAAGAATTATATTAACAATTGTCTGCAATTCGATCAAAGTCGCAACTGTTACCTATTGAGTCGAATAGGAGTTGTTTTGAAAAAAAATTGAGTGTAAAACGCCTTTAAAATTAACCAAAAAAACTCAAATTGAAGAAATTAGAAGATTATCTCGAGCTGAAGTCTCAGCTTGAACTTGTCGTTACGCAAAACGTACAATTTTAGCTTCTGTCACGTTTGTATGCTTTTTTTAGCTCCATATGCTATTGAACGTTGTTTTGTGCGTTATTTTATCCCTATTTATATTTCAAAGTGACGGGAGACAGTGAAGCAACTAATTAAACAAAATTTATTTGAACTAAAATAAACACCTTGCTGGAAGTCTCTCGAGACCTTATTATCACGTTTTGATGCCGACTAAACTTTTCTTTCTAAATTGTAAGATAAATTCAGTAAAAATGTGGTCCTGCTGTTTTAAAAGCATAGAAAGTCTAATAAAACTGACCATTTACGATTTTCAACTTGAATATTCCAACTTTATTATTTTGGATTAAAATCAATTCCTGCATGGATCAACTATTACAAGGGATGTTGCAAAAACCAGTTTTGAACAGATGGTGTGCTGAGCTTCAAATTGAGATTCATATGAGCTCTTGAGGACCAAGACCTATCTTATCTCGAACTGAGTTCAACATTTTACGTTCTTGCAGTAGACGCTGCAAGAGGCCCGTAACGTGCCTAAACGATGAAAAACTAGCAACTGCTCTGGTTTTGCATATCTGCATAACTAGAATTCTTCAAATAAATAGATGAGTGGATTTAGTGTTTAAAGAACTAATTCAAAATGGCTACTCATCGATGTCATAAGAATGTTCAGTCCGAAATACGCAAAAAAAAATTGAAAGCTCCGGATTTCTCAACTCTAAAACAATTAATTCTTATTATATTGTGATACCAATCTTCTCCATGCCGTTCACAGGCAGAATTGTTAACTATCCTGTGGATGAGGAGAGGTTTTGAAAAAAATGGAGGGGCCAAAGACTTTGACTTTAGGCAAAAAAATCAATTTGAAAAAAAAGAGTAGGGGATCATCTCGAGTTGAGGGCTCTGGCCTTCAACTCGGGATGATCTCCTATTTTTTGGCCCTCCGAGAAATCCCATTTTGTGTCCGTTATTTTAGGCATATGTTTGTGTCGGGCAATTAACCCCTAAACAGGCGATGGAATTAGAGAGAACTGAAATCCGCAAAAAAATATTTAAAAGCTCCGGGTTTCGCAACTCTAAAACACTTAATTCTTATTATATTGTGATACCAATCTTCTCCAAGCCGTTCACAGGCAGAATTGTTAACTAACCTGTGGATGAGGAGGTGTTTTGAAAAAAATTAAGCGGTCAAAGACTTTGACATCAAGCAAAAAAATCAATTTGAAAAAAAAAATAGGGGATCATCCCGAGTTGAGGGCTCTGGCCTTCAACTCGGGGTGATCCCCTATTTTTTTGCACCCCCCCATAAATACCATTTTATGTCCGTTATATTAAGCCCATGTTTGATTCCGGTAATTAACCCCTAAACAGGCGATGGAATTAGAGAGAACTGAAATCCGCAAAAAAATATTTAAAAGCTCCGGGTTTCGCAACTCTAAAACACTTAATTCTTATTATATTGTGATACCAATCTTCTCCAAGCCGTTCACAGGCAGAATTGTTAACTAACCTGTGGATGAGGAGGTGTTTTGAAAAAAATTAAGCGGTCAAAGACTTTGACATCAAGCAAAAAAATCAATTTGAAAAAAAATAGGGGATCATCCCGAGTTGAGGGCTCTGGCCTTCAACTCGGGGTGATCCCCTATTTTTTTGCATCCCCCCCATAAATACCATTTTACGTCCGTTATATTAAGCCCATGTTTGTTTCCGGTAATTAACCCCTAAACAGGCGATGGACTTAGAGAAAATTGAAATCTGCAAAAAAATTTTTGAAAGCTCCGGATTTCGCAACTCTAAATCACTTAATTCTTATTATATTGTGATACCAATCTTCTACAAGCCGTGCACAGGCAGAATTGTTAACTATCCTGTCGATGAGGAGGTGTTTTGAAAAAATCGAGCGGTCAAAGACTTTGACATTAAGCAAAAAAATCAATTTGAAAAAAAAATAGGGGATCATCTCGAGTTGAGGGCTCTGGCCTTCAACTCGGGGTGATCCCCTATTTTTTTGACCCCCCCGAGCAACCCTTTTTTTTCCGTTATTTTAGGCCCATGTTTGTTTCCGGTAATTAACCCCTAAACAGGCGATGGAATTAGAGGAAATTGAAATCCGCAAAAAAAATTTTGAAAGCTCCGGATTTTGCAACTCTAAAACACTTAAGTCTTATTATATTGTGATACCAATCTTCTCCAAGCCGTGCACAGGCAGAATTGTTAACTATCCTGTCGGTGAAGAGGTGTTTTGAAAAAAATCGAGCGGTCAAAGACTTTGACATTAAGCAAAAAAATCAATTTGAAAAAAAAAATAGGGGATCATCTCGATTTGAGGGCTCTGGCCTTCAACTCGGGATGATTCCCTATTTTTTTGCCCCCCCCCGAGAAATCCCATTTTATATCAGTTATTTTAAGCCCATGTTTGTTTTCGGTAATTAACCCCTAAACAGGCGATGGACTTAGAGAAAATTGAAATCAGCAAAAAAACATTTAAAAGCTCCGGATTTCGCAACTCTAAAACACTTAATTTTTATAATGATGTGATACACATCTTCTCCAAGCCGTTCTCAAGCAGAATTGTTTTTTATTTCGTGGATGAGGAGGTGTATTGAAAGAAATGGAGGGGCCAAAGGCTTTGACTTAAAGCAAAAAAAAATCAATTTGAAAAAATAATAGGGGATTGTCTCGATTTGAAGGCTCTGGTCCCGTAGAAATCACATTTCCTTACCCCTGTAGCAAAAAAACATGTATCCGTTATTCTAGGCCACTTTTTTCCCGGTACGTGATCCCTAATCAGGCAATGGACTTCGAAAAAAATTGAAAGCACTCAAAAGCACTCTACTCATACCAAAATTTTGGGCTAAGTTTTAATGTCTTTAAATAAATTAGGCTGGATTTTTCCGTACGAACATCCATGAAGAGTTCGAGGAATTGGTATGACAATTATTTTTATGTTTAATAGTAAAACCTGGCGACCAGAGCAATAGGGCCACTTTGACATTTTTTTTTCGAACCCAAATTCTAGTTTTTTGGTTTTCAAACTTTTCCCCTTGTATTATTAAGATATGTGTAGTTTCATCAATGTAAGTGTTTTTTCCTGCATAAAACTGAATTGCAACAATAACAAGTATTTCAGAAATGACATCAGAAACCGTTCTCTAATTCGTTTTTCTTTACCTTGAACTCTTATTTTTTTGTTTCAGGTTTTTTTGCTTCCATTTTTTTCAAAGTTATTATTTTTTCTGCTTCAAAAAAAAAACTGGAGGAAAACAACTATATCGCAAAAGTAGTGAAAAACTTTCTTGCATGGAAATGATCATTTTTGTTTATGTTGTTCTCTTTGAATGGATCTCATCTTTTTCAATTTGACTTCAACAAACTGCGATGTACCCAAATTCAAGTTTTTCACAAAAAATCAAAATCAACTTAAAACAACAACAAAACAGTTTTTCCAGTAAAAAGTTGTATTTAAAAAATTATTTTCGGTAAGCTTGGTGACCCGACAAGCAAACTGAAAACATTAAAAAGAAAATAAAAAGTTGCAAAAACGACCTATCAAATTTAATAATTTTCTGCTGCTTGGCAAGAGTTTGACATTAATTTTGGAACTCTATTTTTAGAATTGGGAGCTGAAAATAGCGAGATCGCTGACTCTTAACATGTGTATTTCAAAACATTTTGAAGCATAATCCTCAGTAGCATAAATTTTGAATGGCCTTATTTTTGCTGAGTCTCGTCGGAAATTGCTTCTGGTGTTCGAAATAGTTTTTCATTTCTTCTTATGCTATTTGAATCGAAAAATCGCCCCCCCCCTAAACTCGGATATCATTCTGAATTTGAAGTTCCATAAATACTTTGCTGAGCTCATTAAAATCAACCGTCTTCCAGATATTCGCATCTGGCCAAAAATTATAAAAAATTCGTACCCAAATTCAAGTCGAGATTTTTAAAAACCTTTTTTTCGCTGTTTTTAATAGCTGTTAGAATCCAGCAAAATGTTACCTGACTTGTATGACTATTTTTAGTCGTCATGCAAAGTTTCAGACTCCAGGACTCATTTTTGAGTTTTCGCCTCATTCCACTTTTCTTGCAGTTCAGTGGTCACTCGTTTGGGTCACTTTCATTTCATGACCTAAAAATTAGGTCGTTTCCAGGCACTAAACGCAACTGCACTACAAGAACAAAAATGCCAGAACTTAGTCATACCGCACCGAAACTGAAAGAAAAAATCAAAAAAATTAATTTTTGATGAAAAAACAGAGTTTTCAATTTCCCTTACTGTTTGGCCGCGGATGTCACACTACTCCGCTCGGTCAACAAAACAACAAATAAGAGAGCTAGAATGATTTAAAAAATTGTTCTGGAAAGATCCTAAGCGTGACTATCAATCTACGATGAGAAAAAGTAACTTTTATATGTAAAATTGAGAGAAAAGTGCAGTTTTTTCAAAAATTATTTTAATTTTTGAAACCTAATAAAAACCAAAGAAATGCTTTTCAAATAGGGCCATTTTCATTTTTGGCTAGATTAACATCTTGGCTAATAAAAACAAGCTTTATTTGAGCTCTGGGAACAGAAATGAGAAATCTCCGAACAAAACTGTAATCCGCGGATCGCTTACCCCAATTTCAAGTCGGCCGTAGTAGTAGTAGTAGTAGTAGTAGTAGTAGTAGTAGTAGTAGTAGTAGTAGTAGTAGTAGTTGCAGTAATTTTAGTATTATTTTTGTTATTGTTAGTATTTTCTTTTTATTCACATTATTTTATTATCAACATTATTGTTGTTCATACCAATAGTATTGTTTTTAGTAGTAGTAATACTATTACTTGAATTTTATAACCAGTTGCTTCCGAATTACGTGTCGCATCGATTATAGCGGAGCTATAACATTCTGATTAATATGGCACAGTCAGCTATCAAATCACTTCTTGGGATATTGACGTATTGGGAGTCAGGAGCAGATTTGCACACAGAATGGGCGAAATGGTTAGGAACATTAAAGTTAGCAATCATGGCTAAAGATAACATCAAGATGAACAATTTTTTTCCAAGTTGACAACAACAATGGTATCAGTTTGGAAATATACAAAACATTCCGAAGACTCAGACTTGTATAACAAACAAAATTCCGAAAAAAACTCGGATAATTGTTTACACGGCGTCTCAAACTGAAAGAGCCAATTAAGTACCATTCAACGCAATCAGCTCAATGCTTCGTCCAATAAAATTTCAAGGAAATCTCGATTTATTTGTGATGATGAACAGTTTTGAAGATCAGTAAGATTTAGATAAATAAAATGGCATAAAATGTTTATTGTTTTTTGTAATTGGTTTCTTGCGAGCAAGGATAGAAAGAACACCCAAAGACAAAGATTCTCATGAAAAGACTTTTTCTCGGTCCATGAAAAGACTTTTACCTGACCTTAACTAATACGATGCTTGACTGTGTAATTTTGGTCAATATTGACCCCCCCCCCCCCCCCCCCCATTAGAAACTAGACTATTTGGGTCTTTTCATAACTCTAGGTCTGGTCTAGGGAAGGATAATTTGCGGAGAATGCATGAAACGTGAAAGGAAGGCGTTGATAATGCTGGAAATTATTTTCGTTACCAGTGCCCTGCTCCGTGAAGTCCAGATATTACTGTACAAAAATTTGATGTGTCAATGCACGTTACCTAACTAATCTCCAATTGTTTTGCTGCAAACAAAGAATTGTCTCGAATTCGTGACAGCTAGCAAAAATATATTTTCGGGTCACTGTTGTACTCGATGATAGACGATACGTATAGGATGCTTCTGGGCTTGAAGAGGCTTACGTTTTCTAATCAACCGAGAAAGCTCCTACTGTCGAGAAATTTCTGAGCTTCGACATTCATGAAAATCAGACTTCTAAGATATCCAGTCCAATTGTTCAGAGATCGTCTTAAAGTATTAGTTTTATGAAATGTCAATAAAATATTAAAGACACAGCTGGCAGGGTTCGTGGGTCTGCTGTGCTCAAAAAAGTTGTAAGGTCAAAGTTGAGAATTCTCATCTTTGACCTTACAACTTTACAGCTTAAGCGTCCACGCCAGCTTTCATTTGATTACGCTTCTTTAAAGTGCTGCCCTAGTAAAAATGGTCATTTTGCCTTTCCGGATATCCGTCAAAACCGGCTCCTGGTATTATTGGCTCTGTGCCGTCGTCAAATGGCGTGCGTTGATAAAGTGTACTAGCCTTGTGCTGTAACGTCCATATAAGAGCTGGTCTTCCGAATATTATGTTGATGGAGATCGACTCATGTTACGGGCAAGATCAAATTAAACTCTTGCATTTATATATCTATAACAAAGCTTTTAGATGTATACATGCGTGTTTTTTGGTTTTTTTTTTATTAATTAAGCTTTATGCTTTTTTGCTGTTTTTCCTTTTCTTGTACATTAGAAATAGCGTTGTCATAATACTTCCGTGCAGTAAGATAACAATAACACTAAGCACGTTAACGTGGCATCTTTAGCGAAAGAACACATATGTCTCGATGTACTTGCACAGTGCAGGAGAAAATCACTAAGTTGATCACATTTTTGAGGTAAAGAAACAACAGCAGGAAAACTATCTCATACTTAATGTAACCAACCAGGGCCTTCCTGTTTACTTCTAACTTTATTCGAAGGCATTGTCACAAACTAAGACATTAAGAGCTTAAACTCAGTCGGAATCTTCAGCTTGATTTCGGACCCTGTGGTCCAAGAATTGCAACAGTGATACCGTTCTCTGCGGCGGGTTAATAGTGATTTGTAGTGATTAAAACGTGCAGTATGCAGCTGATGACCAATACATTCAGGTGAATTTTTAAAAGTAGTTTTGTGAAGAGATAATGAGATATTTCTTGGGAATGGTATTTGAAGTCCACTAGACAATTTTCTGATTTTCTTTGTGAGGTCGCCACATGTTAACTAACTGCTAACTAAATCATAACTAATTTTGCGTCGTTTACGTATTTAATTTCTCAAGTATAGTTTTTGACACAAATTTGAACTGTTTGTTTTTTAGCGACGGGTTTCTATCTGGAATTCGGGCATTTCAGAGTAACTAGCAGTAAGAGAGGAATCATTTACCAAAGGGAGATTGGAAAAATTATTACACATCCCAGGTCAGTACATTGTGTTCCATTGACGTTGGTTATGCCAATATTTCTAACAAAAATATATTTACAAATTGTGAAACTATGGTAGATTTGTATCAAGAATGATTTAATCAACTGAGTTCCCATCATTGTTCAACAACACAGTTGAAACTAAAAATTCATATTTGTTCAATCAGTTTTATATATGAGCTAAAGAAAAAATTCAATCAATTCTCCTTGTTTTTCGTAGTACTTCGTAGAGGTTTGTTTGAATCTCCTGCTATTAAAAATTTGTCATATCACTAGAACGCAATACAAACAACTCAAATTTTGAATGGAAAAGGTCGTGATTTTTTTCAGAACTTGCCAGGCCTAATATATTTTTTAAAGTTCCAAAGGAAAGTTAGGTTACCTTGATTTTCATTAAAACCTGATTTCGATAATTTTATTTTCTTCAACCATTACTTGGGAAACGGAACTGCATGGATGAATTTTTGGATAAAGATAACTTGTAATAGAAACTGAAAATTATACTTTTTCAACTTCCCCACTCTCTTTCTAACTTACAACTATAGTCGATTGAAAAACGATCAAATTTAACTCAAGTTTGGTAATTGTTCCATTGAAAAGCTATCATAAAATGATAAATCGAAAATTTACTTTCGTCAGAAGCCTTGTTGATATAGTACCTCAGTTAATATCTCTCTACCTACTGCTGAATTCAAAAAATTTTTAATATGATTCTAAAATGGTTTTTCACATTCTACATTCCACATCAAAATCTTTTTTCAAGTGATTTAGATAACATCGTTCAAAATTACGAAAATTTGTTTTCAAGCACATGGTTATTTGTCGTTGCAATCATCATCTTCTTCGGCTACTGCAGAAATTCAAAGTTTGGTTCAGTTTAAAATCGTAACATTTCATCGTCCTTGAACGTGTTCAACTAAATAGTCTCTTTGTTTCAATAAAGTTTGTTTAATCATTCACATTGTATGTTTTTGTCAAGCCATTGACATTTTTGTTTTTGTCAATCCTCTTCTTCGTCGTCTCTTCTGAGTCTGGTTTGCGACATGCCGATTTCTACCTTCATCAGTAAAAACGAGTTTGCTAACGGGTCGTACGAAAAATCCATTGGCTGTTTGAAGTTGAACGACTCGAACGATTTTGTCATTTCCATCAAACATCTTCGTTTTTCGACCAAAAAGCGATGTCATTGATGCTGTGTTGTCCTTTGTCACGATATCTATGCCGTCTAGTTCGATGTTTTGTTGTCCATTCTGCCACATCTTTCTCTTCTGCAGTGTAGTTATATGATCAGTAGACAGTTTTTTCAGAAATCTCTGATGAGGTTGTCCATCTTCTCCATCTGTCGAGTAAGTGTTGTTGTTTCTTTTACTGTAACTGTTGTTGGTTCTGGCATTGTTGTAATTGGTCTTCCTAAAAGAAAATGTCCTGGTAGGAGGGCTAAAGCGTCATTCGCATAATATAAATCTGATGTAATAGGTCTTGAGTTCAGGATGGCTTCTACCTGGGTCAACAGTATCGCGATATTACCCAATGTCAGCGTGTTTCTTCCAGGGCAGCGATACCTATGACGCTTCATTGACTTGACTGCTGCTTCCCAAAGTCCTTCAATCTTTGGAGCCCTAAGAGGAATTGTCAACCAAGTAAAATTATTTTTGCAGCTAAACACAAAGATAAGATGCTGAAATTTATTTGTTGCTAAGGCTTGTCTAATTCAAGATCGCCCTTGGTTCCAATGAATTTTGTTGAATTATCATCATATATTTCCTATGGCATAACCCCACAAGCTGTGAATCGTTTCAGTGTTGCGAGACAATCTTCCTTTGTTAAGGACATCACTGGCTCCATGTGAACTGCTTTAGTGCTGAAGCAAATGAAAAATGCTACTTTAATGAAATTTGCCGCAATGCACCTTTGATGTAATAGGGTCCAAAATAGTCTAATCTGGAATGACTAAATGTGAATGATGGCAGTAAACTTTCCCGCGG
The DNA here is from genome assembly GCF_964194025.1 of Convolutriloba macropyga. Lineage (NCBI taxonomy): Eukaryota > Metazoa > Xenacoelomorpha > Acoela > Convolutidae > Convolutriloba > Convolutriloba macropyga. Next base: position 31,283,562 of record NC_134477.1, read on the forward strand.
AGAGTCTCCCATCTGTTGCTGCAGCAATCTGGTTTCAAAGGGAATGCATGACTTGCACTTACGTTGAACACCTTTAACAACAGAAAGGCCTCCAGGAGTCCATATCGGGCACCAAAGAATTTATAGTGATAGTGTTATTTAGGGACCTTCGTGAAAATTTTCCTTGTGTGCTTCTTGAATCAACAATTCTGTACTGGGTGACTTCTTTAGATTGAGAAATGGCAATTTTTTGTCAATAGTATAGGGTGAATTCGCCAAACGTCCTCCAACTCGAATAACATTTTTCTCGTTGTCAAAGAATGGCAAAAAGTTGTAGAGGTTTATTTTTTCTTAAGAGCTTCCTTAATGCAATTTTCTGCGACTGACTCTCATATGTGAATTCTGCCTTGCCGGCACTGGGTGAACTCGGTACAATGCTGCCCTTTATCTGTCCCAACATACCTAAACCTGGGCACGCAGTACCACTCTGCCTGTGCTATCAAATCGATTTCCTAAATCTCTTGTACCCGGGCCACTAATCCTACCTCTCCCTCTTTCCTCATCCGACGGTTTTCAGTTTTTTTTTTAAGTTACCATTACTTGGACCAGGACCCTTGGCTTTACCTCCTCCCTCGCATGTTGGTATCTAGTTTTTTTATTGAATTACCTCTACATGTATCTGGTACTCGGCACTACAATTTTCTGCCGCGCTAAAAAATTAATTTATATCCGAGCTGACGAATTGCCCAATATTGCTACGGGAATAAACTGCCACATCAGTTCTGCATGTGTCCCTATGACTATCCAAACCAATAGCATTGATGGGAATGGTTGAACTGCTTTTCTTATCCCCGCGCAGTGCTGTTTGCAAAACCTGGGTCCCCGGCCCTACCAATACCATAATCAAAATCAATTGATTTTAGCGTTTGAACCTCGTCCCCGGCGATAAATGCAAGACCTGTTCCCCCGGCTCCAACAATACCACCGACAGAATGATTTGGCTTCATTGAGATCACAGTTTTATCCTCTCCCCCAGCGTTGAAAGCAAAACCTGACCCCCGGCCCTGCCAATACCATTAATCTGATCAGTCAATTTTACCGTTTCTTTCTTGATCCGGCGACCGATGCAAAACTTGCGCCCCCGGCCCTACAGTTTTGGTCACCACGTGATGAGTGGATTGATAATCCTGTGCTGACTTTGGAATGAAGTCCAGTGTCTCCCAAGTTATATTTGAACTCTGAGTTCCCAGTTCTATGTGTGTCCCCGGCACTGACGAAGCAACCAGGCACCTTGGACCAACCTATACCACCAAATTCTCTTGAATCCCTTGATTCGTCTATGCTATGCCAACGAATACCTCCCTGTTCGTGACGACTGTCTGTGCTGGTGATTTGAATGCTATCGTGTCGGTTTTGATCTCCTAAGATGTCAATTGGAAAAAAAAATTGTGATATAAAGCTATTTAAAACTATTAGGCCTTCGTATTTTTCTTTCCTTGCAACAAAGCCTCATGTGGATTGGTTGACGCTGTAATGATTTGATTTGGCTTCTTTTCTGCTGGTAGGATTGAAGAAACGTAACTATACTGTCTTTTCGTGGTGGCCTTGAGTTGTTTTTCTGTAGCACTTCAAAAACTAATCCTCATACCACGAACGAACTTCAGAACATAAGCGAAAATTCTTGTCACACTATGTTTGAAGAAGTTTGGTTCATCATTATCAGAATCTTGTTCTGCATTTTTTGACGAAAACACTGTCAAGTTAGTAGTTTGCTTGTTGGCTTCAGCCTCTGCTTCCATTGTATAGGTAGACAAAAACTAAGCGAGGACCAATAACTTTCCAACTGTTTCAACCATTCCGGTCCATCCCACCACAGTTTACGCTTCGACAATTAGCAGCTGCCATCCCTCGTGAAGCAGAGTCTGCAGATTTTTTTTCCGTATGAGCATATTTTCACATCAGTGGCCACAATAAATTCTTGTATTATAGCTACGCGGTTCGTAGAACTTACAAACTTCTGTCTGAAGAAGATAACAGCAGAAGAAGTAGTTAATGATGTATCGCAAAAGATGTGTAGTTGATAGTCTGATTCTGAAACCGGCATTGAAATCTTCCGTTTTAAGATGATATTTTCCAAGTTTTCAAGTTGAATGCGAAATCACCTGTTTTGCTGAAGATTTGCATCTAAAAGAATTTGATCACAGCTAAGATTATCCATCCACAATAACTGGACAAATAGTTTGTGTTGGATGGTGGTTAGTGAAAGCCAGCCCATTAGGCCGAAAAGGCCTGAAACCTCTGACAGAATCTGTCTTTTGGTTTTTAGCCTCTGCTTATCAAGTTTAACTGCAAGTTTAATTTGATCAGGGCTTGGTGTCCATTTTACGCCCGGTGTCTTGATATTGTAACCATCACTTCTGATTACCATTTCATCTTCAATTTTTTCTAGGTTTCCAGCTGGTCTTCAAACTGATTTTGAGTCACTGGAAGCCCATTTCCTTATGTCAAAACTGCAGTAGCAAGAATTTCGATGAAAGCGTTCTGCAATTTTTCTGCTTCTGGCAAGTCGGTGGTACCTTTGTGTAATTCGTTCACATACATTTCAGTGATCATAGAAAAGCAAAGGTTATCATCTGAGGTTTCTTGAGCAAGAACGTGCAGAGGTCGAATCGAATGATACGATGAAGACGCAATACTGTTACTTAACTGTATGTTCATCACAATGCTTGTGCTGGCTGGTCCTAAATTTTGCTGTTGGAGCTTCATCTATTTCCCAGAAACAATGTAAATTGTCCACTCTTGATTGAACAAAGAAGGTCTGCGAAAATTTTGAAGGAATTGTTTCGGTTTGTTCCTTTCCATTTACAACGCAACCAAACATTGAAAGCCTAGAGATTAATTTGAAGTTTGGTACATCTCTATTGTTTCTGAACTGGGTCTTTCCAAAGAAAACGTTGATAATCTTTGTCGTCTTTGTCCACTTCTACTTGACAATATATCTTTGCATAATCGGCTGATAGTACAAACTGAAGTAAGTGGAATTGAATCAAAACTCTGAAAAAGTCTTTTTGAATTTTCGGTCCAACCATCAGTCTCTCATTCAAAGACCCACCCGTTGTTATTTTTGCAGATCCGTCAGAAACAACTTTCTTTTGAGTGTCGTACTTGAATCGTTAAAGACTCAGTGGTGATAAATAATGTTGATCACAATCTTTCTTCTAGCTGGTCCTACGTTTTGTTTTTGGTGCTTTATCTATTTCCAAGAAACAATGTAAATTGTCCAGTCCTGATTGAACAAAGAAGGTCTGCGAAACTTTTGAAGGAATTGTTTCAGTTTGTTCCTTTCCAATTACAATGCAACCAAACATTGAACGCCTACAGATTAATCCGAAGTTTGGTTCTTTTAACCTGTGGTTACCGATCATGAAATGTTCATAATGGACAGCTATAATGGTTACGTTTTGATTGATTGCCTGATTCAAAAGAGTATCTTGTTTTCCACCATATTACCACACTGCTTGCATTCGGACCCTTCACAATCTTCTGACCTATGCCCAGGTTGCAAACAATAAAACAAAGTTTTACCAAAATTATCAGCCCGTGCCTTCACTGATACTTTCTTACCACAACTATTACATTTTCCACAACCGCAAATTTTGTGGTTACTTCACAGCACTCATATTTTCGTTCCAATTTCGCCAAATGAGTATGAGATGACTCAAGGTTGTATTTTGCTGTGGTTTAGTAGTACTGTTTCCATGTGCTGTTCTTGCTTCCTACGCTTCAGCCCCTTTCTTCAAGAACAATCGAAGTTCTGCATATTTTTGAGGATTCTTGCCCTTGGATGATAGCTCCCAGTGTTGTTTTGTTTCTGCTGGCAGCTTTGCAGTGATCAAATAGACGGAACAAATTATCTGGCTTTTCACCGGTTTCCCTAGTTTCTGCAAAGCAAATTTATGTTCATCCATCGCTTCAATCAATGTTCTCAAGTTTTTAGCGTTGTCCTTTGTCAAAGAATGACAGGAAACAATTGACTGACGATGCGTTCGAATGATAATCCATCCTTTCGTATCTATTGACTAAGATCTCGATAGCGAAGTCAAAAGGTATTATAGCTTCCGGCTACGTTGAATAGCAATGTTGTCAAGAAATGCGCCTTTGAACAAATTATAGAATGATGTCCACTCTATGTATTTTTCCAAGAAAACTGGCATGTTAAGTTTTGACAATTTGATGTTTGTTGACAACATTGAAATTTCTTATAACATTCAGCTCAAAGCAGTTCATGTTTCCCCAGCAGAAGAACGTTTAAAGCATTTAGTGAAGCGCTCCATTACGTCATTGTTCCGGGACAGTTTGTCGTCGAGTTCTTCGGACTCAACAATGTCATTATGAAGTGCATCAGGTTGTGTCAATTTTGCTGCACTTGCCCATTCCCGTTGACTAGATAACTTTGCTTTCGTGCAAGAAGCGTTGAAAATTGATTCAATCGGTTGATGTCTGCTTCTGTTGTTAGCGGTTCTTCTCTCATTATCATTTCTGCTTCATCGTTTGATCTTGTGGCGACGCTTCGGTGTGATCTCCGAGACTGCCTTTGCATTTCCAAAATGAATAAGTTGATTCGAGTGTTTGATCTGTTGAAGGTTGTAATGTAACTTCGGTCTCTGTTTTCGATTTCTGGTCTTTGTCTTTTGTCATTTTCGTTGTCCTTGAGTTTTTGTCCTTTTCTTTGTCTTTGGTCTTTTTCGTGTTCTTTGATTTAAATTGTAAACTAGGACAAATTAAATTAAAGAAAACATGTAAATTTTTTGTGTTTCAAATATCCCCCTGCAAATTGTGCGGCCACTTGAAGCGCGCGAACTTATCTTAAATACTTCGGGGGAGTAACTAAGCTAAAAATTGAGTTCTCTGAGAGAACTGAGAGAGAAAAATTGTTTTCCACAAAGTTTCAACAAAAAGCTTTTGATGCTTTTTCGTATGTAGTTCTCCCACTACACAACCATACCGGGTCTGAGGTTCAGGTTAATCAACCTAGTTATGCAAGTTAATCATCTTGTATAACTTTTTTTGGGGGGGGGGGTTGTTGTCTCGTGGGGGGTCCGCTTTTGAATTTTTGCCTTTAAGTTTCCGCTTTTAGATTTTGACAAAAATTTGGAGAGAGGGAATGCTTTGTTGCATAATGCTTTGAGTTTTTGAAACTTAACCTATTTTTTGGCGGACCAAATGTTGCGACGCACCATTGAATTAATATTTAGCTTGAATTGTTTGTAATGCTTTATGCTCAAAAAACTTAAGCTAAAAACACCAAGGGATTTTGATAATATAGTTTGAAATTATGAAGATTTGGTTTGAAGCACGTGGTTATTTGTCGTAGCAATCATCATCCTCCTCAATTGTTGCTGAAAGTCAAGATTTAGTTCAGTTTAAAATCGTATCAATATAGTAATTCAGTTACTATCTTTCTACCTAATGCGGAAATGAGAAGTTTTTTACTATGATTCTAACTTCCTTTTTCACATTTCTACATTTACTTTTCAACATCTGCGCTTTTGGCGAGTTTTAGTCATCACCTTTTATTACATTGGATCTGTACGGTTCTTATTTTTCAGTTTTCACTTAAAAGCAGGTTTTATTTGAACCAGTGTAGGGAAATTTTTTTCAAAAAAAAACAGTTCTCTTAATCTGACTCTAAACTGGGGATACTATTCTAATGCGGTTAACTATAAAACCCTGAACGGTCGGAACGCCCAAACTATTCATCATTTACTTCAATAGAAGTGAAAAATTTATTGGAAGAAGAAATTTTAGATCTGCGTCTTTGCTAAACCTGTAAAACAATTCCAATTTTTTGATAAACTTTTCAGCGTATCATGGGTAAGAATTTCATGTGCCAACATACAATATACAATATCAATCATTTATACATCTTTGCACCCAGGGTGCGTTTGCCAACCAAAGACAGGTATAAACCCTACGAAGTTGAGTGGCAGATAAGGAGCTCCGATGCAAATGATCTCATAGTCTGGACAGATAGCTGGTTGTGTATATCAGCCTGGTCCAACTTTGAGTAAAGTCCGACTCTTTGAACGCTCCCTCTAGTCCGCGCCAAAACTTTGTCCCTTTAAGACTGGAGTATGCATAATCTTGGTTTATTTGCCTGCTTCTTTTCGGACACTCTGGTACGTCCCGCGCTTTTTAATCTGTTGGTCTGGTCAAGGTAGTGGCTATCTCATGTACAAGTTTTGATCTGTTGGGTCTGGGCCCTCTGTTCGAAACCCAATCTTATTTTGAGTTGAGGAGTGCAGATATTTGTGTCATTTGTTTTAGTTACCAGGCAGGAGTAGAACCGAGAAATGACATCGCTTTGCTGAAATTTCAGAGAGAGGTTGCCAGTTTGTAACAAAAATCAGGATAATGAGCAAATTCGTCTAACTAATGAGATGGTGATGAAATTCCTTTACACAAAATTCAGTGCCACGTGTGATATTTCAGGCCAAAGATTAGCCAAAAAATGTACAAAAAGTGCTGACAGCCGCTGAAAATGAATTTTTTCAATTAAAGAATCTTTGCGTTGATTTCTCAATACATTTCTTACATAAAATCAACACTTTCTCATTTTTTCAAAGGTAACGGCTGTAAGTGCATTTTTATTAATTATTTCCTGAAAAAAACCTCGGCCTGGCTTATCGGACGCAATAGAGCTCAGATTTATCCGGTATATGTTGAAGACGTTCAAAAAATCTGACTTCAGTGAAAAAAAAACTTATTCATCTCTTAGTAACGGAACTTAGTCATCTCAGTAGTAGCTGTGAGTCACACTTCAATGTGAAAAAAAAATTCCGCTAAGATACGTGAAAATAGTAATGTAGCAGACACTTACTATAAAAAATAGTTCGATTTTCGTCGATCTCATTATTGAGTAAACCATGAAGGGATAAATAACTGGCAATTTTTCTAAGTTGCCAGCCTTGATTCCAGCAAAAGCGGGCGAGCGAATTCTGCCTATATGCCGGTCTTCGCCAGACATCGTCAGACTTGGTCGACGACTTTTTGGATTTGCTGGTTTTGGCCTACATGACTACACTCAAAATCCCTCGGCTACAATAAACCGACTTAAAGTGCCCAGGGAAATCTATCTATACGAGAGCCGATTCGCATCAGTTTCTCAAGCTTTCGGCATTGAATTATGCCGAGAAGATAATGTTTGTGTTGAGACATCTCTATCGCATGGTTGGACCAACATTTGCCATTATGACATTGGTGGACCTCTATACCTGGTTGAAGAGTGTGAAGAATATAACGCTGTTTGTGTATATGGCGTGGCAAGTTTTTTCCGGAACCTGAGCAGTTATAATGTAGATGAGCATCAGCGACAAATTTGTAATGGTGGAAGTTACTTTGCAAGTGTTGTTCATTTTCAGGACTGGATTATACAAACTATTGCAAACAACTGAGCAAAAACAGTTTGTTTTCAAGGCACCAGGGGTTCTTTATATCTATTTATAAGATAATTATATGTGTTGTTAAGATGTTGCGATATAGCATCCGAACTCGACCCGAAATTAGGTGGCGGAATTACAATTCGAAATTTATTGGCTGGCTACGGGTTGTACCCTGCCAGACGTTGAACACATGGTCGAGCCATAATTTTTTGTCGCGCTATTTGGATTCATAAGGGCGCTCAGACAAATAATGAGATCAAATATGTTTTGTAAACCCCTCTAATAGGGGATTTAAAAAATATAACCGAGTTAACGGTAGTCCTAATTTTTGTTTTGATCCAGATTCCAAAATAAATCGAGTTATACTTTCAGATCACATGTTTGCACAATTTTCGTGTTCGAGTGTAATCTCCAGCAATACTAGACCGATTTGGGGTTAAGGGTTTTTGAGCATGAGAAAACAGAATATCAAATCAGAACAACAAAATTCGCATAATTTTAAAATAGTCTCAGATTTTAATGCTAATTGCCCGTGCGTTTTGGTGGCTCAAAAAACTTTAACGCCCGCATTTGTACAATAGCAAATTTTAAACGGTTTTCTTGCTTTGCATACAACTACAGGTTCACTACCTTTCCAAATACGTATGTTTTAAGGTAACTGCTAGCCTGTTAGGCCACAAGAACAACTGCAGTTTTATAAGTCTCTAGAGTATACTCATTCAGGGACGTTTGCAGTCAGATTGCTCTAACCAAAAGGACACAACGCAAATATAAATTACTTTTCTGAAAAGTACATCAGATGAGCTTTAAAATAGGCTACATATGAACTTGTTTGGACCAATATTGGTGGAGAAAATGTACAACAAAAACAGGTCCATTTTTTCAAAAAAAGGCCTCTTTGGACTCAATCATAAAATTGAATGTTTCCGGGCGTTTTTTGTCATTTTTTTATATCTGCGTAAACTAAAGTTTAGTAGCTTGCAACTATATATACTTTTAATATTAAAATAGCTTGGTAAAGTGGTCAAACTAACTGGTGTTTACAAAAATTATTAGGGCGAGATTTGAAAGTCAAGGTTTCTGCTCCAAATTGATAGTTACATCCACCCGAAGATATTCAAAGTTATATGACTACAAAGTAGAGATGCTAGGCTTTAAAATGAGTTATAGATCAACCCATCCAATATTCCCGGAGAAATTGCACAAATCCACTTTTTATTTCGGTGACCAGTGTTTCTAGGAGGCATAAACGCATTTAAACGGTCAAAAAGTGTCCGTTTTTTATCCTCGCTCATTTCTCTATACAGGAGTTTGTCAAAACTTTATATAGGGCTATCGTACCTATGTTAAAAGTGGGCGGAAATAGCCACTATTTACCAAGTCATTATTGTCCTGATTTTTCTTTTGTGATTGATGACATTTCAGGAACCTTTCCAGCCACTATTTATATAAACTAATATACATGGCTGCAAAGTTCACTACAAGAGCGTTAAAATGAGCAATATTTCAAGCATTTTTAGCCTTTATCTGTTACCTTATGTGTAAAAGAATTATAAGTGGTACATTACATATTTTGAACCTTACCATTCAAGGTACCATAAACGTACCTAAACAGTCAGAAAAAGTTAGTTTTTAATCCGCACTCTCTTGTATGTACATGAGTTTTTCAAAACTCTATGTATGGCTATTGTAATATTCATAAAACGGCCGGAAATAGCCAATTTTTGCAAGTCGTTTTTGACTATCTTTTCCATGATATGTTTGATGTCACTTGAGGCAAATTATCAGCCATTTTTTATAGAAATTTATAAATATGACTGCAAAGCTTATAAGAAGAGCTTTAAATTGAGCTATATATTGAGGTATTTGAGCCAATATTTGTTTTTTCTTGTAACACAAATATTAGTGTCATTTTAGATCTTGAAAATTGACAAATTTGTACAAATTGATACTAAAATTCAACCAATGTTCAGAAAAACTATATGGTTGTAAACTAGAAGGGCTATGCTTTAAAATGAACTATATATCAACCACATTTGGATCAATATTAGTGGAGAAATTGTACAAACCCAATTTTTTGTTCGGTGATCAGTGTTTCTAGGAGGCATAAAGGCATTTAAACGGTCAAAAAGTGTCCTTTTTTATCCACACTCATTTATCTATAGACGAAAACTTCAAAAATTTATATACCGCTATTGTACCATTGTTAAACGTGGGCAAAATTAGCCACTTTTTACCAAATCTTAATTTTCTTGATTTTTCTTTTATGTTTGATGCCATTTCAGGTACCTTTCCAACCACTATTTATATAAACTAATATACATGGCTGCAAAGTTTACTACAAGAGCTTTGAAATGAGCAAAATTTCAAGCATTTTTAGCCTTTATCTGTTACCTTATGTGTAAAAGAATTATAAGTGGTACATTACATATTTTGAACTTTACCATTCAAGGTACCATAAACGTACCTAAACGGTCAGAAAAAGTTAGTTTTTAATCCGCACTCTCTTGTATGTACATGAGTTTTTCAAAAATCTATGTATGGCTATTGTACTATTCATAAAAACGGCCGGAAATAGCCACTTTTTGCCAGTCGTTTTTGACTATTTTTTCCTTTTATGTTTGATGTCACTTGAGGCAAATTATAAGCCATTTTTTATAGAAATTTATATATATGACTGCAAAGATTATAAGAAGAGCTTTAAATTGAGCTATATACTGAGGTATTTGAGCCAATATTTGTTTATTTCTTGTAACACAAATATTAGTATCATTTTAAGTCTTGAAAAGAGACAAATTTGTACAAATTGATACTCAAATTCAACCAATGATCAAAAAAATTATATGGTTGTAAACTAGAAGGGCTATGCTTTAAAATGAACTATATATATCAACCCCATTTGGATCAATACTTGTGGAGAAATTGTACAAACTCAATTTTTTATTGGGTGACCAGTGTTTCTAGGAGGCATAAAGGCATTTAAACGGTCAAAAAGTGCCCTTTTTTATCCACACTCAATTAACTATAGACGAAATCTTCAAATATTTATATACGGCTATTGTACCATTGTTAAAAGGGGGCAGAATTAGCCACTTTTTACCGAGTCTTAATTGTCCTGATTTTTTTTTATGTTTGATGCCATTTCAGGTACCTTTCCAGCAACTATTTATATAAACTAATATACATGGCTGCCAAGTTTACTACAAGAGGTTTAAAATGAGCAATATTACAAGCATTTTTAGCCTTTATCTGTTACCTTATGAGTAAAAGAATTATAAGTGGTACATTACCTATTTTGGAACTTACCATTCAAGGTACCATAAACGTACGTAAACGGTCAGAAAGAGTTAGTTTTTAATCCGCACTCTCTTGTATGTATATGAGTTTTTCAAAACTCTATGTATGGCTGTTGTAATATTCATAAAAACGGCCGGAAATAGCCACTTTTTTGCAAGTCGTTTTTGATTATTTTTTCCTTTTATGTTTGATGTCACTTGAGGCAAATTATAAGCCAATTTTTATAGAAATTTATATACATGGCTGCAAAGCTTATAAGAAGAGCTTTAAATTGAGCTGTATATTGAGGTATTTGAGCCAATATTTGTTTTTTTGTTGTAACACAAATATTAGTGTCATTTTAAATCTTGAAAAGTGACAAATTTGTACAAATTGATACTCAAATTCAACCAATAATCAAAAAAATTATATGGTTGTAAACTAGAAGGGCTATGCTTTAAAATGAACTATATATCAACCCCATTTGGATCAATATTTTTGGAGAAATGGTACAAACCCTATTTTTTTTCGGTGACCAGTGTTTCTAGGAGGCATAAAGGCATTTAAACGGTCAAAAAGTGCCTTTTTTATCCACACTCAATTATCTATAGACGAAATCTTCAAAAACTTATATACGGCTATTGTACCATTGTTAAAAGTGGGCAGAATTAGCCACTTTTTACCAAGTCTTAATTGTCCTGATTTTTCTTTTATGTTTGATGCCATTTCAGGTACCTTTCCAGCCACTGTTTATATAAACTAATATACCTGGCTGCAAAGTTTACTACAAGAGCTTTAAAATGAGCAATATTTCAAGCGTTTTCAGCCTTTATCTGTTACCTTATGTGTAAAAGAATTATAAGTGGTACATTACATATTTTGAACCTTACCATTCAAGGTACCATAAACGTACCTAAACAGTCAGAAAAAGTTAGTTTTTAATCCGCACTCTCTTGTATGTACATGAGTTTTTAAAAACTTTATGTATGGCTATTGTACTATTCATAAAAGCGGTCGGAAATTGCCACTTTTTACCAAGTCATACTTGACTATCTTCTCCTTTTATTTTTGATGTCATTTGAGGCAATTTATAAGCCATTGTTTATCGAAATTTATATATGTGACTGCAAAGCTTATAAAGAAAGCTTTAAATTGAGCTATATATTTTGAGGTATTTAAGCCAATATTTGTTTTTTTTTGGTAACACAAAATTTACGGTCACATTAAATATCTTGAAAAATGATAACTTTAAACAAATTGATACTAAAATTCAACCAACTACCAAAAAAATTATATGGTTGTAAACTAGAAAAGCTATGTTTTAAAATGAACTATATATGAAACCCATTTGGATCAAAATTTGTGGAGAAATTGTACAAACCAGATTTTTAAATCGGTGACCAGTGTTTCTAGAAGGCATAAACGCATATAAATGGTCAAAAAGTGCCCAATTTTTATCTTCACTCAATTATCTATACACGAAATCTTCAAAACTTTATGTACGGGTGAATTTAGGCACTATTTACCAAGTCATAATTGACCTGATTTTTTTATGTTTGATGCCATTTCAGGTAATTTTCCAGTCACTATTTATATAAACTAATATCCATGGCTGCAATATTTACTACAAGAGCTTTAAAATGACCTATATTTCAAGAATTTTTGGCCTTTATCTGTTACCTTATGAGTAAAAGATTCATAAGTGGTACCTTAACTATTTTGGACCTTTATACTCAAGGTACCATAAACGTAACTAAACGGTCAAAAAAGCTAATTTTTAATCCGCACTCTCTTTACCAAGTCATAATTGACTATAGTTTCCTTTTATGTTTGATGTCATTTAAGACAAATTATAAGTCATTGCTTATAGAAATTCATATATACGACCGCAAAGCTTATAAGAAGAGCATTAAAACGGGCTATATATTGAGGTCTTTGAGCCAATATTTATTTTTTTTTTGGTAAAACAATTATTATTGTCGAGTTAAATATCTTAAAAAATGACAACCTTGGCCAATTTGATACTCAATTTCAACCAATGACCCAAAAAAAATTATTTGGTTGCAAACTAGAAGTCCTACGCTTTAAAATGACTTATATATCAACCCTATTTTGATCAATATTTGTGGAGAAATTCTACATCAAATACAAATCCAACTTTTAACTCGCTGACTATTGCTTTTAGGAGGCATAAACGCATTTAAACGGCCATAAAGTGCCCGTTTTTATCCACGCTCATTTCTCTCTACAAGAGTTCTTCAAAACGTTATATACGGCTATTAAACCTTTGTTAAAAGTGGGCGGAAATAGCCACTTCTTACCAAGTCATAAATGAGTGTATTTTCGTTTTCTGTTCGATGTCGTCTTGGGCAAAGTTTAAGCCATTTTTATATAATTTAATATATATATATATATATATATATATGTATATGGCTACAAAGCCTATAAGAAAAGCTTTAAAATGATCTAAATATTAAGGTATTTGAGCGAAAATTTGTTCACTATTTTGGTAAAACAATGTTGATACTTATATTCAACCAATGATCGTAAAAATTATATGGCTGTAATGTAGAAGTGCTAGGTTTTAGGATGAACTAATTATCAACCCCATCTGGATCAATATTCGTGGAGAAATTGTACCTCAAATACAAATCCAACTTTTAACTCGGTGACCAGAGCTTCTAGGAGGTATAAACGCAATTAAACGGTCAAAAAGTGTCCATTTTAATCCTCGCTCATTTCTCTATACAAGAGTTTGTCAAAACTTTATATGGGGCTATTGCACCTGTGTTAAAAGTGGGCGGAAATAGCCACTATTTACCAAGTCATTATTGTCCTGATTTTTCTTTTGTGTTTGATGACATTTCAGGTACCTTTCCAGTCACTATTTATATAAACTAATATACACGGCTGCAAAATTAAGTACAAGAGCTTTAAAATGAGCTATATTTGAAGCATTTTGGGCCATTATTTGTTACCTTATGAGTAAGAGAATAATAAGTGGCAGCTTACCTATTTTTGACCTAAACACTCCAGGTACCATAAAAGTACCTAAAATGTCAAAAAAAACTAGTTTTTAATCCGCGCTCTCTTGTACGTACATAAGTTTTCAAAACTTTATGTATGTCTATTGTATTATCCATAAACACGATCGGAAATAGCCACTTTTTACCAAGTTATATTTGAATATATTTTCTTTTTTGTTTGATGGCAGTTTACGCAAACTTTAAACTTTTGTTTATATAAATTAATATATGAGGCTGCAAAGTCTTAGAAAAGAGCTTTAAATTGAGCGATATATTGCGGTATTTGAAAAATTATTTGGTAAAAACGGTTGTTAGTGTCAAGTAAATGTCTTGAAAAACGACAACTTTGACCGATTTGTTACTTAAATTCAACCAATGATCAAAAAAGATTATATGGTTGTAAAGTAGAAGTGCTATGCTTTAAAATGAACTATATCAACCCCATTTGGATCACTATTTGTGTACTTCAAATACAAATCCAAATTTTAACTTGGTGACTAATGCCTCTAGGAGGTATAAACGCAATTAAACGGTCAAAAAGTGCCCCTTTTTTATTCTCACACAATTCTCTATAGAGGAGTTCTTCGAATTTTTATATACGGCTATTGTATCTATGTTAAAAAAGGGCGGGAATAGCCACTGTTTACCAATTCATTGTTGTCCTGACTTTTCTTTTATTTTTGATGCTATTTCAGGTACCTTTCGAGCCACTGTTTATATAAACTACAATACATGGCTGCAAAATTAATTACAAGAGCTGTAAAATGAGCTATAATTTTAGCATTTTGAGACGTTATTTGTTACTTTATGACTTAAAGAATAATAATTGGAACCTTACCTATTTTAGACCTAAACACACCAGGTACCATAAAGGTACCTAAACGATCAAAAAACTAGTTTTTAATCCGCTCTCTCTTGAATGTACATGAGTTTTTCAAAACTTTATGTATGGCTATTCTACTATTCATAAAAACGCCGGAAATAGCCACTTTTTGCAAGTTGCTTTTGACTATCTTTTCCTTTTATGTTTGATGTCACTTGAGGCAAATTATAAGCCATTTTTTATAGAAATTTATAAATATGACTGCAAAGCTTATAAGAAGAGCTTTAAATTGAGCTAAATATTGCTGTATTTGAGCAAATATTTGTTAACTATTTGGCAAAACGGTTGTTAGTGTCACGTCAAATATCTTAAAAAACAACAAATCTGAACGATTTGTTACTTAAATTCAACCAATGATCAAAAAGATTATATGGTTGCAAAGTAGAAGTGCTATGCTTTAAAATGAACTATTTATCAGCCCCATTTTGATCAATAGTTGTGTACATCAAATACAAATCCATTTTTTAACTCGGTGACTTGTGCTTCTAGGAGGCATAAAAGCATTTAAACGGCCAATAGGTGTCCGTTTTTTATCCTAGCTCAATTCTCTATACTAGATTGCTTCAGAACTTTGTATACGGCTTTTGTACATATGTTAAAAGTGGGCGGAAAAAGCCACTTTTTAACCAAGTCATAAATGAGTGTACTTTCTTTTAATGTTTGATGTCAATTTTAGCAAATTTTAAGACAATATTTATATAAAAAATATGTATATGGCTGCAAAGCCTATTAGAAAACCTTTAATATGAGCTAAATATTGAAGTATTTTTGGTAAAACAATTATTAGTGTCATGTTAAATATTTTGAAAAATGGCATCTTTGAACAAAATTGACAATTATGTTCAACCAATGATCGTAAATTTTATATGGCTGTAAAGTAGAAGTGCTAGGCTTTAGGATGAATTATATCTCAATCCCACTTGGACAAAATTCGTAGAGAAATTGTACATCAAAAACAAATCCAATTTTTAACTCGGTGAACAGTGCTCCTAGGAGGCATAAACGCTTTTAAACTGACAAAAAATGCCCGTTTTTTATCCTCACTCAATCCTTTATACAAGAGCTTTTTAAAACTTTATATACGGCTCTTGTACCTATGTTAAAATTGGGCGGAAAATTCACTATTGACCAAGTCATAATTGTCTTGATATTTCGTTTATGTTTGATGCCATTTCAGGTACTTTTCCAGCCACTATTTTTATCAACTAATATAAAGAGCTGCAAAAAGTTATCACAAGAGCTTTAAAGTGAGCTATATTTCAAGCATTTTGAAAATTTATTTGTTACCTAATGAGTAAAAGAATCATAAGTGGTGCCTTGCCAATTTTGGACCTAAGCACTCCGGGTACCATAAACGTACTTAAACGGTTAAAAAAAACCTGTTTTTTGATCCGCGCTCTCTTTTAAGTAAATGAACTTTTCAAATTTTTGTGTAGGGCTATTGTACCACTGATAAAAACGGTCGGAAGTAGCTACTTTTTACCAAGTCATTTATGACTATAATTTCTTTTTATAATTGATTTCATTTTTGGCAAACTTTAAGCCATT
The DNA here is from genome assembly GCF_964194025.1 of Convolutriloba macropyga. NCBI lineage: Eukaryota > Metazoa > Xenacoelomorpha > Acoela > Convolutidae > Convolutriloba > Convolutriloba macropyga. Next base: position 31,299,716 of record NC_134477.1, read on the forward strand.
TTTTAAATGAATTAATATACATATATATATATATGTATATATATATATAAACATATATATATATATATATATATATATATATATATATATATGGCTGCAAAGCATGTGAGAAAAGGTTTAAAATTAGCTATATATTGAGGCATTTGAGCAAACATTTTTTTATTATTTTGTAAAACAATTATTAGTGTCACGTTAAATATCTTGGAAAATGACATCATTGACCAAAGTTGATACGAATATTAAACCAATGATGGTAAAAATTATGTGGCTGTAAAGTAGAAATGCTAGAATTTAAAATGAACTATATTTCAACACATTTGGATCAATATTTGTCGAGAAATTGTACATCAAATACAAATCCAACTTTTAACTCGATGTCTAGTGCTTCTAGGAGGCATAAACGCATTTAAACGGTCAAAAAAGTCCGTTTTTTTACCCTAGCTCAATTCTCTATACAAGATTGCTTCAAAACTTTGTATACGGTTTTTGTACCTATGTTAAAATTGGGCGGAAATAGCCACTTTTTAACGAAGTCATAAATGAGTGTATTTTCATTTTATATTTGATGTCATTTTGGGCAAATTTTAAGACAATATTTATATAAAAAAATATATATGGCTGCAAAGCCTATGAGCAAAACTTTAATATGAGCTAAATATTGAAGTATTTGAGCCATTTTTTGTTTTTTTTGGTAAAACAATTATTAGTGTCATGTTAAATATCTTGAAAAATGACATCTTTGTACAAAGTCTATACTTATGTTCAACCAATGATCGTAAAATTTATATGGCCGTCAAGTAGAAATGCTAGGTTTTATGAACTATATTTCAACCCCATTTGGATTAATATTTGTCGAGAAATTGTACATCAAAAACAAATCCAGCTTTTAACTCGGCGACCAATGTTTCTAGGAGGCATAAACGCATTTAAACGGTCAAATAGAGCACGTTTTTTATCCTCGCTCAATTCTCTATACATGAGTTCTTCAAAATCTTATATAGGGCTATTGTACCTATGTTGGAAGTGGGCGGTTATAGCCACTCTTTGCCAAGTCATTATTGTCCTGATTTTTCTTTTGTGCTGGATTTTATTTCAGGTACCATTACAGCCACTATTTATGTACAAGAGCTATAAAAAGCTGTATTTCAAGCATTTGGAGCCATTTTTTGTTACCTTATGAGTAAAAGAATCATAAATGGTACCTTAACCATTTGGGACCTAAACACTCCGGGTACCAAAAACGTAGCAAAACGGTAAAAAACGCTAGTTTTTTAATCCGCGCTCTCTTGTATGTACACGAGTTTTTCAAAACATTAGATATAGCTCTTTGTACCATTCATAAAAACGGTCGGAAATAGTCACTTTTTACCAATCATATAGCCACTTTATAATGTCAAGGTGCGTTTTACATGCGCAGAATTGAGTGCGTTTTTATAATTGCGTTTTTATCGTAGGTGGAATATTTGTCACAGGTGCGTTTTTTTATAAAACCCCATATAAAAACGCACCTGTGTTAGGGCCCTAAGTATTGTATATATAGTTGTAATTTTGATGAATTAATTGTGGCCCAGTAGATATTGAGTTTTCGGACCTTTTCCGTTTTTGCCCCCCGTACGTTATGCACCCTCCAGTTACAAAGTTACCTGCTATTTCACAGTAACCCGGGTCGAGATTTCAGCGCCGTTTCAGCGCATTATAGAGTAAGATATGCGCTGAATTTGCTAAAATTATGCAGGAAATGAATCTAAATGAGTCTTAATTATGTCTTTAGATTTAAACAATTTTTGACACCGATTCTAAAATTTAAAACCATTTTATTTGCCATTACATTAACAATTAGCGTTTTCTAAGAAATGCGCTGAAAACATGTAATAAAAGCGCTGAATTTTCAGTGAATTTCCTTCATAATTTCAGCGCATTTCTTCCTGAACTGTTCATTGATAAAAAAAAAATCCAATTAATCGGGAAGAATCCCAGGAATAAATGGCGAAGTGCATTGAGTGATGGCACCGGAGAGCAGGATTCGAATCTCAATCAGAGCTTTTATTTTGAAAATTCAGTGGTTTTCAGCGCATTTCTTTCAAATTTTCAGCTCCTTTCAGCGGAGAAAAAATTTAATTTCGTTCAAATCGTAATTACAGAATGAACATCAAAATGTTCAGTTGATGTTCAGAATTTTACTCTGAAAACTATCTTGAAACGTCTATAAAGTGCCATGATTAGAGTTTCGCTCATAGAAAAAAAATTTCTTTGTGATTCGGTATTGAAATACTATGACGCTCAGGTCTGTTTGATGATCAGCTGACATTAGCAAGAGCTACTTTTTTGCCCATTCTTTTGCAATGCATCCGCTTCTGCATCCTCACAGTTTCGAGGGTGCATATTACTGACACCACACAGACGCACTTGCCATATTTTACATGCGCAGAATTGAGTGCGTTTTTATAATTGCGTTTTTATCGTAGGTGGAATATTCGTCACAGGTGCGTTTTTTATAAAACCCCATATAAAAACGCACCTGTGTTAGGGCCCTAAGTATTGTATATATAGTTGTAACTTTGATGAATTAATTGTGGCCCAGTAGATATTGAGTTTTCGGACCTTTTCCGTTTTTGCCCCCCGTACGTTATGCACCCTCCAGTTACAAAGTTACCTGCTATTTCACAGTAACCCGGGTCGAGATTTCAGCGCCGTTTCAGCGCATTATAGAGTAAGATATGCGCTGAATTTGCTAAAATTATGCAGGAAATGAATCTAAATGAGTCTTAATTATGTCTTTAGATTTAAACAATTTTTGACACCGATTCTAAAATTTAAAACCATTTTATTTGCCATTACATTAACAATTAGCGTTTTCTAAGAAATGCGCTGAAAACATGTAATAAAAGCGCTGAATTTTCAGTGAATTTCCTTCATAATTTCAGCGCATTTCTTCCTGAACTGTTCATTGATAAAAAAAAATCCAATTAATCGGGAAGAATCCCAGGAATAAATGGCGAAGTGCATTGAGTGATGGCACCGGAGAGCAGGATTCGAATCTCAATCAGAGCTTTTATTTTGAAAATTCAGTGGTTTTCAGCGCATTTCTTTCAAATTTTCAGCTCCTTTCAGCGGAGAAAAAATTTAATTTCGTTCAAATCGTAATTACAGAATGAACATCAAAATGTTCAGTTGATGTTCAGAATTTTACTCTGAAAACTATCTTGAAACGTCTATAAAGTGCCATGATTAGAGTTTCGCTCATAGAAAAAAAATTTCTTTGTGATTCGGTATTGAAATACTATGACGCTCAGGTCTGTTTGATGATCAGCTGACATTAGCAAGAGCTACTTTTTTGCCCATTCTTTTGCAATGCATCCGCTTCTGCATCCTCACAGTTTCGAGGGTGCATATTACTGACACCACCCAGACGCACTTGCCATATTTTTTATAATGATTCACATTGAAAGGGCACCTGCTTTGTAAATTGGGGTGCATAACTTAACGGGTTAACATAAATGGAGAAGATCCGAACTATTACAATTTTTGCCAAGATCTTGAACTTTGCCAGATAGATTTTTAACAAAAATTGAAAGAGTCTTTATTCTTGCAATCTCCAAACAAAAACGTAAACAACAACTATAAGTGTTATGAACAAAACGTTTTGTGGGGAAATCGCAAAAAAACAATCTTTCATTAGTAGTAGCTGTAGTAAAAGACTTTAATTTATCAATGAAGGAACTCTAAAAACACAATGAAGCTGCTGCACATGTTGTAATTTTATTTACAAAAGAATATCATTAAACCCGGGTCGAGGTTTTTGGGTAAATTTTCGTAAGAAATGCGGTGAATGCGGTGAATTTTCGTAAGAAATGCGGTGATTGCGGTGAATGCGGTGAAAAAAAATAATTCACCGCTTTTCACCGCATTTCTTACAAAAATTCACCACCAAATTCACCGCATTTCTTACAAAAATTCACCGCATAGACTATTATGGCAAATTAATGTAAGAAATGCGGTGAATGCGGTGAATGCGGTGAAAAAAAATAATTCACCACATTTCACCGCATTTCTTACAAAAATTCACCGCATATGGTTTCCAAAGTTTACTCAATCTGATTTAAATTCACAAGAAATAACAAACAAGTAAGTGAGAGTTGGCGCAGTGGAATAAGCATTGGAAGGCATGCAGGAGGGCAGAGGTTCGAACCCGTGTAGGGACGATTCTTTTTTGTAAGAATACTGAGAACGCGGTGAAAAAAAATAATTCACCGCGATTCACCACATTCACCGCAAAAAGATGTAAGAAATACGCGGTGAAAATTATTTTTTTTCACCGCATTTCACCGCATTTCTTACGAAAATTCACCGCCAAACCTCGACCCGGGAAGACCGCAAGTAAAGGTTTCAGGATCTGCAAATTGAACAGTGACATTTAATAGCCCAGGGCCATGGTAAAAACATGTCAAAATCGGATATCATCAATTGGTTTAAAAAATATTCAAGAACTTTCGAATTTGCAAGAGGGTTGAGTATATTGAAATTTACATTGTCATTGAAATTGTTTACAACTGAGTGAACTCGATGTTGTTGAACTCGATGGTAGAAAGATCTGCCAGTGCGGTAGGCAAAATAAGATGTTCAGTTTTTCACTGAGCAGAGATCTTGGAATTAATTTGATCAAAAATTAATCAGCAAAGTCAATACAGTATCTTCAACTTCCTATTGATGCAAAAAATTGAGATCCCGCTCGAGGAGTTTGTAGCAGATTGAAGCTTTTGATAGTCGCCCGGGTCAACGATCAAACAACTTTCTTTGATTTCGTACTAATTCATATATGATTCTCAGTAATCATACTAGGTCATGTATGATTCGTATGAATTCTTGGTAGTCATACAAGGACCATATATGATTTCCTAGAAATCATACAGGGATCATACAAAAAAAATCAAAGACTAAAAACTGTATAATTTTGATTTTCCATTGAAGTTGAAAAAATTTCTTGGATTTCATACAAGGTCATATATGACAGATAATACATTGACTGGTGCCACAAATTCCCCTATAATGTAGTCAGAGGACTTATTAAATTATTATACCGCATTTGTAATCCACATTTGATTCATTGTGTGCGCTAAAAGAATAACTTTGTGGTTTAAACGTATTCAGAAAACGAATTTGACGTGATATGCATTTTTTTCTTGATTTTTTTTATAAATGAGCATTTATATGTAACTGGCTTCAGAGCATGTCAAAAGTTTTGTTATTTGTTTGCGTTTACTCTTTTATTTTGTACCCAACTTGAAATTGATATTGTACGTTAGGCTTTTTTTGCGGATCACAATGTGATGCCGGGGTATCATATATGTGATTCCCTACCGAATAAAATTAAAAAAAACATAACTGGTTAAAGATTTTCAAAAAATAGATGTATGATTCTTGGTATTCGTACTAGGATCATATATGATTTCTTGGTAATCATAAAAGGATCATATATGATTTCTTTGGTTTCATACAGGGATCGTACTAAGAAATCAAGTATGGACAGTATGAAATCATATATGATCCTTGTATGAAATCAAAGAAACTTCAACCCGGGCGTATATGAATATCGCATTTTAATTTGGACAGCAACTCGATACCTGAATCTGATACTGAGTCAATGCCACTCAAACTCTCTCTGGCCAACTAGAAAAAGAGAACCATTACTGGCGTCAGGGAATTAAACGAAAGCAAACATTTCTTTATTGATGTATGGTTTAATCATCACCTGACACAGGGTCTTTTCAAATAAAACCATTGTTGTTCCGACCCCTCTTGAGGGGGGGGGACTATATACTCAAATGGGTTTTTTTGTTCAGACAATTTTGACCGATCGATTTATTCATCGTACACAGAGTTGTGAGTAGTATCAATAGCGGTCGGAAGTAGCTACTCTTTACCAAGTCATTTATGACTATAATTTCTTTTTATAATTGATGTCATTTTTGGCAAACTTTAAGCCACTTTTATATGAATTAATATATATATATATATATATATATATATATATATATATATATATATATATATATATATATATATATATATATATATATATGCCTGCAAAGCATATGAGAAAAGGCTTAAAATGAGCTATATATTGAGGCATTTAAGCAAACTTTTTTTAATTATTTTGTAAACAATTATTCGTGTCATGTTAAACAACTTGAAAAATTACATCATTGACCAAAGTTGAAACGCATACTAAACCAATGATCGTAAAAATTATATGGCTGTAAAGTAGAAATGCTAGGCTTTGAAATGAACTATATTTCAACCCCATTTGGATCAATATTTGTCGAGAAATTGTACATCAAATACAAATCCAACTTTTAACTCGGTGACTAATGCTTCTAGGAGGCATAAACGCATTTAAATGGTCAAAAAGTGTCCATTTTTTATCCTAGCTCAATTCTCTATACAAGATTGCTTCAAAACTTTGTATACGGCTTTTGAACCTATGTTAAAAGTGGATGGAAATAGCCACATCTTAACAAAGTCATAAATGAGTGTATTTTCGTTTTATGTTTGATGTCATTTTGGGCAAATTTTAAGACAATATTTATATAAAACACAATATATATATATATATATATATATATATATATATATATATATATATATATATATATGGCTGCAAAGCCTATGAGAAAAACGTCAATATGAGCTAAATATTGAAGTATTTGAGCCATTTTTTGTTTTTTTTGATAAAACAATTATTAGTGTCATGTTAAATATCTTGAAAAATGACATCTTTCAACAAAGTTGATACTTAAGTTCAACCAATGATCGTAAAACTTATATGGCTGTAAAGTAGAAATGCTAGGCTTTGAAATGAACTATAATTTGCAACCCCATTTGGATCAATATTTGTCGAGAAATTTTACATCAAATACAAATCCTTATGGTTTTATCATCACCTGACACAGGGTCTTTTCAAACAAAACCATTGTTGTTCCGACCCCTCTTCAGGGGGGGGGGGGAGGAGGAACTATATACTCAAACGGGTTTTTTTGTTCAGACAATTTTGACCGATCGATTTATTCATCGTACACAGAGTTGTGAGTGGTATCAATCATTGAGGTTATTGGGAGTTATTGAGGTTTGAAATTATTGGGAGTTATTGAGGTTTGAAATTTTGTGAATAATAGACGGATTTTCGTTTTTTTTTCACAATTTCCGGAATTTTGCCATAAAATTTCGTCAATTTTGCTAAAAGTTATATAAAATTGTAAACAATAGTAGTGTTGATCTTATTTTTAGAAGCAAAAATTACTGTTGTCTATTTTGATTTATTTTTTCTGGCTGAAATTTTGGCTAAAATTTTCAAAATTCAGCTTTTTTCAGCAAAAATTTCCCGAAATAAGCATTTTAGTCCACTTTGATCAAGTTTGCCGAAAGTACACACCCCAAAAACAACAAAAACAATCTTTGTAAACTAAAGAAGGAGCAAGTTTTACTTCCCCTTCCATTGAGACTAGTCTAGAATCAAAATCTTGCCGTTCTTTGCTAACTTTACTCTATGATTATCAAAAACGCAGCATTTATTATTGATCTTTTAACTAACAATTAATCTAGATCCAAAGCACTCGAAACAACTGAGTATTCTAAAAGAAGTGTTCGAATAGCAATAGCGGGTTGGTTTTGGTCCAATCTTGGACTGTTACAATCGAAAAAGTAATTCGGATTGTAATCAGTCGGTCTTTTTTAAAAAAAATTCGAGCTCTTTTATTTTAATTAAGGAACAGAACAATTCACTTCAAAGCTAATTGTTGATAGCTACAATTGGCTTCCTAAACAGTTTTAAATTAATGTATCAATTTTCTATGCCAGAAAGATTATGGTCGTTTTGAGTTTTAAAAGTGTTTGCTCTTTGAATAAACAATGGCTTATTGAACTTCGCCACTATTTTTCTTTTAATTTGGTCAACTTGTAGCTTACTGTGGTCAAAGAAAGAACGCTTCTTCTTCCTGTTCTTTTCTTTGAATTTTTTTTGGCAGTTTTTAGCCTTAAATTATGGTTTTCTGGCTTTCATACTACTAGATTTCATTTCCTTTTAGGTATTGGCCCGTTTCTTATGTTTTTTCTCGTTTTGTCACATTATCACACTACTGACAGTTCACATATTACATTATTGGCGTTAAAAATAAGACAATATTGAACATTTAAAAGTCTTGAAAGGCATAGATAATGGTTTTAACGGCTTCGATAACCCTTTCTCGAATAAGTTAATTGAATTTTTTTACAATAGTCTTTAACTACCGTTTTTAAAGTGTCTTTTTAGTCGTATAAAATTACCTGTATAATGACAATCTCATTGGCATTTCATGTAGGAAAAATGAGCTTTTGTTTTGATTTGAAGGGATAGCTGATGGCTTTCGTGACTTTGAAAACAATTGTTTTCAAAAAAAAATTTCTTTTTAACTCTGTTTAACTTGGCATTTTTGTTCTTTTTTGTCTCTTTGCTACTAAGTCGCGTTAATTACAGGTCGCATATGACATTATTGGTGTCGAGGGAGGGATAAAGTATAGAAAATCTTTTTTTTAGAACTCGTTAAGAATTTACTAGCTTCTGCACAGGTTTTTCGTACAAAGTATAAAATAATTTTTGATTTTTGTCTGTATTTAACGTCCTGTTTGTAGAAGTAAGACAAATTATGAATAATTAAAGTTCTACAGCGGTTCCTTCGGACGAATAGACGAACCCATTTAGTTATTTATTCTTGTAGCTAACGGCTTTCATGACTTTTTTTCTTTTTTGGTCTACTTGTTACCTATTCTCATTAATGAGAAGGCCTATAGCACTTCGAGAAAGAGTTCTTTTGGAGTTCGAGAAAGGCTCATTTGAACATACTTTGAGGGGCCATATACGACTTAAGGACTTCGACAGCGTTTTCTCGCAAGTTTCAATTGAATTTTTTTTGTCTCTATTTGTTGTTCTTTTTGTAACCGCTTAAAAAATTGATTAATGACAGATCCAAATGCCCTCCCATAGAAATTTATGTGATCATAAACATATTGGACGTTTTCATTTGCCATCTAATGGCTATCCTTCCTTTGAAATTAATTGTTTTTAAAAACATAAGCCAATTTTTTTGCTGTTTTTTTCTTTTTTATCTGATTGTTACCGAGCCTTCTTACCTTCTTATAGAGTGGTCCCGTATGTTTTTAGGTGAATTATAAGTTATTTTGTTTAGTTTCAGTTTTATCCGGCGCTCTTTTGAGCTTGTTAATAAGTTTTTTTTGAAATGGACATAAAGTTTTGGATGTAATTAATATTTGTTGTTATTGTTGTTTGATTTTGTTGTTCGTCTTGACTTGCTTTTTGAATAATTACTCATCTCATCAATGTAATGCCGCATTTTTTTGCTCCAATGAGTTTTTTGTGTCGGAGGCGATCTTTGTTCATACACATTTTTTGAAAGATAATTGAATTTTTGAGGTTTTCTATCTGTTCCTCATTTGATAGACATTTATGCCAAAAATTTGGATGAGCGGGTTCGGAACTTTATGTGCAAACGCTCATTACAGAGCCTCCTTGTTGACTTATAGTTTCTTCAGAAAAAAAATGTTTTCAAATAGTCGAAGTTTTAACTCATCAAAGTTTTCATACTGTTTTAATTGATACAGCAAGAGTAGGTTTTTTATGTACGCATTAAAAAACTGTTTGTTTTTTTTCAACTACACTGTAATGTTTTCCTATGAAGTTCTTTGAAACTTTGCTCTCAAGAAAGGTCAAGGATTTTCAAATAAATCTTCAATCTTCGTGGCCGAGAATTTTCAAATAAACTCTAACTAACACTATTAATATACCTGTTTCAAGATTTAATTAGTTTGAATACATTCTCTGACTTGAAAACTTTGGACATTCCTTTTCATTGTTAAAATTAAATTTTCTTTTGTTTGATACTCTCTGTCCAGTAACTAACTTGTTTCCAAAGGAATCAATGTGATTTACACCTTGGGGCCTGATACAATATTTACAGAAGATTCGTAATGTGTGCACATAATGTTTTCTCTAATTTTCCAACTCATCATTTACCGAAAAAGAACAAACCATAAACCGTAAAATCTTTAAATTTTTCAAATTTTTTTAAAGATGGGTTTCCTACGTATAATATTTTTGAGGTTCACTCTTATTTGAGAAAATTTCAAATCCCATACATCAGAAAATTTTATATAAATAATTGCAGAAAGATCATTTTTTATATTCTTCTCTACGAAAAATTTTTGGAAACTTTGTCAACTAGATTAAAATTAATCATTTGCAAAATTTGATCCTAATCACTTGCAAAATTTTGATCAGCAAAAAATATATTCTTTGAAGTATTATAAAACCTGAAACGCTCAGAGGAGATTGAAAATGCGAATTTTAGCTCAAGCTTGCATTTCTTGTTAACAACAAAAATTGGCAAAAAAAAATTCCCAAGAAAATTCATTCGATCTCTTTTTTTCAAGCTTGTCAATGATACTACAGTTTTCTGTCTCCACTGAAAGTGTCAATTTGCAAAAATAGTTCCAACGCCCTCCAACAAAAAAATTCGAGCTCTATTCTGACTGAGCAGTTGTTTAGTTGCAACTCTTAGTTAGCTATCATAAATGATAAGACTTCTAGAATTTCGAGAATTTAGTTTAAGTACCTTAACCAATTTAAAACGTGAACAAAAAATGTTAAAAAGAGAAAAATGGAAAAAGTTCAAAATTGTATATCTAAATAACTCCTCGAGAAAACAAAAACTTCTTCTCGATCTAGTTTTTTTGTGCCATTTTTCCATTGATATCGATTTGATATCACTTTGCAAAGAATACTCATCAACCAAAATTGGCACACAGAGCTGGTTAAAAGTTTTTATCACAAAAGTAATTTTCCGGGATGGGACCAAACTTTAATCTCCATTGCTTTCAGCGAAACTCTGCATCATAAGATATTTTCGAATACGAAAGCATTGAATTAAGAAAATTAATGTCAAGACCGCGCTCTGTCGGGCGCTTTTGTCATAATGTTACTTCAAAATTATCGTCAAAGAAAGTATTTGATTTGTTCTGCTAAGTTTGAAAATAAAAAAAAACACAAAAAAAGAAGAAAAATTTTTTTTCAAGAACTGGATCAAAAATATCCTTCCTCTGGTTGTCAGTGAGATCTTTCATAATTTGTCTTCCAGTGCTCCAAATTTGAGAACCTGTCCTGTGATCACAGCGCTTTTTCCAATTTTTTTTGCGCACCAATCTTTGGAGTTATGATGGCTGATTAAACCGTTGTTCTTCCAAAATGTTGCAAATGATTGCACCAATTTCAAGATTTTCTGATCACCATCCAATAATCAGATCATGCTCCGGACACGCTTTGCCAATTAGGTCCAATCTACAACCCTAAGCTTACAGATCAGAGTACAAACTAGAGACTTTGCCCTCTGATCGTGAATTATGAATATGGTTATAAAAGCTTACTGCGAGTTACAACAACCTACTGTTGCTGAAACAATTTCCAATTCAGAGTGATGATTTATTCAAGAATTTGCCAGTTCAAATTGCCTCATTTGAGGGAAAATTTTTTGTACTGTTTTCCAAATTAACAATTTCTCTAACGTTGCCAATTAAAATTGGAGATAATCATTTATAGGAGCCTCTTTTCGCCCCCCTCCCCCATATAAGTAACATATATTATATACCTACCAATTTAAACGAGTTTTGGTTTCTTATTAATGCTCTTCATTCTGCAAGCCACAATAATTTTATACGAATAGCTTTCGTATAACACAAAACACCCTAGTCTAAACCCAAGGCCAAATTTGCAAAAACTTGCAAAATGATTTACCAGTTTTTTTAAATAATGTATTATATTTGCAAATATTTGCAAACAGGTTTTGCGAATTTGAGATCCATTTGCAAATTTTTGCAAATTCTCACATTAATTTGCAAACAATTTTATAACTTTGACATTAATTTGCAACTCTCACATTAATTTGCAACTTTTTTACAAATTTGACCTCGGCTTTTTCATTTGAAAATTGGCCCAAAAAATCATTTAGAAATGTCCCAAATCTAAGCTTAAGGCCTCTTCCCTTTAAAAAAATCAAAGCGTCGCAAAATATGAATGTACACATCTTTGGTGCGCAACGACAAAATTTTAAAGAAAACAATAATAATAATAATAATAATAATAATAATAATAATAATAATAATAATAATAATAATAATAATAATAATAATAATAGTAATAATAATAATAATAATAATAATAATAATAATAATAATAATAATGTGATGGTTTCCAAGAAACATCAAGAAACTTAGAAGTTTTATTTATTAAAGTTTCAAAGAACGAAAGAAGAACTTACCTGACGAACTTTATTGCTGTGTCGATAAGCAATGGCCACAAAACTAAACTCAATTCTAATTTTGTTTTGGCGCTATCATTATCTTATTGACCTATCAAACAAATGTCAGAAGCAAATTCTCCCACCAACAGAAACCTGATTTTAACATCCACCGACCTCCAACTAATGAACTCGATTGTACCCAAGCCATATATGATTCTCATGAAATGTTGATGAAAATAGAAAATCACCTCCGGGATTCGGAGTTGAGATCTATTCACATGCCAATCATGTAAAATATTGTTAGCCAATCTAAATTTTCTCTGTATATTTTCGCATAGATAACCACTATAAATACAAGCTAATTTTTGTATATTTTCAGTTCAAAATTTAATTTAAAATTCAATTTATTGAATTCTTTGACCCGTGTTATCGACCACGACAATGGTGTCCAGACCAGCTACAGACAGACAAATTTTGGATATACAGAAAGCAGAATCAGCTACTGCGTGGACCATGTCTTTTGTGGCGAAATGTCGCGCAGAGAAGAAAGAGGACAAGGTCAACAACGACGGTACTGTACAGGACCTACAAGTAATCAATCTCTTCCTTAGTATGTGCGGGCAAGATGCAATTATTAAACTTAGGAGCCTAATGAGTCCTAGGAATTTGATAGACACTCCGTATAAAGACATCAGATTGGCGATTCAAAACTATATTTCTCCTAAAGAGAGAGTAGTAACGGCAGAAAGTGCTAAATTTCTGTGCGTTATACAAGGTATAGGGGAGTAAGACGACGACTTCCTAGCACGTCTTAGAGAAGAAGCACGCTTTTGTGACTTCGAAAAACTGAAATCAGCGGCCAACCCCGAAGAGGAGCTGGTAAAAGTAAAGTTTATCTCAGGTTTGAGGGACCCTGAAGCAAAACTTAGACTACTAGACGGTATTAAAGCAAAACCAGCAATGTCGGTTACTGAAATGACCGAGAGCTTACAATTCAGAAGTCAAGCAATGACTTTTGCAAGTTCTTCATCAGGTAATAAGCCCTTTAATGTGAAAGAATAAGTTGGGTTCAACTTCAAAAAGACCTTTCGAAAACCAAATGAAAAAGTTACGGCTAATAAAAGCAACATGTGCACTAGGTGTCGAGGTAAGCCACACTCTAGTAGACCTTGTCCAGCGCTAAGTAAGAAATGCAACACCTTTGAAAAGGTGGGACATTTCTCAAAAATGTGTAGAAGCAAACCCCAACCAAATTCAGGTAAGTACAATAAACAGAATAACTTTTTCGAAGAAGAAAATGTTTCTTCAGAGCAAGCATCTCCAGCATCGGAGATGGGAATGTTTTATACTAAAGAACAAATCTTTAGCATGTCTGTGACATGGGAATATATCTCAATAAATAACTGCAAAGTAAAAATGCAGGTAGACACAGGTGCAGATAGCACATTGATATCATCAAAAATATGGACTGAGCTTGGTAAACCTCAGTTGGATGGTAAGATAAGACATCTTGAAGCTTATGATGCTCATCAATTAACGCTTCTGGGATCACTTACTTGTGACGTTGAGTGGAACGGAAGCAGACTCACACAAAAAACAACTTGCAGTTGTGCAGTCTGATAAAGAATTTGGACTACTTGGTAGAGACCATCTACCCAAGCACGGCGTGAAAAACATCACAGCCGAGCACCTACCTGTTGTGAAGGGTTACAAAGCTCATGTGAATTTGATACCAGGAACACCGCCAATGTTCTGCAAAGCCAGAAAAATACCTCTACCTCTTCAAGACAAGTTCACAGAGAAGCTGGAACAAATAGTCAGACAAGGCATCCTTGAACCGGTACAGCCAGGAGGAGTCAATAATGCATCTCCAGTGGTGTGGCAGAGAAAGAAGAGTGGAGAACTGAGAGTTTGCGTGGAGTTGAAAGTGCACCTCAATGGCAAGGTCATGGATGAGGACTACCCAATACCGGACATGGAGACGATCTTCCACAACCTACATGGGGCCTCATACTTTGGCAAAATTGACCTCTCAGGTGCTTACTATCAAATTGAACTTGACGAAGAAGCTAAAGATATATGCACAATCAACACATCTCAGGGACTGTTCAAGATATGCCGACTACCTCAGGGATTGAAAAACTCTTCTTCAATCTTCCAGATTTGCATCGAATCAACACGCAAAGGAATTAAAGATGTTGTGATCTTTCAAGACGATGTATTGGTGTATGGAACTACCAAGGAGCAGTTCAACAAGAGAATGCTTGCAGTCAGGAGTTGACTACGTGAGAAAAACTTTACTATTAATGAGAAAAAATCTAACTCAAAACCAGTCGATAGAGTTAGCTTTTTCGGATACTCCATTTCAAAGGAGGGAATAGCACCAGATCCCAAACATATTGAAAAAATAAAAAATGCAAAAGCACCAACTAACAATAAACAACTCGAATCGTTTGTTGGGCTAGCTAATTTTTACGGAAGAATGATTCCTGATTTTTCAACAAAAATGCTACCCTTAAATAACATGAGAAATAGCGATTTCTCATGGGGCAAAATGCAACAAAAAGCCTTTGAAGACATAAAAAATGAATTATGTGCTAACCCACTAGTACAGCCGTATAGTCTACAAAAAGAAGCAACAGTTACTACTGACGCCTCTGAAAAAGCCATTGGCGGGGTTCTTTCGCAAGAAGGACATCCAGTCATATATGTATCGAGAAAATTGACTCCAGCGGAGCAAAACTACTCGAACATAGAGCGGGAAGCACTGGCAATTGTTTTTGTGGTCACAAGCATAAAACGATTCCTTCTTGGACGACGATTTACCCTACCGACTGACCACAAACCACTCAAATATCTCTTTGCACAAGACGAGGAGATCCCGAAGACAGCATCAGCGAGAATCACAAGATGGGCAATAGCTCTAATGGGTTTCGACTATGAGTTGAGGTACACACCAGGAGAGCAGATACCCCATGCAGATGCTTTGAGCAGAATGGATTTTAGTGAAGACAAATCGGACAACGATCGAGTGTGCTTCGCAATCAATAACATCTACTTCGCCCACAGTGATTTGGTGACCCAAGCAGAAATCAAAACTGAACTTGGAACAAACAGACTCTTCCAGGACATAATGCAACGAATCAAAAGCGGCAATTGGAAACAATGATCAGAAGCGGAAAAAGCATTCGAACAACAGAAAGATGCACTTACTTTACATAATGGAATCATCTTCAGAGGTGTTGTTCCTTTCATTCCACCCAAACTACGACACTTGGTTATGGCAAAACCGCATGAGACACATCCCGGAAAGAATGCAACTGAGGCATCAGTCAGAATGATAGCATGGTGGCCTGGCATTATCCAAGACATTCAACACTTTGTTAAAAATGTAAGAATTGTCGATTGAACAGGCCTAGCCTGGGAAAAACGGTCTCTACGTGGCCAGAAGCCGACGTTTAAGAACGGCTCCATATAGACTGGGGTTATGTTAAGGAACAAGGCAATATCTTATTAATTTTTGACGCGGGTTCTGGTTGGATAAAAGCCTTCCCCGCGGGAAATAGAACACCAGAAACAGTTAAATTATATCATAGTCAAATTTTTGCAAGATTCGGAATACCAAAAGCTTTAGTTTCTGATAATGGTCCTAAATTTGTAAGTGGTGACCTTAAACAGTGGTGTGAATCACTGGGAATTAAGAAAATGGAATCACCCTTCTATCATCCAAGAGCTAATGGACTAGCTGAAAGAGCAGTTAAGCCAGTTGAGACAGTGAAGCGGGCACTTCAAGCGTGGAGTCCCAACCTTAATGTGTCATTTGGAGCATTCCTGCAAAGGGCACTGATGACACATCGCAACACTTCAAAGACGAGGAGCAAAACTCCAGTTGAACTCTTGTTGGGACGCAGAGTGAGACTACCAGCAATAGCAGATTTCGACTTGTGCGAACCCATTCTATTCAAGGCCAACGAAAACACAAAGACAGTTCCTGCTACCTTCATCATCAGGAAGGGCTTGAACACATCTTTCATACAGCCCGAAAACTCAGCACGGACTATTCTAGTGAGCGACAACCAAATTGCGAGACTAGACGAGGACAAAGTGAAAATTGAACCAGCAGTGGAGGAGACCATATCTCAATCAAAACAACAACTTCAGAGTACAGATGTGGGACATTCACTTCAAGATGAAGCTTCTGCAGCCATATCATCTGCAGAGCACCAACAACCCGACACCTCAGAGCCTCCACGAACATCAACAAGAAACAGAAAACAACCCGACAGATTTGGAGAACCTATACCCACAAACTTGCTTAAAAAAGGAGGAAGGATGTGATGGTTCCCAAGAAAAATCAAGAAACTTTCTTTATTAAAAGAAAGTTTCTTGATAAAAAGAAGTTTTCTTTATTAAAGTTTCGAAGAACGAAAGAAGAACTTACCTGATGAACTTTATTGCTGTGTCGATAAGTAATGGCCACAAAACTAAATTCAATTCTAATTTTGTTTTGGCGCTATCATTATCTTATTGACCTATCAATCATATGTCAGAAGCAAATTCTCCCACCTACAGAAACCTGATTATAACATCCACCGACCTCCAACTAATGAACTCGATTGTACCCAAGCCATATATGATTCTCATGAAATGTTGATGAAAACAGAAAATCACCTCTGGGATTCGGAGATAAGATCTATTCACATGCCAATCATTTAAAATATTTTTAGCTAATCTAAATTTTCTCTGTATATTTTCGCATAGATAACCACTATAAATACAAGCTAATTTTTGTATATTTTCAGTTCAAAATTTAATTTAAAAATCAGCTTATTGAATTCTTTGACCCGTGTTATCGACCACGACAAATAATAATGTTAACGAGCATCAACAAATTTACCCTAAGACGTCAAGAAATCGTACCGGTCCTTCCTTTCTCTCTTTAATTTGTTTTTTGAAACTTTTCATAACTTTTCAACTTTTTCTATAACTCCTTGTCAATGGCGTGGCCCCTGTTGAAAGTTAGATCCTCGCCGCTGACATCTGAAGGTGTCCTCGTTGAAGAGGCATCTAGTCGAATCGGTTGTAACAATTAACCAACTAAAAATCGTGAAAAAAAAACAAAAACAAAAAAAACGGGCATAATTTTTCAAACTTGGCGGAAATTTTAACTGAAACGCAGGCATACAGTTTCTGCAAACTAGCAAATTACAGAAAACACATAAAAACAAAAATATCCCACCTCAATGACTTCTTGAAAAATAGAAGATTTCCGGGATTTTTTTTTTCGAATCATAAAGAGAAATTTCATTTCACTTGACCCGACTATACCACAACTTTGGTTCTTTTTGCGATAACAGACGTCTACTAGCAGTAGACGTGAGGTCCTGATCATCAGGGGGCCAAATAAAAAGCAATTTAGAAAAATATAAAAAAAAAAGAGGCGAATTTAAGAAAAAAAAATAGACCGAGTTCTTCTGACGACGAAAAACAAAAAAGACCAAACCACAGAGTAATTCACAAAAATTAGTTTCTACATATATTGTACATGCGGGACTAAACATCCAAATACTAAAAACGAAAAATCTTTTCTCTAAGAGAGCGCATAATTTTAAACCGATCTCGTAGTTTAGCGAAATTTGACCTTCAGCAATGAAAAATTGCAAATATTGGCGAATTTGACCTTAATCCTGAAAAATTTGCAAAAATTTGCAAATTTGTCATTACGTTTGGACTACGAAAGCGGAAAAAAAATTTAAAAAAAATGTTTTAAAGCAAAATTCTCAGGGCTCTGCATTTGGAACAGAATGTTCATAAAGTTATGTTGCTCAGATGAAAATATTTAATGTCATTAGCTTATGTAGTTTTCAAAAAAGCCGGAAAATTCTTTTTTTGGACTTTTTAATCAAATTACCTGTAAAAAAGCAAATTCTCTGGTTCTTCCTTTTCACAAAAAATATTTCCTCCTATTTAACAGTTCCGAAAACCTGTACACATAACAAAGTTCGCATACAATGGTGGTGTTGGATTTTAGACACAAAATAAATAATTTTTACCTCATAGTATGGTTCTTCTTATCTAATTCTCATTTCTCTTGACTTCAAAAGCATTTCTGTCATCTGCAGAATTATTTGCACCTTCCTGCACCAAAAAAGCAAATAAAATATTTACATAGTTTAAAAATCATCAATGTAGAAAACGAGACACAAATCGGAAGCCCAATTTAAGAATATCATTGAATAAAAAAAAGTTGCCTAAAGTGATTGCATTGAAGTCTTTTTTTATTTCCAGGCAAATAATAGACCCGGAAAGTCTTCACCAGAATAAAAATGTGGTTCCAACTATGTTTAGGTATTTAAAATGACCAGGGTATCTTTAACTAAAAAAAACTAAAATGACGAGGGCATCATTATAAGCTAAGGCTTTTCCTCTACACTTCATATTTCTCCAGAGAATTTAAATTATCTTGGCTCCAAATGACGATAATATATCAATCTTTAACTCAGAATTTTAATACGGTCGTGATAAATGTATTGGAAAAAAAATCTCGATATATATGCTTACGCACCTATTTAGAATTAAGTTAGATGATCTTATTATGTGAATAATGTACTTGAAAAGTCGCTCAATCAAAGGTTGCCTGCGGGACATTTTGTTAGTAAAGTAACTTTAAGAGACTGAGATGGTGCGTATTAGAGTAAAAACTTTTTCAAAACTGGAGTTTTGGATGAGACAGATGAATAACAAACACTTCAGTACATACATTTATCAGCACTCGAAGATTTAATTAAAATGGCGCCAGCTATTAGATCGCTAAGTCTCGCTCGTTACTGATCAACTAATATTTCTAATGAAATTACTAGTTTTTAAGTCAAATATACCGTTGAATCTCTCTTTCAGAGTTCATTTTTTGAAAATTTATTCGCAAAAACATTACAGCGAATAAATCACGAGATCATTTGGGGCATCAAAGTCTTCTATATATGGCTCAAAGATGACCACTCGTGAGACAAAACTCGGTTTAATGAAACGCCATAAGCATCTGTTTCAATGGGGAACACCAGGTGCCTTACTGCAATCATCTAAACGCCCACATATTCAGCAAAATCTAGGACCAGTAAGTTGATACTACACTAACGGAAGGTAAACAAATAGGGTCACAAATCGATATTAAACAGCATTTAGAATTGCCGTTCTATCGTTCAATCTCAGGATACCGACGAACAGTTGAACATTTGCGTTATCCAATTTTTTTTTGCTAAATCAGCACGATCAGACAACTTTGAACTGAGAGGTATAATCTTTCACGTCTGAATTTTATTTGCAAGAATGTCAACAAACAAAAGAAGCAAAATTTTCGCAAAATGAATTTTTCTATTTTTTATTTAATTTAACTGCAACCAATTTATTTGAGAAATTGAAAAATTAACCGGATGGGAAAAAAACTACTTTCTTACGCTAGAAGCGTTTTTTGGATTATTATATACTCATATTAACATACTTATATGTCTAAAAAAGTTATGTCATCGCTTAGTCCAATCAGATGCTTCAATTTTCTGCCTGAAATTCTTCATCGATTGAAACCTCTGAGAAGTTCTTTTGTCAGCTTTCAAAGTCTGGTTCAAATCCGCTTCTGTTTCCGGATGATACAATAGACGCAAAACGTAGCCACACTTCCTAATTAGCTCCATATCATGTTGAAAATTTTTAGATTTCGGTCTTTCCCAGCCAATCATAGCGCTCTTACAGAAAATATGGTCACTTCCTGATGATTTTTGAATATTCCTCACTAGCTGAAGTTTGTTTCGTCTTGAATATCGTCGTCTTTCGTCAAATATCAGGTCTTTATACCCACGCATAGCCAACAATGATTTCTTTTCAACTGAGGCTAGATAATGTCGGTTGAAAGCTAATTGCACTTCTTGTTGTCCTGAGATAAAGGGGAAAAGATTCTCATAAGTCAGTGACATTGAGACATCTATTTTATACTGAAGTCGAACCATAGGAATAAAAAAGACAGTTTGATCACTGCTACTATTCCGAGTAATGTTCGTTATTGATTCCAAGCTTTCGGATGTTAGAAATGAAGCGCCGTCCAGAATATAAACCCAGTTTGCACCCATCTGAAAACTTGTAAAAAGCCCAAAATTTCGGGCTCTATTCACATTTAAAGCTTCATTCAGCAACATAAACGTGCTAGCGGGTTTTTTTGGTCGTATGACGTCATATGTTTCACCTCGCGATTTGAAGAGTCTGATCAGCGCCTTTTCTTTCATTTTATCCATAATACAGTTAATGATCCAATGTCTTCGAAAGTCGAGCGGTAATTTTTCCTGGTTTAAGATAGTAACCGTGTTTAAAAATGTTTGACTGTTTCCATGCAACGGAGTTAAATCGTTGCTCAAAATACGGCAAATAACACTGAAATTGGAATCGGCTTTTGACGCCTGTAAATTTCCAGCCGCTGATTTGTTACTAAATGAAGTAAAATGGAAACTTTGTTGCTGAATTAAAATGAAGAGAAGATGATAAATGGTGATAGCAAAAATTGTATTTAAAATCTGCCTGATTGAATTTTTCCTTGATGGTAAAAAGAAGGAAAATATTGTCATTGTGGTGATAAATAAAATAAAGAGCGCTTTTTAATGAAAGGAGTTGACAAATTTAAAATTATCATTTGACTTTGAGTTAACATGTTTTTCTTTCGATATGGGGACGCTAGAAATTTCGCGCATCAAGAGTTGTAACCAATCACATTCTGATCTTATTACTCCCCACTCGACTACATGTTTCATCCTGCAAAAATCTTGCACGACCACTCATAATCTTGCAAGAGTCTCTTCGGAATTTATAAAGAAAACATGGCAATTTTTTTCATGTCAGATGTAATAAATTTGATTTCAGAGACCTGAAACATAAGCGGCGGAAATATATAAATCAAGAGAGAGCAAAAAAGTTCCGGAAAAAATTGAGATTGAAAATAGCGAAAAGAAAAGAAAATTTAAACCCAAATTCTTTTATGGTGACAGTTTATGCTAATGTGACGTGTTGTAACGACTGAATCGGAATATCTCCATTTTAACCCGGTTCAACGATTCCTACTCTTCTCACTACGATTCCGGATATTCTTGCTAAAACAAACATTTGCGACATTCTTGACAAAAAAAACTTGTCGGACCTGCAATTCCGGAAACTCTCAATCGGAGCATTATGTTCACATGCCTTTCCTGAAATTCTTGTTAGAAGAAATTATAAACATGTTCTCTAAATTCCTGGCGAGAAAAGTTTTCTAACCCTTTAAGAATTGGATATTCTCTGAAATTTTACTACGTAAGCCCTGTATGTTTTTTTTGAGACAGACAGACAGTAATCTCAGATCCATTTGGCATGAAATGATACAGGTTCAAGTAAGATGGAAAATAATTAGACGAAAATCAACAACCAGTAGGAATTTGGCTTGCAGGCGGGGCGCATTTAGCCAGAATCAACCATCTCAAGATAAGTTTTTGTTTCTAAAAAGAATTGCTAGATTTTACGGTATAGGAAGCCTAAACTAAAATTTTGGTCATTATTTGTTGCAAGCAGAGCCAGCAGAATTAAGAGCCAGCACCAAAACACTCGTAAAGTCATTGCCTGAGTTCACTTATATTTTTGTGTCAAAATAATATTCTTAACATTGTAAGTGCATGATCTCAATAACTGATTCAAGTTTAGTACTTAGATCCTAATCAATAATTTTGTTCGATTGCCGTTGTTTTTAAACAACAAGAATTTCAAAACGCGAGAATTTACTCAAATATGCAAAATCATTTTACAGAATTTGAATTTGCAGATGATTTTGCAATTAATTCGAAAAGTAAAAACCATGCATAGTGACAATAAAGTGCAAATCTAAGTCGGAAAATGAAATTTTCAGTTGAGATTATTATGTCTAATAATATTACCAAAAGTTGCTCATAGTTTATTGATAAAATTCAAAAGGCCTTTCTCTTTTTAAGAATTTTTAAGATTTTCCACGAAAAAATATGATGCTTTTGTGTTACATAAACTCTTGTTACGGACTTTTAATTATCGTTTTTTCAAAATACAGTGGTATTAAAAGTGCATTTCGGGAAAAACCTTTCCCGAAAGGAAACATTTTGAAAACTTGGGATTGCTCTATGTAATTTTTAGTTTTAATAAATTTTCTGTCCCTTTTTATGGATTTTATTAAAAAAACACTTGATCAAAATTTCATAGCACGACATGTTTCTTAAAATGCATTAGTTTTTTTTCTGAAAATACCAATAAAAATCAGGAAAAAATAGTTTAAAAATGCTTCTCTGAAGTTTTTGTGCTATAACGGTAAAATGTCAACAATTTTCCTACTAATTTTGAATCCCAATAAAGGAGGCTCTTTAATGTGCGTTCGCACATGATGTTCCGAACCGTGCTCATGTACATTTTTTTCAACCGAATGAAGAGAAAATCAAATAAAGATCTTTGAATTTTAAAAATTGTTACACAAATGACTAAATAAACTAAACAATGTCATGCTTCCTTATAGCACTCACGATATCGGCTATTAAAAACACTATGAGAGAAAAGAAAACAAACAATAAAATGAGCAAAAACGAAAACATTTTCTACGGCAAAAATTTGACATCTAAACTAAAAAGCACCTAATAACGACGTCGAAATACAATCCTATAAAACTTTAACTACACAAATTAACTTTTTTGTGCTTACAAAGTAGATGGGACTTTATTTTAATGAAACTGGGCAAAAGTTGACAAAAAGAACGAATAATGATGAGAAATTCAAAAATCAACAAAATTATTTAAACCAAATATTTTCAAAAGTCTTGAAAACCATTAGCTTTTACAAAGAAAATCTTGATACAATTACTAAAAAGTCAATAAACAAAAAAATAACTGTCTTTGGTTAGAATTAGCCAAAGAAACTGACTAAAGTCGAAGAAAAACTGAAACGGTTCCAAACAATTTGCTAAAACACAAAATATCGAAGCCATTAAAATCTTTCGATTATCTGAAATTTACTTTTTGTTTGAAACGTTATTGAAACTAATTCAAGTAAAATTATACTGAAAGATTGAAAATGCTCATATGGGCTTCATTCAAAAATCATTGGGATCTGGTATTAGCGAATGTACTTAAAGAAGAGGAAAAGGAACACAAAAAATGACCACCAACAAAAAATTTTTTAAAACCAATTTGTCCAACAAACAAACACCAATTACGACGTAATACCAATAGACAAGCTAAAGTTTGACTAACAATGAAGTGGATGGGGCCTCTCTATGATGAGAAATAGATTCAAGTCTACAAGTACAACAACAAAAACTAAAAAGTCTAAAAAAATATTTGAAAAGAAAATACCCTAAAAATTAAGGCTATTTGTTATTAACTTACTGCAATGAGTTATTTCATTCTTTGTATCCTCAGTTAGAAGCTCGTGAGACCTCTCGGCATTTTATGACTACATAAAAAATAAAAAAAAACAGGCAAAAAAATGAGAGAGAAATGTATCGAAGCCGTTAAAAAAAATGAACTATTCAGTGAAAACTTTTTCATTTTCAAGTCATTTTTCAACTACAAGGAAAATATTTTTTGTAACACTTTAACTTCAAAACAACCAGGAAATATGAATAAATAATTTAAAACTACGATTTTTTTGAGAAAAGTCGTATTATCGAAGCCATAAAATAAAATTCAATGGCCTTCAATGGAAGTCAAAAAATAAAAAGTGGTAATAAATTATGCCTCGATGGGAAGCCAATGTTTTGTCTCATGCATGAATCATCAAAAACTCATCACAATAAAACGTATAACTATGAGAAGGGCGGGCGATAATTACAGACAAAAACCAAAAAAAAATCAGTAGAAAAGTGCAGAAAAGGGCATTACAACCGTACGTTTTTCTCTGAAAAATTTTTCTACGATCAATGTAACGTCTTCGCTAAGACAATGGGAACTGTCAATAGTAGAATAATGTAATATGATTTCAATGGGAACCAAAATTTTTTAAAAAAAATAACCAGAATTAAAAAAAGAATTGAAAATTGAAGTCATAAAGTCAATAGTTGGAAGACAAAACAACTGAAGAGGTAAATTTTGGTTAAATTTTGGTTGTAGTAGAAACGATTTGGGCCCTGTCAAAAATGAGACTGACTTACAGTTCACAGAAACAACTTAAAATCTGTAAATGTTCACGAAATTGTTTTTAAAGCCTTAACAGCCATTAACTGTCAACTCAAATTTCTACATAGGTTCACTAACTGCTCTTTAAGAAGCCTATTGCACTTTTAATCAACGAGTTTTTGCAAAAAGACTTCAAAATTTTACTAAAATTTCAAAAAGAATATGAAAATTTAAAAAAAAATTACCAAAACTCATAGTGGCATCCATAAAAATTATGATCGATTCCTTGAAAACAAGTCATTTGTTCATTGAGCGTCATTTGACTGTAATTGAGGTTGGTGTTCAACAGAACCTTGATTTGAAAAATGACCAGTCTCTAAGTGACTTAAAAAAATATGAAATGGTTTTTAAATTAACAGCTCTGAATTAGAAATCGAATTTTTTTATAGGAAACTTCCTTATGAGACAAAACTATCATTTCTTATGGCCTTTCGTCTGTTAAAAATACAAAATTGTCTCATTTGTTTTATAAAATTTAATTTTGAATTAATATTTTTATAGAAAGAAAATCTTAATTTAAACAAAAATTTATGCTAAATGTGAACAAAACATGCCAAACCTTACGTGCTCACACAAAACTTAAAACCTTGATAACTCCTCGAAAAAAAAACTAAATTCAAAAGAATCTGTTTAATTCTGAACTCTACGCTGGACGAGCTTTTTAGTGATACCACTCACATTTCTCTACGATGAATATATCGATCGGCCAAAATTGTCTGAACAAAAAAAACCCAATTGTGTATATTGTTCTTCCCCCCACAAGTGGGGTCCGAACAATTAAACAGGTTGAAATATTATACTTTTTTGTAAATATTATTTTTATTGCAATCATTTGCTTTCCAATTAAAAAAGAAAATAGCAATAAATTAATTCCGAGGTTCAGCTGAAGACAAAAACAGTCGATGCCAAATTAAAAGACACTGCTAAGATCTGCTCCCTACTCAAATCAGATGCAGATGAGCTGTATGGGCGAACGGAAAACACCAGGATTTTTGCACTGGAAGGGAACAAAGACCGGGACCCCTGTGAAGAAGGGGTTAACATAGCACAGCTGATAGGAGCGACCATCAGGAATACAGATATTATATGTTAGTTCATCGGCTCCGCAGCAGACAAGGTAGAAATCCTCTAATTGTTAAATTTGTCAGGCACAAAATGTAGTTCGAGATTATGCGGAGCAAAAGGTTTTTTAAATAGCCAGCGTCAGGTCTACTTCAATAATGACTTTACACCTTTGAGATCACAGATTGCCGCTAAATCACGTGTACAAGAAGATCTAAAAACGATATTAGGGCAGAATGAAAAGATAACATTGACTAAGCAAATTCGAACAAGTGAAAGGTTTTAGGAGGTTTTCTTGTGATGAGAAGTGATTTTTCTTTGGTCATTTTTTACTTGTATATGTTATTATCTACTTTAAGAAAAGACTTTCTTTGTTCCTCTTGTTCTCCAGTAGAGGGCGTACAAAACTAAGTTTTTGGCAGATCCAATTTTTAACTTTGTAATTTAACAATTTTGTGTTGATAATGTGAAACTGTTATCGTTTCAAAAACTAGACGACTATGTTTGGGCGGCTCGTTAATGTGCGTTCGCACATGATGTTCCGACCCGAGCTCAACCTATCTACTAATTGAATTACATAAGGCCATGCCTTATTACAGCGCCAATGAGATCTGACCTTAAAGAGACTACGAGACAAAAAAAACAACTAATAAAATTAGCAAAAACAAAAATTTCACGGCAAAAACTGAATATCTAAATTTAAAAGCACATAGTAACAACGTCAAAATGCAGGCAGAAAAAACCTTAACTACTCAAATTTAATTTCTCCTAACTATACAGCGGGTGGAAAAGTTTCTTAATGAGACTATGTTACAAGTCAACAAAGAGAACGATCAATGAGGCGAAATTCAAAAATTAATAAACATTTTTTAAACCAAGAAATTTCAAAAGACTTAAAAATCATTAGCTTTTAACTAAATAATTTTTGATAAATAACTAAAAAATTATTACAAAACCAAAAGGGCTTTTATTTGGGTAGACTAAGCCTCAGAAACGAACTAAAGGAAAACTTAAAAAATTAGAAACGATTTGCGAAAACAAACTATTGCTACCATTAAAATCATTAGCTATTATCTGAATATTATGTATTTTTAATTGAATTCTTATTTCTACTAATTCAGCTGAAGGGATTATACTGAAAGAATAAATAAGTTTATTGGGGCCAGATATGTAAACCATTTGGAGCTGTTACTACGCGATTGTTTTGAAAAAAGAAAAGAAGATTAGAAACCCAAAAAATGACTACTCAAAAAACGTTTATAAAAACGCATATTGTCCAGCAAACAAAGCATCGGTGACAAATAATATCAATAGATATGTTATTTTTTGAAATACGAGAAGTTGCTTGTGACCTCTCATTGAAGAAAATAAGTTACCGTTTGACGAAAAGAACAACAAAAACTGAAAAGTTTGAAAAAGGTTTGAAAATGTACATAATAAACTTTAAGACTAAGGGCTATAAACTGACCAAATGATTCGGGTAACGTCAATAATTCAATCCTCAAATTCAAGCTTAAGAGACGTGTCAGCAATTTACAGCTACCTAAAGAAAGAAAACAGGCAAAAACAGCAATTTCAAGAAAAAAATTGAGCAAGAAAAGTTTCGAAGGCATTAGAAAACGAATTTTTCACTAAGAAATTTTCTATGTTCAAATAATTTTTAACAGCAATGGGATTTCTTGTTTTAGTCAAAATAGTTTCAAGAAATCAAATATGAACAAATACAATAGAACCACGAAATGTTTGAGAAAACTAGAGGTATGAACGCCATTAATTTCATTAGCTTTCAACGGAATCCACTAAACACGCTAAACGATGCCTCCATGGGACAACAAGATTGTTTGCCATTCATATTTTGCCAATAAGGCCAAATAACGAGTTATTGACGACTAAGACTGACTAACAGTCCACGAAAAAACTTTAGGATAGGTTAATATTCAAAAACTACGCTCAAAAATAACAAGATGGCAGGAAAAGGATGTTTGCCATGCACAGATAATCAATAAGAGATCACAGTAAGTCTTAAGACTATGAAAACAACAACAAAGACAGGCAACAACTAAAAATTCAGTAGAAATGTGCCAGAAGAAAGTGTCGAAGCAAATTAAATCATAAGTTCTTCTCTGAAAACTTCATATATGATCCGTTGAATGTCTTCCCTAGTAGAAGGATAATGTGATAACATTTCAAAAGGATGCAAAAACAAGAAAAAGTACCCGAAAATTTAATAAAAAATATTAAAATTAGTGGCATTGAAGTTTTAAAACTAATAGGTAGAAGATAAAACCGCTAAGCAGATTATTCTTGGCTGTAATAGAATTTAAAACGGAGCTTGTAAGTATTATGGCCGACTAACTGTCCACGAAAAAATGTTTAGGATCGGTTAACGTTGAAAAAAAATTTCGAAAAAACTTTTTTTAAAGTCTTAACAGCCATTCAACTCAAATGCATTTAACGGAGGTCAGAACTACGCTAAGAAGTAACACGATGACAGGAAAAAATTGTTTGTCATGCATAGATAATAAATAAGAGATCGCAATAGGTTTTAAGACAATCAAAACAACAATAAAAACAGGCGGAAACCAAAATTCAGAAGAAAAGTGCGAGAAGAAAATTTTGAAGCCATTTAAAACATTAGCTTTACTCTGAAAATTTTATCTGTGATCCACTGAAAGTGTTTTCCGAGCCAATGGGATTAGAATAACGTTTGGATAATGTGTATAATATTTGCATAATGTGATAAGATTTCAAAAGTATCCAATAACAAGCAAATATCCAAAAAAAATTTTTTAGTTTTGAATTCTTAGGTCATTGAAGTCATATAATCATTAGTTTGAAGATAAAACCACCAACGAAGTTTATTTTAGTTTCAGTAGAATGCAAGTGGGTTCTTTCAATACTGAGACTGACTGACAGTTCACGAAAACTTTACGATTGATTAATGTTCAAAAAAATTTTCGAAAAAATTTTTTTAAATTCTTAACAGCCATTAAATTCAGTAAATTTCAACAGAAGTTAATAAGTACGCTCAAATATGCTTCAATGGGAGAATAGGGATGTTTGTCATGCATAGGTGATCAATAAGACATCATAACAAGTCTTATGACTATGAAAACAACAACAAAAACAGGCAAAAACCAAAATTCAGTAGAAATGTGCGAGAAAAGGTCGAAGTCATTTGAAACCCTAAGCTTTTCTCTGACAAATTTATCTAATTTATCTGTGATCCAGTGAACGTCTCTTTTAGGCCAATAGGAGCTGTAAATTTTATTATATTGTGATAAGATTTCAAAAGTAACCAATAATACAGAAATAAACAATGAAAATTTTAAAACCTTTTGAAATCTTGTGTCATTGAAGTCTTTACTAATAATTAGAATATAAAACCACCAGCTAGATCAAATTTTGTTACAGTAGGACGGAAGAGGATTTTGTTTTCACAGAGACTGATTTACAGTTCACGATAATAGATTTCTGATTGGTTAATATTCGAAAAAATTTCGAAAAATTATTTTTTTAAGTTTCAACAGCCATTAGCTGTCCATCAAAGCACTAGATATGCTCACTTAAATCTCCATACGGAACATATTGCACTGTTAGTCAATGAGTCCATGTCATAAGACTCCAAAAAATTAGTAAAACCTCAAACAGAGATTCAAAATTTCATTTAAAATGGCGAAAACTCAGAGTCGAATTTAAAAAAAAGCATGAGCAATTCCCTGAAAACAATTTTTTTGTTCATTGGACTTCATTTGACTGTAAAGCAGATTTGTATTTAACGGAACCTCGATATGAAAAATGACTTTTCTCTAGGTGATTGAAAAAAGCAAAAAAAAGTAGAAAAGTTTTTATAAAAAAAGAGCTCTCAAATAGAATTCGAAGTTTTTTTTATATTGAAGCTCCCTATGAGACCGGAACTAGTCTTTTTTTATTGCCTTTAGTCTATTAGGAACACAAAATTGGTTTATTTTTTGGCAAGAAATTCAAATTTAATATACTATTTTTATAGAAAATATCTTAATTTGAAGAAAATTTGACTAAAAGTGAACAAATATCCCGTGTTCACACAAAACTTCAATCCTCGATAACTCCTCGAAAAAAACGAAAATCAAAAAAATCTTTTAAATTTTGAGTTCTACGCTGGACCAGCTTTCTAATGATACCACTCACATTTCTCTGCGATGAATATATCGATCGGCCAAAATTGACTGAACAAAAAAAAACCCATTTGAGTATATAGTTCCTCCCACCCCCCCCCCAACAAGTGGGGTCGGAACAAAAAACAGCTTTGATTCGTTTAGAGCGCTCGGTATCAAATTTGGATGCCACTTCTTTGTGAATAAACGGCTGTACTTTTTTAACAGTATTTTTTTTCTTCTTAAAGGAGAAACATGCTCTTGAAAAGCAATGACCACAGAATTTTTTGCCAGATCAAGTATGAAATAACTAAATAGCGGATATTTGAAACTTTCAGTAAAGACCAATTTACCACTAAGTTTGAAAATAATGAAGAGAGTGACATGTTTGTAGCAACTACGACAAGATGCAGTCAGTGTAGGATATTTACCATATCTTCACTACATTCACTTTTTTTCGGCTGCAAAATTTGCCTTGAATTGAATTTGGGTTTTTCAACTGCGCGTTAACAAAATCGCTTTTTGACATCAATAAGGTTTCACGCATACTTTACTTTTATTTAACGGGAAATCCATTTGCATTTCTAACCAGGCCTCAGCAGAACTGAGAGAACTCATCTTTAAAGATTGAGATTAGCAGAACCAGCAAACCAAGAAATACAAATCTTTTGATTTTATCCGTAATAGTCTTCCGTGTTGCGAACCGTGCTTTTTGCGACCTTCTGTGTTGTAATTAGCACTAAAGATTTTGAACTACTGTGGTTTTTGTTTGCTTGTCAAATTCATATTGTTTTGGACGAGCTGATTAAATAAACAATTTTTCAATTCGATATTCTCAAACTTCGTTCCTAGGAACAAAGTTCCTAAGTAAGAGGAACTTTGTACGACGTACAGAGTCATTGTCTCTTACTGACATTAACGAAGCCTAGGATACATTCCTCAAAATCGTTATTGAGAAATTGTGTGCACGGACTAAAAACTCAAAGTGCCTTTGTAAAAAAAAATTGTCTAAGACAGCTATCTAGAGCTGGAATTTGTGGATTTTGCTATTTTGATTTATAACTTGAGTTATTTTTTAAACTCACGAAAGTCTGGTTGTTTCAATTTGAACTATTTGGTAATCTGAACAAAACAAATGTGTGACAGCAAAGCTGAACGGTTAATTGTTTGGACTAACTGAGAATCAATTAATACAATGGTAATCTACAGCATTGCGGATAATACAGTTCACAAAAATTAACGGCAAAATTTTAGTATCAGATCAGATTTGAAATTGCCTAAAAGAACTGGGCAGTGTAAAACTTTGCTTGTCATTGGTAAAAGAGCAGCCGTTACCTATATCAGTGATTGAGATATTTCAAATACAGAAGTAACAGTCTTTTGAGAACTAACAAACAATAGCACATAGTGAAAGCTTTTTAAAAAAGTATCATGGATAAATAGATTTAGTGGAAATATCCATCAAAGTGAGTAGTTAAAAAGAAGAACGAAATTGATGACTTCAATAAAAATGTATAATTATTTGATGAATAATGTTTTCTTCATTCCAAAGATTCCAAATTGTTTAAATCTATAACTTCGATTTCAAAAATTTATATTACTATTTAGGAAAAAAACTAAGATCGACAATTTCCTGATTGAAGAAAGAAATTTTTTACCAATTTCGCATATTATCTTTCATTATTTTTCACCTCGGAGATCAGTTGTCTTGTAAATAGTTCGGTTATAAAACTGTTTTATACGCAAACGCATTTTTTGCGATGTTATGTCAACAAGGATGCTCGTTAATGAGCGTTCGCACATGAAGTCCCGATCCGAGCTCATCTACAATTTTGACTTAAATGTCAACCAAATCAAGAGCTAACATATACAGATGTTTGAGTTTCAAAAAACATTCCAACTACTTATTGAATTACATAAGGCCATACCTCATTACAGCGCTAACGAGATTTACCATCGAAAATACCACGAGAAAAAAAACAAACAACAAAAAAAGGAAAAACAAAAAATTCACGGCAAAACTCAATATCTAAATTTGAACGCACCTAGAA
This sequence comes from Convolutriloba macropyga, assembly GCF_964194025.1. Classification (NCBI taxonomy): domain Eukaryota; kingdom Metazoa; phylum Xenacoelomorpha; order Acoela; family Convolutidae; genus Convolutriloba; species Convolutriloba macropyga. The sequence goes on from NC_134477.1 coordinate 31,331,503, forward strand.
ACCACGCCAAATTGCAAACGGATAAAACCTTAACAACACAAATTTACTTTGTCCATACTAAACAGCAGATGAAAATTTTCTTTAATGAGACTAGGTCAAACAAGGTCAGAAAATGGAAAAAATGAGGCGAAATTCAAAATTCAACCAACATTTTTTAAACGAAATAGTTTTCTCAAGTCTTAAAATCATTAGCTTTTAACAAAATCATTCCTAATAAATTTGCTTAAGATTCATTATGAAACCAATAGGACGCGTCTTTGGTTAGACTACGCCATAGGAGTGGACTACAGAAGCAGGAAAACTCAAAAAAACTAAATAATTTGCAAAAACATTTTAGCTATTATTAGCTATTTTTTCATTAGCTATTATCTGAAATTATGTATTCTTATTTCATTTTTCATTCATAAAAATTCAACTACAATTATAAAGAAATATTAAATAAGTTCAATAGGGTCACACATGAAAGTTATTGGGGTCTATTATTACGCCGATGTGCTAAAAGAAGAGAAAAAGGAACACAAGTGCACCACTAGAACTTTTACGAAAACGCATATTGTCCACAAAAAAGCATCAGTTACGACATACAATCATTGAAAATGTGTAGTATCATAAAGTTTAAGACTCTTCGCTTTAAAATGACTGCCTCGGGTAACCTCATTTTTTGAATCCTTAACAACAAGCTTATGAGACCGGTCAGCAATTTACGGCTACAAAAAGATGAGAAAAAAATAGGCAAAAACCACAAATTCAACAAAAATTGAGCGAGAAAAGTGTCGAAGCCATTAAAAATAACTCTTCAGTAAAGACATATCTATTATCAGTTAATTTTATAACAGCAATGAGATTGTTTTTATCAATGGAACTTCAAAAAATCAACAAATTTGATCAAATACATTTAAACCTCGAAATTTCTGAGGAAACCCCCAGTACCATCTCCATTAAATTCAATTGCTCTCAACTGAAGGCAAAAAAAGCGCTCAATGGGAGCAACGAAATTATGCCTCGGTGGGACGACAAGAATGCTTGTCATTGAAAAGTCATCGATGAGACATTACAATAAGTCATTGACTATGAAAAAAAAACAACAAATACAGGCAAAAATTAAAAGTTCAGATAAGTGCGAGAAAAAAAGTCGAAGCCATTTAAACCATAAGCTTTTTTTGGAAACTTTATCTCTGATCCATTGAACGTCTTTTCTAGGCCAACGGGAATCAACAATATCAGAATAATGTGAAGGGAAAATATATACCAAAATTTTCAAAATTTCCAAAAAATTTATGAAACCTCGTGCATCAAAGTCATCAAATGAACTATTAGACGATAAAGCCCAAAACCAGACTACCTTTGTTGAAGTAGAAAAGAAAGAGTTCTGGTAAGCACTGAGACATTTCTAGAATTCACGATAATATGTTTACGATTGGTTGATGTTAAAAAATTTTTTTGAAAAGTTATTCTTTAAGTCTTAACAGCCATTAAATTTAATAGCTTTCAACAGATGTCAATAAAAACGCTCAGTTATGACTTGTTTTGGTTTGTCATGCATGGGTAATTGATAAGATATCACAATAAGTATTATGACTATGAGAACAAAATCAATAACAAAAACCAAAAATTCATTATAAAAGTGCGAGAAGAAAGTGTCGAAGCCATTTAAACCATAACGTTTTATCTGAAAATTTTAAATAACTTTCCTTGAACGTCTTCTCAAAACGAATAGGAGTTATCGATATTAAGTTTGTTATATAAAATTTCAACAGGAACCAAAAATATGAAAAAATCCAAAAACGTTAATATTGTTTTTGGAATTATAAAATAGTTCTTGTGGCATCGAAGTCATAAAACCAATAGTTAACGATAAAAACACTAAACAGATTAATTTTGGTTGCAGTCGAAAGGATTGGGTACTGTCAGTACTGAGACTGACTTAGAATTTACAAAAATAAATTTTTGATCGGTTAATATTCAAAAAAATTTTCGAAAAACTATATATTAAGTCTTAACAGCCATTAACTGTGCAATAGAAAAGATCATAATTTGAAGAAAAAATGCTGTAAAAGCGAACGAAATCATGCCAAATATCAAGTGTTCACACAAAACTTAAATCCTCGATAACTCCTCGAAAAAAAACGAAATTGAAAAAAAAATCTTTTTGATTTCAATTTCCACGCTGGACGAGCTTTTTAATGATACCACTCAAATTTCTCTCAATGAATATGTCGATCGGCCAAAATTGTCTGAACAAAAAAAACCCATTTGAGTATATAGTTCCTACCCCACAAGTGGGGTCAGAACAATTATATATAATAGAAATAATAGAGTAAAAGTTAAATTTGTCAGTATTAGTTGTAATAAGTGAGCTTCACTTAAGCTAATAAGTGAGATTTGTCAATATGTGTTTTTGGTAATTTAACCTTTATAATAGAAGATAAACACGATAAACCATAGCGGATAGAAAAAAGCAGCTGATTTTATGATAATGTCAGTGTATCTGTTATTCAATTGTTATTTTACAGAATTGCGACATGCTGTGTGAAAACAAACCAAAACCAACTCAACCAAAACGATCACCTGTCTCCATTATCTTTTTTTTCAATGAAACTTACCTCGCTACTGACACCCGTTTCAGCATCAGCTAGGTTTCTGTAATTTTCAGTTAATGCATAGCCATTATTTCTATTTTTGCATTCCGTTACAAGCATTTAGTGGTAACGAATGTTTGAGTAATATCTCTCTTTAATAGCTGGTTTCCACTTTTGTAGCTTAATGCATTGCAAAATATGACTATACTTATACTTAATGCTTTTAATTGGTAAGTCGCAGCCAATTTCTTTGAAATTAGATTTTTTCAACACCGGTAGACGCTTGTAATGACTTTCCAACCATTTAGACTTTGTTGAGCATGCTTCTATGAGCCGGATATTATTAACATAATTCAAAAAACACGAGAAATCAAATGTAAAAATGTTTACCAAATAAAAAGGCAATGTGCAAGCATGTGTTTATACATTTCATGCTATCGACAAGAATAAGAACCATTAAACGGTTTTGAAACTCAAAAAACTGAAACTTGAACCTTCAAAATAGAGTTTACTGCTACTTATATAACAACTTGAAATGAGAGACTATAAACACATATGAAACGGGAGCAGATCTTTGAATCCTTGTTGCAGAAGTTAGGAGGCGAGTCGGCATTGAATAGTGTGTCATCCATGAGCGGGAAGTTTTACCTCAAACAATTTTTCCAAAAAGGAAACTATTTTGATTGCATGGGTGATTGCATGGGTTGAACTGATAACAATGATAGTTGATCGTTTATGAACCAAGATTTTCTAATTGTATGGATTTAACGTTTAGAATAGAAGTAAGCTGGTTTCAATCAAAATTCATGTATATAACCATTTGCTGTATTGCTACTCAAATGCTCAAGTTGTCCAATATTTTATGTTTCTCTTTTATTATATTGGGAAAATTCTTTGAAAAAAAAACAACTTGAATGGATGTTGAGAAAGGTCAAAACTCACAGCTATGTTCGCAGTCCATTTTACAGATTAAAAAACTTTAAAGATCCCTCAATATTTCATCAGTTCAACCTATTTCACTACAACCAGGAACGTATGCTATTAGGCGAAAACAGGATTAGGCGAACACACTCTTTGTAGCCATTGGGCAAAATTTTGAACGAAAGTTTGGTGGATTTTAGGCGAATACCAATTAAAACAACTAAAAGTGGTACTTCAAAATGGTGTCCCCCATTTTGACCCCTGATTCACCCCCATATATTTTGTTTTAACCCGTGTATCACTTCAACCCGATTGATTTCAATCTTTTTAAAATTAGGACCCTCTGGTTGAGTCTGGATTGTTAACTTGTAAGAGTTTGCAAGTTTCTTGCAAAACATGGCACACCTGCAAGAATTTTATTGCCGAATAGCTAAATTGTACGCTTCTTTTAAGTTCGTTCATCTATAATTGACTAATTTAATTTTGACATTCTTTCTTTTACCGTAACAAGCGCGTGGGAATTAAATGCTACTTTGTATAGCAAGATACATTGTTGTCAATATGGTTTATCAATTTTATCAACTCAAGAGGTGCCTTTGCAATTCAATTAAAAAATCCTCGATCCCGATGCGTTTTTTAATTTACATTTCAAGGCTAAAATTTTCGGCGCAAGTATAATTTTTAGAGCCCTATTGATTTTTCAAGAAAGTTGTTAAAAGTTTATATCCTTTATGGCTTTGATTGAAGTTTCACCTTTAACTGTCAGCATTTTTCTCAAAGTAAATAAAGTGCCCTTAATTCTTCTTTACTAGTTTATGGTCAATTATTTTATGTTTTTTCTTCAGTCGATGCGCAGAGTATGTACACTATCACATTTTTCAACGTTTTTTCCTACATTGCAAACAAAATGATTATCTTGTAAGAATTTTGTTCTAGGAATTTTTGTATAGAAATTCATTTTAAACAGAACGTTTAACTTATAACAATATTGTCAGATAAATGGTAAACTTTCAAGAGCCTTGTAATTGGAATGGTTTACTTGTAAGAACTTAAAAGTCGTGTTTATCTTGTAAGAACTTTTAAGCTCTTACAAAATAACCATTCCAAAACGGGCTATTACATCATTAAAATAATCTTTTGATCATGTCTCAAGGGCAATGGACATGCCTCAGAAACCCGTGGGACTTGAAATGAAACTATCACACCCAAATTTTGGATTAGTTTATTCACTTAATTCTGACAAAACATGCCTGCAATGTCAACTGCTATTTGGCATGGTGAAATAATAGAGGGTGAAATGATAGGGGGTAAATGATATGTTTGTTAAATCACATTAGGTTCAAAATGCGGTGTTAAATGAATCAGGCTAAAACAAGTAGAACCCATCAAAATCCACTTGACGCTATAAAGTACTTATGTATCCCTAACAAATGCTTATACATGATAATAGCTAACAAAAATATTTACCTTTTTTTAATTCTGGGCATTTGCTGCACTTCTTTTTATGTCTGACAACAAAATTTTTGACTGTTTTTTACGCCCCACAGATCTAAACTATTTAGAATAAATCAATGAAAAAGTTATTGTTTTCCGCTCTAGCCCCTGTATTTTTTTTGTCAAAATCCATTACTCAAATGTCACCAAAGAAATGGAAGAATTTGAATGTGCTTTAATTGCTCATTTTCATGTCAGAACCTTTTTTAGGAACTCTTTAGAACTTAAGAGCACTTAAGAGCGTCAAGTGGATTTTGAAGTATTGTCCTCAATCGGTATTTTAATTGGTGATTTTGATGTGTCTTCACCCAATGTCCCCAAAAATTCAGTTCGATATTTTTGTCAAATGGAAAAAAATGTGTTTGCCTGATCGAATTTTCTCCTAATATCGCATCTCGCCTCCGATCATTTACCATACGGCCCCATTGTTTGTCAACAAATTCGCAATTAATGAACATCGAATGCACTGAAGTGAAATATTACTAATGAAAACGATATCTCGCCGTACAATCACTGCTCGATAGAAGGATAGGAACAAAGTTCAAACTACCAATGAGCTCGAAAAATAAGCCAATAAGAGTTCATTTAGGTTTGCAAACGTGTAACTATACATCTTTGAGTTATGTCAATTAGCGATTCGATAAGTTGAGAAGATTAACATCCAGATAAAAACCATCGACCTTGATAGTCGACAAAGGATTTTTTCAGCTGAAAAATTTAATAATTTTTTACTCGGAACCTTTTTGAAATATTACAGGACATTTTTTAAAGATAAACGAAGTAAAGAACCTGAATATTTTGCAGTAGCAAGTATCATAGACTATGATGTCACTGAAATTTAGCAGTTCAAAAAGACCTCAATAAAATTGGCAAGAAACTTGCAAAACATTGAAAACTGCTCAGTCATCTTTCTAAGTTTGTGCAAACTCTCATTCGTTTTCCGGCTTCTGGTAAAAATAATCGTGACTCCATATCGACCAATACTATTTTACTAGATCCAATAAGATATCAAAAAGACTCCGTATCGTACGTCCACACCTAATGTTCCGACATCTCTAATTCCTGATCTTAGGTCAACGTATTGTCATCTAGAGGACAGAACTCCGAACTTTGGGACAGAGAGATACTTGTAATAAAGGAAAGAATGTTTTATGACAAAAATTATGAGTTAATTGTCAAAAAAAAAACAAAAAAAAACACTGAATTCCGATCCACATCAACGAGTACAATTGATATTAGTCCGGCAGTGTAATTATTTAAATGGATTTATTATTTCCATATTATAACAGAAAACTTGAGTTGAATTCAAATTATGTCGCATATCTCACAATAAAATTTAATTAAGTTTATAAAGTCAACCCAACTAGTAAACAGTAGTTCTAATTCATTTTCCAAATTTAAAGTCACGCCATGTTGAACAAGTAACCTTCCACAAAAAAGGGTTCCTTTTGTAAGCTGAGGAGAAGAAAGTTCTAAGTTGCTTGGGGAAACTTTTTTTCTCTTGTTTCATTTTAAATTCGCTGGGTAGTTCATTCCAATCTAGTATTGCTAATCTAACAAACGAGTTTTGCCTTTTGATAGAGAAAAATTTTTCGTCCCAGAACAATTTTTTTGTCCTTATAGACTCATGAAGATTCCAGGTGATTAAAGGACGTCCCGATGTTGGTGAAAAAGCAGGTCGTAACTGTTTTTTTATTTTCCAAAAGTATTGTAATCTTTTTGTTTTTAAAGAGAGTTTTACGGGTAGTATATTCCGAATCCGACTGCATTTAATATCTTGAACAGATTCAAATTTTTGTCTAAAAAAGGTTGCCCGTAATGACCAGTAAAGCTGTTTCTCAAGAGACATTATGAAATTTTGCTCAATGGCGTGAATGATAACCGCTGAGTAGTGCAAGTGACTTAATACTAGGGCACTTAGGACGAGTATCATAGTTTCTGTGGAATTGATTTTCTAATAGCATAAATTGTTTTTATTCCTCGGGCCATTTTTCGTAAGATATGTTTCACTTTCTCTTGAAACGTTAGATTGCTGTCTATGTGAACCCCTAAATATTTTACTTCAGGTTTCTCGTCTATTGGAATTGAATCTAAAATTATCTGTTCACTGAAATCTTTTCTTTCGCTCTTACCAAATATCATGAATTCAGTTTTAGAGGTATTAACTGTGAGGTGATGTTCATGAAAAAATCGAATAAGTTTGTTTGCATTTTGCTCTAACTTGATTTTGCTTTTGTCAATGGAGGTATCAAAAGTTAAAATAACGGTATCGTCAGCATATTGTATGAGTTCAGTTTCATTGTCAACTCTTGTTGCCATGTCATTAATGTACAGATTAAATAGGAGCGGACCAAGTACTGTTCCTTGTGGTACACCTCTATGAAGCATTAGTTCATCTGATATGCAATCTTGTAGTACAACAGATTGACGGCGGTTCGTAACGAAACTTCTTAAGAGATTTTTTGAGTTGTCATCAAAATCTAAGTTGCCTAACTTGATATCCAAAATGTCATAATTGATAGAATCAAAAGCTTTTGACAGGTCAAGAAATGCTGCTGTGACAAAATTGTTAATGTCAGTTTTGTTTCTGATAAATTCTGTGCAAAATAATAGGGAATCGATGGTAGAAAACTTTTTCCTAAAACCATATTGATTTTTACTTAGTAATTTGTTGTCGTGAAGGTACTGACAGATTTGATCCCTCAAGATGGTTTCAATGATCTTAGAAAGGCATGGGGTAATGGAAATTGGGCGATAGTTATTAGGTTCCTCAGGGTCCTCTTTCTTGTATAGTGGTACAACATGTGCTAGTTTAAGCTCATTGGGGAAGCAAGATAATTTGATGCAGTAGTTCACAAGGAAATTTAAATGAGGAATAATGACAGAGCTTGAGTCTTTAATAGCCCATGCAGGAATGAGCTAGGTCCAATCGGTTTATTTTTCCCCAGTGTCCTAATTGCGTCATGACAGTCTTTCTCCGTTACATAGTGAAAGCTAAAAGTTTTTTGTTTAGGATTGCCTGTCCCAGAAGTCTGTAGTGGATGCTGAGGGCCTTGGAATTTTCCAAGTGTAGAGAAACGATAGCTCAACAGGTTAGCAACTTTTTTGTCTGGGTTACATAATCACCAAATACATTTCTCAAACTGTAGATTCTGGGTTTTGTTTTTTCAGAGTTTCTTACTTCATTTATCAGCATCCACTTTTTTCTGTCACTTTCTGCTGCTTCAATAAGATTTCTATGAAATCTGTTGAAATCGTTGTCATTAGAAACACTAAACTGGTTTTTTAGATCAAAGAAATTTTCATAGTCTTTATCATTTAAAAACCTACTTCGATCGACCATCAGTTGTCTTGATTTTCTAGTTAACCATTTGTCTGTTAATGTAAAAAAAATTTTATCATTACGGATAAAACATTTTTTAAGTGGAGCGCTTTTCGAAAGTGCTGTCGTAAAATTTTCAGTGAAAACTTGTAGCATTGAATCCAAGTTGTTCTGAACATACATTTTTTGCCAGTTTTGTTGTTCTAGGCAGTGTTTAAAATCAAGTGCATTATAGTTCTTTTTATCGAAAAATTTTTTTTGTACTGGTACCTTTTTAGTTTCAACATGAAGCCCTAATAGACTTAGAGTAGCAAAGTGGTCACTTTTTATTATGCTATCACAACTTATAGTGTCGTTTATAGTTGAACAGTCAGTAATCATGTAATCAATAAGGCTTTTGGTATTGTTGCCTCGGTTTATACGAGTAGGAATGGTTTGGTTCTTTATATGTAAATCATAAGGAAGTATTACTGTTTCAAGCCTAGATCTTTCCAAGGTATCTAAATAGTTAATGTTATAGTCGCCCAGAGGTATTATCTTTTCGTTTTTCGTAATTGCATTATCAATGTTAATTGCAAGTTGGTCCAAAAAATCAGTGCTGTTTTGTTTATTGGGGTTATAAGTAACATTCACTAGTAAGGATGGACAAGTTGGTATTTTCAATGAGACCCATACACTCTCAAAATTCCTCGTAAAAAGATTCAAATCATTTCGAATTTTCGGAGAAAAAACCTTTGGAACAAGCATCATAACTCCACCACCTTTTTTCGTTTTCATTCCGGCAGGCAAAATACGGTCAGATCTGAAACAACAGTATCTTTCTTTTTCAGGATTGAGAACGTTTATATCATCAAATTCACAAAGCCATGTTTCTGTGAAACAAAAAATGCAGTTGGGACCAAGATCGTGCACTAGCGTGCGTAGCTGTTCTTTCTTGCTAAGAATGCTTTGTACATTTAGATGATAAATTTTTATTTCCGACTCTCTTCTTAGAGTCATTTTGATAGACTCATTGTATGTTAAAACAGGTCCTGGGTTTGTTTCTATATCACCAGTCCTTAGGATTAGCGTTAAGCTAATCAGAAAAAGAAATATTGTAATACTTTTACATCCTACAAATAAAAACCCTGTTTGTGGAAGGTACTTAAAAGCTTTTCCAAAGCCTTCGTCGAAAGTTTTTGTTTTGCTATGTAATGTAATTGCCACTGTTGACGCGGGAATTCTTGAGACCAACAGTAGCAAAACTAAATAAAAACATTTTGATTGTTGGGTTGACGAAAAGAAGATGTTCAATGTCATTTATTTTAAACAATTGCAACAACAGTTCTCTAAATCATCAGTATTACAAATTATCGTTTTATTGGAATGGGGGTCTTTGATAGGACTGGTCATAATAGTTAGAAGCACCTTTAAAGTTTAGTGCGGAGTATCTTTGATTCACAGGCTGATAACTATTGTTATAAGTCGATAAATTATTTCTGTTTGTTTGGGGGTAGTTGTATGGTTTATTTCGATAATTAGAGCTGTAGGCGTTTTTGAGGACTTTTGTAGGCGTTTTGAGGACTAAAAAACAAATCATCCGAAAATTAGCTTCAGTTCTTCTGCTCTGACCTAAAGTTACAGCTGTACTAAACTGTAATTTTTGCTTTGGCCTCATTTCATGTAGAGAAAGATACGTCAATAAATTTGATCAGCGTTGCAAACACTCAGCGAGATATTGAATAAATTTTCCCTACTTGTCTCAGTTAGTATTGTCTGAATTTCTTTAAATGTTAACTGAACTCAAAAAAGCCCTGAAAAGCCCCGAAAAAAGGCAAAATTTGTGAAATCCAATCTTTTGTTTGAACTCAATTTAACCAATGTTTTTTATATAAAAAATTGCCACGATAATCGTAGAAGAAGACATCCTTTCTTAGTGGCAACAGTGTCCGGTTGCAAACCAAATTTTGAAAACCATAAACTTGACAAAATAACAGTTTAGAGCTGACTTCGCATCATCAAAAACAAAATTTTGTTGAATCTATTTTAGATGAAATTCTAATTTAGTTGAAAGTAACAAGAAGAGAGTACGTATGATTAATGCACTGCCAGTATAAACTAAAAATCAACAATAGTATTGAACGGCCTTTAACAACAAAAATTGCAAGTGCAGAAAAGAACAGGCGAACAACTTTCAAAGAGAGATTAAAATAAAAATTGACCTTTCGTCTATGAGCTATTATTTGAATAAAAACTGTGAATTTTTCGTTTTGAATCCGAACTCTGAAGAAGACAAAAAACAGAAAAATATGTAGAAACAGATGCAGAATTGCTTTGTTAGAGTTTATGTTGCAACGTAAGAAATCTATTTAAACAAAAAACAAAAAATAACACACTTTTTCAAATATATGAAACTATGTTAGTTTTTTGGTCGTCACCTTTTATTTTGTTTAAGGCCTTAACTGTTAGACGAACCTGTCTGCCATTAAAAGGGGTTTAGGGTAAAATGGATGTTCTTTGTTTTGATCTTCATAAGTAATTTTGAAGAGCGCCCCAAATAATTTATTTAAAAAATTAGGACGCACTTGCAAAAAAAAAATTCCCTGCCATTTATTTTTAAATAGAATTCATTCACATTAAAACAGCAAAGAGGTGGCAAAGACAAACAGAAGGCATTGAGACATCTTTTTAAGTTTGTTATCAAGACAAATAAACAATCGCAAGACATGTCTTTTTGTGAGAAAAACAGCTTTTGGTTGTCAACAAAGATTAGTACCATACAAATAAAATCACGACAAATTAAAAAACCTTTTGTGACTCCTCCAGTTTTGGGAAATATTTTATCCCATATGTTAAAAGCAGTCACTATATCTTAAATAACCATCAAAGCTGAGATTTCGCGGAAAACATGCGATCTCGTAGAAAAACGGCTGAGAAACAAAATAACTTTTTTACTATAGAAAAGTTTGTAAAACTCAAGAGTCACTTGTATTTCTGGAAAAAAGCGTTGTCAAAGTCCTCACAACATTAACATTACTCTGCAAAGCAATTTTCAAGTCAACATCAAAAAAATAACAACTACAATTGAGTTCATTATTATCAAGTACAGGGGATTTGTCAAAATTGACCCTCGGGACAAATCAACGAAACAATTAAAAAAACAGTTAAAAGCTGACAAATTCGATGGATTTTTGGGAAACCAGTCACATCAAATTCAATGAAACCATTAGCTTTAAATTGAATTTATTATCAACGAACTCTTTAATTTGAAAGCAAATATCATCAAAGAGACTTACGAGATATGACGAGAAGACAAATAGAACAATTAAAAATAGACAAAAATCACAAATTCACAGAAGGCTCTTGAAAACAAAAAAATCTTTAAAAAACAGTCGGTAGTACAACCGGTAATAAACCAAACCCATTACACAGACTCACTGTAGCATTGATTGAAAGTTTTTGATACATGTAGATAATGAGAACACTTGATGAGAAGAATTAACTCGGTACCATAATTAATAACTAGTTGGAGAAAAGCTCAAAAAACCCTATTGTTGAATTGAAGCAATTGGCTTAAAATATTTAAAAGCATTAGTTGCCCATATTTATTTTGTCAATAGCATTCAAGGCAAAATCACAAAAAAAGTGAATGCAAAACCAATTTTAGCACGTGAAGAGCAATTCCCAGTTTAAAAAATTTATTATTTTTTGGGCAATCAACTTCTCACTCAAAGCTGTTTGAATAGAAATCATGCCTTAATTTCTCTCACTTTTCGCTTTTTTCTATCTATGCCTGTATGATTGAAATTCATGGTAAAACTTCATTTTCGTACCCAAATTATCTCTCTAAAGTGATATAGAAATTTACGATTAGGTATGTAGAAATAGCAAAAGGCCTGACTTGCATAAATTTTTGTCATTTTTGGTCGAAGCTTGGTCACTAGTCTGGATAGTTTAGTGGTATAGTCAGAAAGGCAGAAAAAATTTTCTTTCCATTCTCTGTATGTCTTATCAGAACCTTTTCTAGATTCTCGATAGTCTGATGAGAACCAAGGGGTCACAGAAAACAACAGTTCCCGGATTAAAAATAAATGATATGTAGTTTTGAAGATCTCTAATTTGAGTTGATGATAAAGAAAAACTACACTAAAGTCCAACTACTGTTTTTGTTGAATGTTTTTGATCAATATGAAACTATATCTTTACAATTCAGAAAGCCGGACCTTACCATCCCAGGTTACGTCTCAAAATTTTTTGAGCAGTCATATTTAGTAATCTAGGTCATATATCATTTGTGAGAATTCTTTTAGTTATGCAAGGATCATAGGAAAATCATGCAAGGATCATAGGAAAATTAAAACTTACTCTCAAAAAGCTTCAATTATTATGCTCTAAGTTACTAATACGTAAAAAAAAAAATCATTCAACGGTTGAAAATTTGAAGAAACATTTTTTCTTTGTAATCATAGTACGTCGTATATGATTTGTATGAATTCTTAGCTCCCATACAATCTCGTATTACGAAAAGATATATGTGACATCAACTATGATCCCAGTATGACTACTGAGAAATTTCACCCCGGGAAACGAGCTTCTTATCAGCGTCTGGAGCAAAAGTCGTGCAGACTTCTGTGAGACATACCAAGCTTTCTCAACACCAATTTTGTTGCCCCGTTTTCAACCCCGAACACCTTATGTGCAACGCAAGAGGGCCTGACCAGAGGTCAAATCTTTGAACATCAAAGAATTTCTTGGTACTCTATTGCAGCAAGTTTTTTTGTTCTTTCACTTTTTTCTCAACTGTCCTCTTGAATTTTAATATTGATTTAACTCGCCGCGAAGATCGCTCCATGGCTGTTAATTTTTGGTTGTTATCAGCTTCTTTTTGTGGATGGTAAAGTAGTCGCAAAACATACCCACAATTTTTTATCAAATCCATATCATCTCGGGCACTGGTGGATTTTTCTCGTTGCCAACCTATAAACGCTCTTCTGCAAAACAGTTTGTCATTTCCCATTAAATTCTTCAGTTTCTCTGCATAATTTAGTTTCTCTCGTTTTGAATATTGCAAGGTTTCATCAAACACTAAGCCGCTGTTACCACCCCAAAATTCAGAAAATGTTTTTCTGCGTTCCAGTAAATATTTTGAGCTAAAGGCTATTTGAACTTCTTGCAAGCCAGAAACAAAAGGAAATAATCGTTCATAAGTTAGAGACATTGAAAGGTTGGTTTTGTATTGCAACCGGACCATTGGAATAAAGTATACCGATTGTGCGTTGCTTGAATTCCGCGTAAAATTTGCAATTGAACGCAAACTTTCAGATGTCAAAAAAGAACCTCCGTCGAGAATAAAAACCCATTCAGCACCCATTTCAAGGCTTTTCGAGATTCCATAATTTCGGGCTTTATTAACATTTAAAGCTTTATTTATCAATGTTGTTGTGTTAGCATATTTAGATGGTCTTATGACGTCATAAGTTTCATTTGTTGACTTTAAAAGTCTTATTAGCTGCTTTTCTTTGAATTTGTCCAAAATACTGTTGATAACCCAATGTCTACGAAAATCAGGTGGTAATTTTTCCATGTTTAAGATGAATAATGTGTGTAGATATGTTTGATTTTTTCCATGTAAGGGGGGTAAATCGTTGCTTAAAACTCGGCAAATAATATTGAATCTGTCAATAAATTCCGAAGGGTTCATCAATTTTCCTGGCGATGCTCCTGAAAGAAGTGGTCGAAAGTCGAATTGAAACACTGCCACATTATCAAAAGCATATTTTAATTTATATAAAGTCAGAGTGGACACGAAAGCTACAAAAATTATTATGTAATTCTTCCTAGAAAAAGCACAGCAACAAAACATTTTGGCGGTCGTCTGGCGAAATTGAAACACCGCGCTTTTTTAAATTCTTGAGGTCAAATAAATTTTGCGGTAAATGAATATATCTATACTCAATTTCTTATCTTATAGCGCTTAATTCGTGCTGTTTTGAGCTGTGGAAAGATTGATCGTGTTACATGAGACAGATCTTCTTAAAACAACTCCTCTATCTTATCGTATTGATGTGTTTATTGGGCAAATTTTGGAACTAAATTATTATTATTCCAGTGGACGAATTTTGACACAGTAATCTAAACCGTGCAATGTATGGCGCCTATGGTAGTAAGATAACAGCGGTACCTCGTAGAGACACAAAATAGAGCACAATGAATGCATTTGGAACCCAGGTTGAGGTCCCAGACCGAAAGTCGACATGTCCAGGCCCAGATGAACGCACGACGGGTGTGTCGTGCGTTCAAATTACATAGTCTGGAAACAGTGAAAAATGCACCGCGAAATTCTGGACATGAACGCACAAACGTCTAGTGAACGAACGAAAGTCTTGACATAGAAGTTTTCTGTTTGGGACGGTCTGGACATAAACATTTTCATCTGGGACGGTTGGACAAATCGACTTTCGGTCTGGGAGCTCAATTTGAGTTTCCATGAAACTAATTGATCCAGATAAATAAATGCGATAGATTGAAGCTAAGAAAATGCATGTAATATTAGTTCACAACTATGACGACAAATTCAGTTTTTTTAGTGTTGACCCGTTGAAACCGTTCAACGGGTAGAATAAACTTAAAATGAAATTGAAACGCTGGCAATCTTCGAAAACGGTTATATCTTTAGGAAACTAGATCTTTAGATTGTTGTCAAACCACCGTTTTACTTTTTTAGTTTTAGTCCGGAAAAAGAGTTGATTCAAAGTATTCACAGTATGTTTATTAAGATTCAGAAAATTGCCCAGAACAAACACAGAGTTGGGTTTTGAGCTGTTCAGAGTGTTTTCAGAGAGCCTGTTTTTTTCTATGATTAATTGTCTGAACAGTGTAAAAAGTGAGATGATCAAAATCTGTTTGTTATCAAACAACAGACTGACAAATACTATGATTCAACGCTGACTTACAATGTTACTATGATTCGCGTGGTGAATAAATACAGCCGCAGTCTGTTACTCAATTTCTCTTTCGGAGAAAAAATGATAACATTCTCTTTGAAAAAATTTAATGTTAGAAGTCTGAGCAATATGTATCGAGCGGTCAAATGCACAAAAAGTTAATCACATGTAGAAACATGTACAGACATGAAAATTCAAGACGTAATACAATTCCTTTGCAGCGGGAAACATAATAGATGTATTAAACCCATGCAAATGAAATTCGGATTGGTTTCAAACATATAATTTTCATTGTTATTCGGAGTTTTTTGTGAATTAAAGAAGAGCACGAGAAAATAAGATATCTGGAAAATCTTAAAAAGCTGTGTTATTAAAAAAAAATTACTAAAAAGTTTACTAAAACCTTTTTAGGGCTAATTTTAATGGACGCCCCAAACTGAATATTTGTCAGAACAATACAAAATTTGTCAGAACAATTCGAACGCTATGTAACACCTGTATTTTGATTGCAAACTTTAACACTTTACCACTCAAATTTTCTTTAAGAACTTACCCAGTCATAAAAAATATCTTTACCAATAATGAAAATTTGTAAACTATTATTCTCTGTAAACGGTGCGTCTCCAGTTCTTTCTTTCTGTCTCTCTCTATCTCTTTCCCCTCTACTTCTCTCTCTCTCTCTCTCTCTCTCTCTCTCTTTCTCTCTCTCTCTCTATCTCTTCTCTTTCTCTTCTCTCTCTCTCTCTCTCTCTCTCTCTCTCTCTCTCCCTCTCCCTCTTTCCCTCTCTCTCCCGCTTTCTCTCGCTTCTTTTATGTTCGCTGAAAGGCAAAAAAATACAAAATTATCCGGGCTGTAAAGAAACCAAAAAACTGTGCAGATAAGTAGAATAATAAGCTGTTTTGGATTAACTCCAGTCTAAGTGGCTCAAAACAATTTCAAATTTTGCGTTTAATTTCACCATAGGCAATTTCAATTGAAAAATTTGAAATTGTTTCAACCCACTTAGTGGGAGAGGAGGGAGGGCCTATAAACTTAAAGAAGTTTTTTTGCTCGGCCAATTTTGACCGATCTAAATGTTAATCGCACAGAAATTTGAGTAATGTCATTAATAACATTAGAATGCTCTTTAAGAGTAAAATTCGCTATTGAAGGAATTTTTTGCTAAATTTTTTGGAGGATGCCGGGATTTAAAAAATTCCGTCAACATTTGATATTTGGGTGTGAAAATAAGATTTGCAGCAATAAAAAAGAATAGTTTTGGTTTCATCGATAACTTTTACAGTCTAAAATATTAATTTTCTATGAGAGACTTTTTTCATTTCTTCTTGCATTTTCGTTTGATTTTGCTTTGTCATTTAGAGACAACTACCTCAGGATTTTTATTACAAAAACCAATTTAAATCAAAATGTTGTCACCGGAACTTTTTTTTGTTTTCAGGGATTAATCACTCTATAATAAATAAACTTTATTACTTCTGCTCTGTATTTTCGTAATTTAAAAAATATAATTTCGTTTTGCCTGAATTTATTGCATTTTTCTTGTCCTATGTCATAGCCACTTGAAATAAAAGTGCAATTAGCCTCCTAAAGAGGGTTAAGTGATGTTCATAATGCTTTGAATGCATGCCTATTTGCTGCTGAGACCTCAAAAATTATTTTTCCAAAAAGTTGAACGTTGACTGTTTTTTGAAACTTAGTTCTGTGAAATTGTTGGTATGTCCCCTTAATGAGAGCCCCACTTTGCTTGAAATTATGTTATAAAATTAGACTGGTTACCGGCTTTGTCTTGTCATTAATGGTTTTGTGAGTTAAAAAAAATTGTGATTTCCAGTCAATAATTTACAATTGTAGTTCTTTTTTGAACAATTCTCATCTTTGAAAGAAATGAAAGGTCTCTCAGCAGAACATAACATAACAATTGTGATAATTGAAAAGATATTGGTTTCAATGGCTCCGACAATTGCTCCTGGCACTTTTCTGCAGTTTTGCTGAAATTTCGGTTTTTTTCGTAATTTTAATGTCCTTTTCTTAGCCAAAAACTTATTCTGATTAATGCGTTATATGTATGCTATGACTTGCAGAGGGTTTTCAGTTGAAACTGCTGCTTGTAACGGCTGTGAAATTACGAGTTCTCAATTATATTCTCAATTGTATATGTGATCATATTTGTTTACTTTTTTGATGTCTGTTTATCACAAAACTGAGAGATTACAATGGTGTTGGAAAACAAAAATCGGTTTCCAACATATCCAAACTTTATCTTCTAATGAATTCAGCACTTTACTCTCGTTTTTTGAAATTCTGAATTTTACCTTTAATTGCTTACTTCCATCTAGTGCTCAAAAATTTTATTAAATCGTGACGGTTATGATGGGGCCAAAAAATTTATTCATGGCTATCAGTTAGTAGCTAATAGTTTTGATAATTTTATTCTCATTTACTAGCGAAAATTTCCTAATTCTCAACTTTTCTTCTTCATCTTCTTTTTTGTCATTTTGAAATCCAGTCTCATAGATAAGAGGTCCCAATGACTTTCTTTTCTTTAAAAAGATCAAATCCTTTTTGAATGAAATTTAGAACATAAGTTTTAAAATAGTCTGATTTAAATTGATTTTGTATCTTGAACGCTAGAAACTATGAAACCTAAAATTTAAAACACCTTTACACACTTAGTGAGGTGAAGGAGGACCTATTTACTGAACTGAGTTGTTTATTCAGTCAATTTTGGTCGATCGACATATCCATTGAAGGGAATTGTGAGTAACATCATTATAATGCTCTTTAAGCGTAATATTCGCTATGAAAAGATTTTTTTTTTAATTTGTTTATTTTCTAGGAGTTGTCGAGATTTTAAAAATTTGCAAACATTCGATTATTCGGTTCAATTTTTTTTCAAATTTAGCGTCAGTTTGTCAAGATGCATATTTTTTGCATCAATTCTTAATTCAATTTTTTTACAACTAAAAAATTCCTTTTCTACTAAAAACTTTCTTCATTTCTTCCCAAATGTTGTTTGATTATTTTTGTGTCATATAGAGACAAGTACCTCAGGATTGTGTTGATCAAAACACCATTTACGACAAAATGGGTCCAAATGAATCTTTATTTTATGGATTCGCCTTCATAACTTTCAATACTTCTATATTGGTTTTGCTATTTTTAAAGCATGTTTTCGTTTTGCTGGAAATTGTTGCTTTTTTAGTCTCATCTCTCAGCCTCGATAAATTATAGTGCAGTTAGTTTCATAAAAAAAGGGTTAAATGTTTCTACCTGATGCTTTGAAAACAGTTTTTTGAAGAAAGTTGAACGTAAGTTGTTTATTAAAACAAGTATTGTGAAAGTCTGTCCCATTTAATGACAGGCCCATTTTGCTTCAATTTACATTTTAAAAAACAGTCTAATTAGCGGTTTTATCTTGTAGTTTTTCGTATTTTAACCTCGATGCTAGGCGCTGCTAATAGCAATTTTGTAATTTGTTTTTTACAATTGTTTATAAATTCTAGGTATAAGCAATTGTAAAAAACAAATCACAAAATTGTTATTTACAGCGCCTAGCATCGAGGTTGAAATACCAATAACTACAAGATAAAACTCTTTTTTGAAGTCTTCTCGTCTTTAAACAAAACTAGCAGGCCCGCAAAGGCATAGCAAGATCATTTAAACGAAAAGATTAAAAAAATTTTTCTCGTACTACGTAGGGCTGGAACACATGCCACTCGTTCAACAGCCATAGGTATTACGTTACGTTACCGATGTGTCTGATTTTGTCTATTACCCCAAGTACCAGCAATTTGTGTTCAATTTTTTGGCTCTGATAATTTGCATATTTAAGGAGCGCTATGGCTTGTACAGATAACGAACTTCAACATGGTGGTGTAGCGTAACGCATTTAATACGTTAGGCTGTATGTTTGAGGAGCGTAAAACGAGATATGGAAGAAAACAGACAAAAAAAGAGGAAAGGCAGAAAGGAATGTGAAAAGAAAGAAACGAAAAAGAGAAACAAGACAGAAGACAAAAGAGACAAAAAAGAGAAAAAAGGCTGAAAAGAAATTAAGAAAAGCAAGAGAGAAAGCAGAGAAAAAAGACAGAAAAACGATAAATTAGAGAGAAAAGAAGGGAAAGAGAAAAGACGTAAACGACAAATGAAAGAGAGAATAAAAACAAATGGAAAAAAGAAAAGCGAGAGAAGAAAGAGAGAGCAGTAAAAAACAAGACGATGTACATAAAAGGGAGAGAAAAGAAAAAGAGAAATGAAAGACAGAAAAGAAAGAGACAAACAAGAGAATTAAAAAAGAAAAGAGAAAAGCAAGAGAAAGAAGTAAGAGAGAAGCAGGAGAGAAAGAGAGAAAAACAAGAGATGAAAGATAGAAGTAAAAAAAGGCAGCAAGGAAAGAGAGAAGAGAGAAAGAGAAAAGAAGGAAACAAATGAGCAAAGAAAGGAAGAGAAAAGAACAAGAAAAGAGGTAAAAGAAATATACAAAAAACAGAGAATTGAGAAACAGGAAAGAGAGAAAAGCAAGAGAAAAAAGAAAGAGAAAAGCAAGAGAGAAAATACAGACAGAAAAGTCAGAGAAAAGCGAGAGAAACAGAGAAACAGTAGAGAAAAAAAAGATGGACAGAAAAGGAAGAGAGAAAAGAAAGAAGCGAGAGAAAAGAAATGGAAACGACAGAAAGAAAAGAACGAGACAAAAGAGAGAAAAGCAAAAAAGAAAAGAAAAAAGCAAGAAATAAGTAAGAGAGAAAAGCAGGAGAGAAAAAGAGAAAAACAAGAGGTAAAAAGAAAGAGATAAAAAAAGCTAGAAAGGAAAGATGGAAGAGAAAGAGAAAAAAAACAAATGAGGAAGGAAAGAAAAAAGAACAAAAGGAAGAGGTAAAAGAAAGAGACAGAAATAAGAAACAGGAAAGTGAAAGGCAAGGGAGGAAAGAAAAACAAAAGCAAAAGAGAAAAAAGAGAAAAAAAAAGAAAAAAGACAAAATCATAAGGGAAAAGACAGAGAAAGCGAAAGTCAGAAAAGACAGAGAAAAGCGAGAGAAAAAAAAACAAAAAGAAAAAAGGAAAGAACGAGAAAATCTGGAGAAACGAAAGAGGCAGGATGGAGAGAAAACGAATGCGAACAAAGAAAGGCAGGAAAAACCAAAAAAGAGAAAAGAGAAAAGCAATAGAGGAAAACAATAACGAAATACAGAAAAGATAAAAGAAAAAAGAAAAGACAGAAGACAGAGAAAAGCAAGGCAGACTGAAGGGAACAGAAAAGAAGAATAGAGACAGAACAGAAAAAGAAAAAAGAAACGAAAAGAGGCAGAACAGACAAATAGAAAGAAATTAGAGAAAAGAGACGGAAACGAAAGACGCAGAAGAAGTAGGAAAATAAGTCAAAAATGACTGAAAAGCAAGCGAGAAAATAAAGAGAAGCTAAAGAGAAACAAAAAAGAAAATAGGATAGGAAAAATGAATGGCAGAAAGAACAGAGAAAAAAGAGAAAACAACACAAACAGAAATGCAAAACGAAGGGCAGAAAAAAAAGAGAAAAAAAAGAGAAAAGAAAAAGAGAAAAAAGCCAGAAAAGAACAGAAAAAAATGGACTAAAGAGCAAAAAAGAGAACAAAACAACAGAAGAGAAAAAGACAAAGGATGAAAAATAAGAAAGGCAGAAGAAAAGAACAGAAAAGAAAGAGGAAACAAGAAAAGCAGAAAAGAAAGAGCAAAGCAAGAGAGAAAAAGAAAACAGAACGGAAACAGCAAAGAACGGCAAACTAAACAGAGAAATGAAAGAGGAACGAAAGAAAAAAGATTGAGAAAAGAAGGGCAGAAAACAAGAGAAAAGGAAAAGAACAGACAGGTAAAGATACAAAATAAACAAAACAAAAGTAGCAGAACAGACGAACAGCAAAAATGAAAGAAAGAAAGAAAGAAATAAAAGAGAAAAGAAAAGCAGGAAGTACAGAATAGCAGGAAGAAAGAGAGGAAAGACGGAAAGTATAGATAAGAGAGAAGGACAAGAGAAGAAAAGAGCAGGAGACAAAATAAAGACAAAGAAGAGAGAAGAGCAAGACAAAAAAACATAGCGGGCAGATTGCCAGAAAATAGCTGCAATAGCTTTGTAGACCTGCATTCTCAAAAAAACAGTTAAAATGACAGACCAAAAAAATCGTCGTTTCTTTCAAGGCTTATAAGTTATAATTTGATTGAAAACATGCCTAAGACTTTGCTGCCTCTATTAGCTGCTCTCAAATAACCATCATTTAGAGTGACAAACACCCCTTTGAACTTATCTCTTTGAAATAAAGTAAATAAATGTTAATTGAAAGCAAGGAAGTCAACATTTTTGAGAGTGAGGTAAATCAAGTGTGACCAAAAATTTAATCACGCGAATGAACGAAAACAATTCGCTCCACTAAGAGCAAAAAATGACGTCACGCACAACCTTCAGTTGAAATTGCATGAACAAATGAACAAAAAGCAGATTTGAAGTGGTTGTGCCGTCATATGGTCGTTACAAAAATCTTGACAACGAAATAAAAAAAAACGAGCGAAGGCTAAAAATAGGCCCAGCTATCGCTGTGCGGCTATTGAAAAGAGAAAAGAACGAGAAATTAAAGACAGAAACGACATAGAGAAAATTGAATGAGCGAAAAGAAAGGCAAAAGAAAAGAACAGAAAAGAAAAATACAAACGAAAGAGAAGAAAGGCAGGAAAGAAATACAGAAAAGAAAGAGAGAAAAGCAAGAGAGAAAAGTAGAAAGAGAGGGGCAAACTAAAAAGAGAGAGAGAGAGAGAGAGAGAGAGAGAGAGCGAGATATGAAAGAGAGGAACAAAATAAAAAGAATGGGGTAAAAGAAAGGCAAAAAAAGACCGAAAAAAAGACAAGAGAGAAAAGAAAAACAGGATAGCAATAAAGAATAAAAAGACAAAAGCGCGAGAAAAAACAGAAAGGAGAGAAGAAACGAAATAGAATGAAGACAAAAAAAATTCAAATGAAAGAGAAGCGAACAGAGAGAGAAAAGCAAAATTGAAAAAAAAATACAGAAAGGACAGAGTAAAGTAATAAACGAAAAAACAAAAAGAAAGAGAAAAGAAAGGCAAAAAAGAACAGACAAAAAAAGACAAAAGACAGAACAGTACGTCAGAAGAGAAAGAGAGAAAAGCAACAGAAAAGCAGAGAAACAGAACAAAAGATAGAAAAGAAAGAGAAAGAAAAGAGAAAAAAACAGAAAAGAAAGAAAACAAAGATAAAAAAAGAAGAGAGATGAAAGAAAAAATAAACAAACAAAAGAAGGAGAAAGAAAGTGCACAAAAAGAAAAAAAAGAGAGAAAATCCTCCTTCGGGAGTACAGAAGAAAAAAAAGAAGCAACTCTTTTTGCAGGCTAACTGTTTCATTTGATTTAGAAAAAACCTGGAAACATATGATGCAGTTATTTAAATTTCAGTTTAAAAACTTTCATGAGACAGAGACCAAGCTTAACCGATAACAACTGAAGATTGTTCAAAAATATCATATCGTATCGGTCACGCAAACATTTTGCGTAGAAAGTTCAGATTAAAGCATCGCAACAATTTGTGTTCAGGAGAAGTTAAAGACTCTGAAGAAACCTAATGCCCGGTGGGCGCTACCTGTTTAACCCGTTTTTGAGGACAAAAAGTCGAATGGGTCAAAAAAATCGGTCAAGCAAAAAAACCCATGAAAAATACCAACAGGACTATTATAATTGCTACAAACTTCGTTTTAGAGCATTTAAAGAGTAGTTTAACTTCATATGCTGGAAACCAACATATTGTCAACGAAATAACAAGAAATCAAAGAAAGGCAAAAAAAGCAATACCCTCTTTATGGATCTTTCTCATCGACAATTTTCGGTGAATGACTCTTCTTGCATCCCTGTTGTTTTTTGCGGCGCGTAAACCTTTTGGAAGCTAGATTATCGGTCATTGACTCGTTTAGCATTTAGGTCAATGACTTTTTGCATTTAGGTCAATGACTCCTTTGCAGTCTACGCTTTTTAAGACATAGACCTTTTACGAGAGTAATGTTTTTGGTCATTGACCTCTCACAATCTGCCCTCTTAACCATGCCGCTCAACAGCTCTTAAACATGCTCTTCTATAGTTCTTAAACATGCTCTTCAGAGGCCTCTTAAACATGCATTTTCGCCTTTCGTTAAACACGGTGCCTTATAAACTGTCATGCATTTAATATATAAGATGTGAAAAGCGGCATTGAGGTTCAAAAAGTCTAGAAGGTGAACATAAAGAGGGTCATCAATGAAAAGTTTCTGGTTTTAACGGCCCCGACTATTTCTTCTGGCTACTGAGACTTTGGTTTTTGACTAATTTTATTGTCTTTCTTGAAGCCAAAAGTCTTATTCAGATTGATG